>NC_091433.1:69038799-69638799 GCF_964237555.1 Oryctolagus cuniculus | reverse complement strand
GCACTTGTATGCCAACAAACAGGGAAATCTATCAGAAATGGATAGATTCCTGGACACATGCAACCTACCTAAATTGAACCAGGAAGACATCGAAAACCTAAACAGACCCATAACTGAGACAGAATTGTAACAGTAATAAAGGCCTCCCAACAAAGAAAAGCCCAGGACCAGATGGATTCACTGCTGAATTCTACCAGACATTTGAAGAAGAATTGACTCCAATTCTTTTCAAACTATTCAGAAGAATCAAAAAAGAGGGAATCCTCCCAAATTCTTTCTATGAATCCAGCATCACCTTAATCCCTAAGCCAGAAGAAGATGCAGCATTGAAAGAAAATTGCAGACCAATATCCCTGATGAACATAGATGCAAAAATCCTCAATAAAATTCTGGCCATTATACTGTTAATTTCAAGGAGATGAAGTATTGTGTGAGATCATGCCTTACTTGTCTGTGTTTGGGTTATTTCACTTAATCTGCTCTGTCCATGATTTTGCAAATGACAGGATTTTATTATTTTCATTTTCATTTTATTTATTTATTTGTTATAAAGGTGCAGAGAGAGACAGATAGACTGGATATGGACAGATAGGCAGGAGAGCTCCTCTCTACTGATTCATTCTTCAAGCCCAACATGTTTGGGGCTAGTTTGGGGTCAAATTTTGGAATGTAATATAGTTCTCTGGGTAGCAGGACCCCAATTACTTGAATCATCATTGTTGCATCACAGAGTCTCCATGAATAGGAATATAAGAATCAGGAATGAGAGCTGGGAATTAAATTCACGTACTCTTACGTGGGAGGTGGGCATCTTAACTAATAAGTTAAATACCCATTCCATCATCCATTTTTAAGACTGACTTGTGGCCGGCGCCGCGGCTCACTAGGCTAATCCTCCGCCTAGCGGCGCCGGCACACCGGGTTCTAGTCCCGGTCGGGGCGCCGGATTCTGTCCCGGTTGCCCCTCTTCCAGGCCAGCCCTCTGCTGTGGCCAGGGAGTGCAGTGGAGGATGGCCCAGGTGCTTGGGCCCTGCACCCCATGGGAGACCAGGAAAAGCACCTGGCTCCTGGCTCCTGCCATCGGATCAGCGCGGTGCGCTGGCTGCAGCGCGCCGGCCGCGGCTGCCATTGGAGGGTGAACCAACGGCAAAGGAAGACCTTTCTCTCTGTCTCTCTCTCTCACTGTCCACTCTGCCTGTCAAAAACAAACAAACAAACAAACAAACAAACAAAAAAAAAAAAGACTGACTTGTATTCCATAGTGTATTTTAGCACATAATCCTTATCCTGAAGTCAGCTAACAGACATTTAGATTGTTTGCATGTCTTGGCTATTGTGTACTGCAAATAACATTAAAGTACAGAATGATTTAATTTTCTTTGGATGTATGCCTCGGAGTGGAATTGCTGGATCACATGGTAGTTCTATTTTTAGTTTTCTGAGGAACTTTCAGACTCATTTCTACAGAGGCTGCACTAATTCAGATTCCCACCAACAGCAAACATGTACAAGTGCTTCCCTTTCTCTACATCCTTACCAGAACTTGTTATCATCTCTCTTTTTGAACAGACCCATTCTAACTGGAGTTAGGTGGTATTTCATTCTGATGTGGATTTGCATTTGCCTGGAAGATTTGTGATGTTGAGAAATTTTTCATTTACATGTGGTCATCTCTATGTCTTCCTTTGAGAAATGTGTTTAAATATGTCCATTTTTAAATTGTATTTTGTATTTTTGTTTTTTTTTTTTTTTTTTGCTATGGAACTCTTTAAGTTTCTTAAATATTCTTGATATGAACCCCTTGTTAGATTTATAGCTTACAAATATTATCTCCAATTTTATAGGTTGTGTGTTTCCTCTGTTGCTTGTTTCTTTTGCTGTGTGGAAAATTTTCACTATGAGAAAATCCCATTGTATGTTTTTACTTTTCTTTCCAGTGCTTTTGGGAACTGATTTAAAATCCTTGTCCATTCCAGGGATGCCAAGCATCTTCTCTGTTTTCTTCTAGTTGTTTCAGATCTTATATTTGGATCTTTTTTTGGCAGAGGGGGAGACATTTGGATCTTTAATCCTTTTTGAATTGATTTTTTGACTTAGTGAGAGATGGGAGTCTAGCTTCACTCTATATGTGAATATCCAGTTGTCCCATCACTATTTATGGAAAAGACTGTCCTTTCACCAATGAATATTCTTTTTTTAAAAAGCAATTTATTTATTTATTTTGTAGTCAGAGTTACAGAGAGAGAAGGGGAGACAGAGAGATCTTCTGCTCACTAGTTCACTCTCTAGATGGCCACAACAGCCAGGACTGGGCCAGGACTGAGCCAGGCCAAAGCCAGGAGTGAGGAGCTAGGAGCCTGGAGCTTCATCTGAGTCTCCCATGTGAGTGGTAGGGGCCCAAGCACTTGAGCTATCTTTCACTGCTTTTCTCAGGCCACTAGCGGGGAGGTGGGTTGGAAGTGGAGAAGCTGGGACACAGACTGTCACTCATATGGGATGCCAGCATCACAGGTGGCGGCTTTATCCTTTATACCACAATGCCAACACTTCAGTGAATAGTCTTAGCACTTTATTAAAGCTCAGTTGGCTGTAAGTGTGTGGGCTTCCTTCTATGGTCCTTATATCTACTTTTATGCCAATACCATGCTGTTTTAATTACTATAGCTTTGGGTAGTGTGATGCCTCCTACTTTGTTCTATTTACTTAAATTTGATGTTGATATTCAAGATGTTTTGTAGTTCCATACAAATTTTAATAGTGTTTTTACTAGTTATGTAAAAATGCCATTAGTATTTTGATGGTGTTGCCCTGATTAAGTAAATTTTTTAAGTAATATTTAAAGAAGTCAAATTGTCGTTGTTTGCAGATGCCATAATCTTATATAAAAAAGTACTAATGAAAAAACTACTGACACTAATAAATGAATTCAGCAATCTTGCAGGATATAATATGTATATGTATTATATATATAAATCAGTAGCATTGTTATATATCAATAGTCATTTATTTGAAAAAAGCATTCTCATTTCTAATAGTTACCAAAAATATCTAGGAATAATCTTAACAAAAGAGGCAGCAGATATCCAGAATGAATGGAATGAAAACAACAAAATGGATGAAAGAAATTGGAAAGAACACCACAAATGGATTGGAAGAATAAATGTTAAGTTGTCAATATTGTTCCAGCTAGATTAAATTCTTTATGTGAGCATTTTAAAATGTCAGATTCTAGATGGCTGACTTCTGACACCTTAGTGTGTTTGTTAGGTGTGGTTATGATTCTGTAAGTGGTCTCAGCACTTTTTAATGTATGATATTATCTATGTATTGAAGACTTATTCTTTCCAGCCTTCATAATTTGGCTTCACTTGTGGCTATTCTTCAAAAAAATTCTAACCTGTTTGAGTATTTTCTCTAAGCTTTGGATTCTCCTGCTACTTCAGCACCAGATGACACCTCTGACTGAGGCTTTTTGCTTGCCCACTATTGGCAGTTTGTCGTTTTTTCACTCCTGAAGGATATTCCAAGCTTAAATTTGTCCAAATACACACTTGATGGCTTGTCAGGAAGAAAATGGTAAAGGTTCTAAAAAGAACTGTGCATCCCTTAAAGTCCCCTCTTGGGGCTGGGGTACATCTAGGTACCTAGTCCTGTGGCCACCAATGTTGTAAGGCTAGATAACTCTTGGAACACATACCCCAAAATAATGGGCACAGGACAGTAATAGAATTAAAGCCCACACTGCTATGGACTTTCTCCTGCTGAGATAGACTTACTGCCTGAGACCACTCCCACCAGCCGTGGGTGATGCTTACTAGGATCAGTGTCAGATAAACAAGGATCATAGGAGTCCGTAATCACCAGGGCATATCCAGAAATTCTATCCACATGTACTAGCCTGGAAATGGAGACTGTTACCATTTGCCCAATGATGGGTTTTACCAGCCTATTAATCATCATTATAACATTATAGGAAGAATGGAAAAATCATTCAGAGTCCAACCAACAAAAGAAAACACAAATAAAATATATGTGTATGTCCCTTCAGACTTATATTTTAAAAATTTTATTCAAGTCATACAAGTTTCATGTACTTCATGTATACAGATTTAGTAACAATGACACTTTCCACCCTACCCTCCCTCCCATTCACACTCCAACCTTTTTTCCTGCTTCCTCTCCCATTCGTACTCTTAATTTTTACTCTAAATACACTAAGTAAAATAGTTCAACAAATAGTATGAAGAAAAAAACACTGTTCTTCAACAGAAGAGACAAGGGGTATAAACAATCATCAAATCTCAAAATGTCCATTTCACTACGGTACATTATATTTTGTGTACTCTATTAGTTACTTCAGATCAGGTAAAACATATGGTATCTGTTTTTTGGGAAATGACTTTTTCATAAGTGTAATGGTTTCCAGTTGCATCCATTTTGTTGCAAAAGATAGGATTTCTTTCTTTCTTTCTTTCTTTCTTTCTTTCTTTCTTTCTTTCTTTCTTTCTTTCTTTCTTTTTTGCAGCTGAGTAGTACTCCATCATGTATATACACCACAAAGTCAATCATTTGTTGAAGAGGCTATCCTTGCTCCAGGGGTAGATTTTAACTCCGTTTTCAAAGATAAGTTGGTTGTAGATGCATGGATTGATTTCTGGAGTTTCTATTATGTTTCATTGGTCTAACCATCTGATTTTTTTTTCTCCAGTACCAAGCTATTTTGATTATAGTTGCCCTATAGTATGCCTTGAAATCTGGTATTGTGATGCTTCCACTTTTGTTTTTGTTGTATAAGATTGCTTTAGCAGCTAATGGGTCTCTTGTGTTTACATACGAATTTTAGCATCATTTTTTCTAGATCTGAGAAGAATGTCATTAGTGTTTTAATTGGGAGCACATTAAATCTATAAATTTCTTTTAGTACTGGGGACTTTTTGATGATACTGATTCTTCCACTCCATGAACAATGGAAGATTTTTTCCATTTTTTTCTGTCTTTTTCTATTTCTTTCTTTAATGTTTTGTAATTTTCATCATAGATTTCTTTGAAGTCCTTGGTTAAATTCATTCCAATGTATTTAAAACACAATAGAGAGCCTTACAAACAGAATGGGAGAAGCAGAAGAGAGAATATCGGACTTAGAAGACAGAGAACAGGAAAGGATACAGTCAGACCAAAGAAAAGAAGAGGAAATTAGGAATCTAAAACATATTGTCGGGAATCTTCAGGATACTATTAAAAAACCCAACATTCGGGTTCTAGGAGTTCCTGAAGGCATGGAGAGGGAGAAAGGATTAGAAGGCCTTTTTAGTGAGATATTAGCAGAAAATTTCCCAGGTTTGGAGAAGGACAGAGAAATCCTAGTACAGGAAGCTCACAGAACCCCTAATAAACACGACCAAAAGAGACCCTCACCACGGCACGTTGTAATTAAACTCTCCACAGTGAAACATAAAGAAAAGATCCTAAAATGTGCAAGAGAGAAACGTCAGATTACTCTCAGAGGATCTCCAATCAGACTCACAGCTGACTTCTCATCAGAAACTCTACAAGCTAGGAGGGAATGGCAAGATATAGCCCAGGTACTAAGAGAGAACAACTGCCAGCCCAGAATATTATATCCTGCAAAGCTCTCATTTGTGAATGAAGGTGAAATAAAGACTTTTCATAACAAACAGAAATTGAAAGAATTTGTTGCCACTCGTCCAGCCCTGCAAAAGATGCTTAAAGATGTGTTACACACAGAAACAAAGAAACACGGTCATCAATATGAAAGAAGGTAAAGGAAGGAAACCAAGGAAGGAAAGCTCACAGCAAAAGATCACAGGGAATTCAAAGCATATATTAGAACTTATCTTTGGCAAATGGCAGGGCAAAGTTACCACTTATCATTAGTCACATTGAACGTGAATGGCCTGAACTGTCCAGTTAAAAGACACCGTTTGGCTGATTGGGTTAAAAAACAAAACCCATCTATTTGCTGCTTACAAGAAACACATCTTTCCAACAAAGATCCATACAGACTGAAAGTGAAAGGCTGGAAAAAGATATACCATGCCAACAGAAATGAAAAAAGAGCAGGCGTAGCCATCTTAATATCAGACACCATAAACTTTACCACAAAAACCATTAAGAGAGACAAAGAGGGACACTACATAATGATTAAGGGATCAATTCAACAGGAAGATATAACAATTATCAATGTATATGCACCTAACTACAGGGCACCGGTTTATCTAAAAGATTTGTTAACGGACTTAAAGGGAGACTTAGACCCCAATACAATAGTACTGGGGGACTTCAATACTCCACTCTCAGAAATAGACAGATCAATAGGACAGAAGATCAACAAGGATACAGTAGATTTAAACGACACTATAGCCCAAATGGATCTAACAGATATATACAGAACTTTCAATCCTACAGCTAAAGATTATACATTCTTCTCAGCAGTACATGGAAGCTTCTCTAGGATTGACCACATACTAGGCCATAAAGCAAGTCTCAGCAAATTCAAAAGAATTAGAATCATACCATGCAGCTTCTCAGACCATAAAGGAATGAAGTTGGAAATGAACAACTCAGGAATCCCTAGAGCATACGCAAACACATGGAGATTGAACAACATACTTCTGAATGAACACTGGGTCATAGAAGAAATCAAAAGAGAAATCAAAAACTTTCTGGAAGTAAATGAGGATAACAGCACAACATACCAAAACTTATGGGACGCAGCAAAAGCAGTGTTAAGAGGAAAGTTTATATCAATAGGTGCCTACATCAAGAAATTGGAAAGCCACCAAATAGATGAGCTTTCTATTCACCTCAAGGATCTAGAAAACCTACAGCAAACCAGACCCAAATCTAGTAGGAGAAGAGAAATAATTAAAATCAGAGAAGAAATCAACAGGATTGAATCAAGAAAAACATTCCAAAAAATCAGCCAAACGAGGAGCTGGTTTTTTGAAAAAATAAACAAAATTGACACCCCATTGGCCCAACTAACTAAAAAAAGAAGAGAAAAGACCCAAATCAATAAAATCAGAGATGAAAAAGGAAATGTAACAACAGACACCACAGAAATAAAAAGAATCATCAGAAATTACTACAAGGACTTGTATGCCAGCAAACAGGGAAACCTATCAGAAATGGATAGATTCCTGGACACATGCAACCTACCTAAATTGAACCAGGAAGACATCGAAAACCTAAACAGACCCATAACTGAGACAGAAATTGAAACAGTAATAAAGGCCCTCCCAACAAAGAAAAGCCCAGGACCAGATGGATTCACTGCTGAATTCTACCAGACATTTAAAGAAGAACTAACTCCAATTCTTCTCAAACTATTCAGAACAATTGAAGAAGAGGGAATCCTCCCAAATTCTTTCTATGAAGCCAGCATCACCTTAATTCCTAAGCCGGGAAAAGATGCAGCACTGAAAGAGAATTACAGACCAATATCCCTGATGAACATAGATGCAAAAATCCTCAATAAAATTCTCGCCAATAGAATGCAACAACACATCAGAAAGATCATCCACCCAGACCAAGTGGGATTTATCCCTGGTATGCAGGGATGGTTTAATGTGCGCAAGACAATCAATGTGATACACCACATTAACAGACTGCAGAAGAAAAACCATATGATTCTCTCAATAGATGCCGAGAAAGCATTTGATAAAATACAACACCCGTTCATGATGAAAACTCTAAGCAAACTGGGTTTGGAAGGAACATTCCTCAATACAATCAAAGCAATCTATGAAAAACCCACAGCCAACATCCTATTGAATGGGGAAAAGTTGGAAGCATTTCCACTGAGATCTGGGACCAGACAGGGATGTCCACTCTCACCACTGCTATTCAATATAGTTCTGGAGGTTCTAGCCAGAGCTATTAGGCAAGAAAAAGAAATTAAAGGGATACAAATTGGGAAGGAAGAACTCAAACTATCCCTCTTTGCAGATGACATGATTCTTTATTTAGGGGACCCAAAGAACTCTACCAAGAGACTATTGGAACTCATAGAAGAGTTTGGCAAAGTAGCAGGGTATAAAATCAATGCACAAAAATCAACAGCCTTTGTATACACAGACAATGCCATGGCTGAGGAAGAAATTCTAAGATCAATCCCATTCACAATAGCTACAAAAACAATCAAATACCTTGGAATAAACTTAAGCAAGGATGTTAAAGATCTCTACGATGAAAATTACAAAACCTTAAAGAAAGAAATAGAAGAGGATACCAAGAAATGGAAAAATCTTCCATGCTCATGGATTGGAAGAATCAATATCATCAAAATGTCCATTCTCCCAAAAGCAATTTATAGATTCAATGCAATACCAATCAAGATACCGAAGACCTTCTTCTCAGATCTGGAAAAATTGGTGCTGAAATTTATATGGAGGCACAAGAGACCTCGAATAGCTAAAGCAATCTTGTACAACAAAAACAAAGCCGGAGGCATCACAATACCAGATTTCAGGACATACTACAGGGCAGTTGTAATCAAAACAGCATGGTACTGGTACAGAAACAGAAGGATAGACCAATGGAACAGAATTGAAATACCAGAAATCAACCCAAACATCTACAGCCAACTTATATTTGATCAAGGATCTAAAACTAATTCCTTGAGCAAGGACAGTCTATTCAATAAATGGTGCTGGGAAAATTGGATTTCCACGTGCAGAATCATGAAGCAAGACCCCTACCTTACACCTTACACAAAAATCCACTCAACATGGATTAAAGACCTAAATCTACGACCTGACACCATCAAGTTACTAGAGAACATTGGAGAAACCCTTCAAGATATTGGCACAGGCAAAGAGTTTCTGGAAAAGACCCGGGAGGCACAGGCAGTCAAAGCCAAAATTAACTATTGGGATTGCATCAAATTGAGAAGTTTCTGTACTGCAAAAGAAACAGTCAGGAGAGTGAAGAGACAACCGTCAGAATGGGAAAAAATATTTGCAAACTATGCAACAGATAAAGGGTTAATATCCTGCCACTTTAACAAACTCTTTTATGAATTCCAATAGTTTTTCAGTGGAGTCTTTTGCTTTTAGATCTCCTGTATAGAGAATCATGTCATCTGCAATTAGGGATAGTCTGACTTCCCCCTTTCTGATTTGTATCCCTTTGGTGTCTTTTTCTTGCCTAATGGCTCTGACTAAAACTTCTAGGACTATACTGAATGACAGTGGTGAAAGTGGGCATCCTGTCTGGTTCTGGATCTTAGGGGAAATGCTTCCAGCTTTTCTCCATTCAGTAAGATACTGGCTGTGGGTTTGTCATAAATTGCCTTGATTTTGTTGAGTAATGTTCCTTCTCTAACCAATTTCCTTAAAATTTTCATCATGAAAGGATGATATATTTCATCAAATGCTTTCTCTGCATCTACTGAGATCATAATTTGATTTTTGTTCCTCAGTGTGTTAATGTGATGTATCACATTGATTGATTTGTAAATGTTGAACCATCCCTGTTTACCAGGGATGAATCCTGCTTGGTCCAGGTGAATCTTTCTGATGTGTTGTTGGATTTAATTAGCCTAGTATTTTGTTGAGGATTTTTGCATCTATGTTCATTAGGGATATTGATCAGACTTCTTTTATAAAAAACATAGTTATTCTATTCTTTAAAAAAAAAAAGATTTACTTAGTTATTTGAAAGAGTAACAGAAACAGAGAGAGATTTCCCATCTGGTGGTTCATTCTCCAAATGGCCACAACTGCGAGTGCTGGTCCAGGCCAAAGCCTGGAGCGAGGAGCTTCATCCAAGATTCCTTCATGGGTGGCAGGGGCCCAAACACTTGAGACATTCTCAACTGCCTTCTTAGGCACATTAGCAGGGAGCTGGATTGGAAGTGGAGCAGCAGGGATATAACCAGTTCCCATATGCTAAGTCAGCATTGCAATTGGCAGCCTAACCTGCTATGCCAACATGCTATCCCCATATTTACACTCTTCTAAAGATTATTGGTTAGATGATTTTTTATTATTGACATAAATTATCTTTGTGTATCTTAACCCATGCAATATCTTAATAATGTGGATGAAAAAATCCTGTTCACCACCCTGAAGAATATCACCTTTGTTTGCCTAACAATATCTGTGATGTATTGTGTTTACTTTAAAAACTTTAACAAATATTCTCACAATTTTAAGAAAACAACCAATAATACATAATATTTGTTATAATATTAAAATATTAAGAATGAATAAACAAGCACATATGAAATAGAAGTAGCTTATTTACAACAGTCATTTTAGGATAAACAGCCTTAATTTCAATTTGAAATGTATTATAAATATACATGGGTAAGTTATGATTCCAAATGGAATACACGTTCTCTAAAATATTGTAATTTAACTACTAAGTTTCATGCCAAAAGCATAGGAATGATTCAGTAGTTCATGATAAAAGAGGAATAATGTATTGCTACTCAAATTAAATATTTTATTTTCTGAAGGGCATTCTAATTTTGCAAATAAAATTAAATTGGTATAACCTTCTCACATATGCAGAAATGCTTTACTAAGCTTTTACTTTCCAGAAATCTTTATCTTCTGTACATTTTTATATCATCATTTCTCCCCTTGGTAGACAGAACAGTTTGTTTTCAAATATTCTTTGAGTAAGTCCTAATGTTTAAACTTTAATAAACATAATAATAAATATCCTATAGTAATAAACTTCCTATAATTCTATAGGAAATAATTGGCTCTTACTTTATCTCTTAAATAATGTTGAGATATTATCTTAAAGGTTTTTTAGGCTCTTCAACTTGTTTTCAAAAATCCTTTCTACAGTGTTTCTGATAGAAGCTCATTCAGTCTTCACTGGGACATTTCTAGTGCCTGGGATTTGACAAATCATTTTTTCCAAAAATGCCCTGGTATTCATCCATTATCTATTAATTTAGCTAGTTTAAAGATTCTCCTCGAGTTATGATGTGAGTAATGTCCTGATAAATCTATCATAAGTTGGAAATATTAGTTCAAAAATGCATTCAGTACACCTAACATACCAAACTTCAGAGGTTAGCAACACAGTACGCTGGAATATCAATTCTTTCCTTTAACATTAGTGTGCCAACTGGGAGCTGAATGTCACCACTGCTGCTCAACATCAGGAGAGAGAAAAGTATTGCAAATTCCTAGCTTGAGAAAATACAAATTTAAAATTAAGAGTTTAAAGTTTGATGCCTAGTAAATGTGTATTGCTTTTGCAGCAACATAAAGTCCAAAAACCCTTAGTTCAACCATGGTTAATTGGGAACTATCCATATTTAATATCTACTGTTCAATTTTCAGTATATATAACATTGGAATCTACAAAAATGAAATAGAGAAACATGAACACTTCTAATGTGTGTTTGCTTGTTTGTTTTGAATGAGCTTATATTTCTCTTTTTGCTACTTGTCTCTTTCCTATTATAAAAATGGTGGATGTGAAGAATAATCCTAACGTTTCTTTGTTAAACCTCTATTACAGTAAAAAGACATATATGTGAAGTAAATTTTTTTCTAAGAGATAGTCCTGCAAATATTTACATAGTGATTGTATCCTTTTATTTCATCTCCCAATGAAATCCATATTCATACTCTCTAAAAACCATTTATTGTTTCTTCGTTTATACACTTTCCAACACAGTAACCATATTTAAATGTACTCTTTATCTAAAAATGTCTGTAATGTGCTTTTAAGTACAGTAACAACAATGACTGGGGTGACCATATCTTTTAAAAATGGTAACCAGAATTAAAAATAGATTTTTCAGATGTGCTAACCAACCAAGTGCCTCTATATGCTTATGTGTTTTGAACAGGATAGCTTTGTTTAAACTTCAGTCGTTTTTGAAAGGTGAAACAAATTCACTGACTGATGTTGAGCTTGCTGTGGAGAAATAAATTACTACGCCATATACAGATGGTCTATTGATAACTTACAATTTCTTTCTTTATTTTATTACTAGGTAATTTTTTGTTTATTTCACCTAAATTACATCTTGCTGTTTTAATCTCATAATTTTAGCTTATGAAAATTTTGGAATCATAAATTTGTTACTAAATGTATACTTAGCCATACCTGCTTGACTTAAATCATAAATTTTATTCTCTCCATATCTTCAGGTTATTGGTTTAAAAATGTGCATTGAATCAGAGCTATGGGAAAAAAAGAAACTTTCAAAGAACAGAGATATCCTCCTGACAACTTGATAATCAATTTATAATCCTTTTTATCTCATAAGCCACAAAAATAACTCATTTTCTACATTTTCAATCATCTTTTCAAAATTTTCTTCAAATTTCTTGATACCCTGTATTAGTCCAATTATTAGCTTTAAAATGCAGCTACTATTGATAAAATTTCTCAGGTAGTCTTTCTAATCCCTATTATCATTTGCAGTGTTATTACATTTGTATTTGTCAAATATTAATGGACTACATCTTTGATAACCTGTTCTGGATTGACATAAGAGTTAGAGGTATATTTTAATTCTTCATTACCATTCATTTGCAATTGCTCTCATTGTAAAAGGATTTATTTCTATAAGAGAGCATATATTTTTATTTTCTTTTTTCTATGTAACCTCAAAGATAAGGTTAGAATATCTAACCCCATCTCATTTTAAAATTGAACAAATTGAGGCAGAGAGATACATTTATGTCAGTGGAAATCTAATCATGCATTTCATTTAGTGAGGTTATTCAGCATTTGTCAAGGACAATCTTAATTTACTCAAAGAAGTTAACTTCTAAGTTGAAGATACCTTCAGAATTTACAGATACCATTTTCTATCATTAAGAAGTTGAACATATTTCATAACTGCAGTCAAGAGAGCTTATGACTGGCCTGACTCCATCTATTCCACATAACTTACATTAATAAGAATTATCATTAAATGAGAAAGGAATACATTAAATACAACCATTACATTAAGTATAATATACCAAACTGTAGACCTTATATCTAAGTGCTGAAGAACAGACCAAAAACAAAACAAAATGAAAAAAAAAAAAAAACCCTGAGAATTCTGTGGTGATATGAGCTGGAGGGCAGATCCAGTTACTAATGTTTCTGGGATATACACTTGTTATATAAAACTTCATATTTTATCTAGAAATAGTTTGAATTTTTCAAAGCCTCTGCAGAGGTTTAAATCAGCATTAACTGTATAAGCTTTTTAACTATCAAAATTAAAAACCATGACATTTTATTTTTGCCTTTCTCAAACAAATTACATTTCTTTCAGCTATACAGATATAGCTTATTAATTTAACTCAATATATGAAATGAAAATACAGTATCAATAAGTAAAGAAAAAAAAGACACAACCCTTAAAATGCTCATTCTCTTCTTGCCCTTTACATTCGAATGGGTGCTGCCCTTTGCAAATACCAATCTGTTACTTAGGCCAGGTCTACCCAAGTGAAATGGGGTGCTGAGTTTCTCTCATTTCAAATCAATCCACAGTTGTTCCTATGAAAACCATAAACATACTTATACCATACTCAAACTTTTCTTTTTAATATATGTATTGCTATTGTAATTGGAAGAAAGTTTACTGATGTTTTCAAACTGGCTTGTGCTGGTGTTATTGATTTTGTCTGCATTCATTTTATGTGGTGAACATGTTTGTCAGTTGATTCTCTTGGCCTTTCTAGATAGATTTTTTTTTTTCTCTCCATTTCCATTAATTTTATTACTCATGGATTTATCTTGCACTTTTGCTTGGCAAGATACTTAATGTTAAATAATACTAATGTTAGTATTTCTGTCTTATTGCTAGAGTATTTATAGAGAGTGCTTATAATATTTCCTTCCAAGTATGATGCAGATTAAATATTGCTGGTATTACCTTTTGTCAAGAAGTTGTTCTCTATTTTATAATTGCTAAGTGGTCATTTTTTTTTTAATTTATTTTGCCAGTTTATTTGTATTTTGGAAAAAGGGTGGATTTTTATCAAATCATTCTAAAGAATCATTTTTATCTCTGAAATTCATGACTATAGTAGGCCAGAGTGTGAACGGAGGTTCAGAAGAATTAAGCAAAGGAACAGAACCGGCATCAAGAATACTAGAAAGAGGGACTATCATAGAAACCGAAGGAAAAAAGGAGAGCAAACTTCTTTTCACTTCTCTCTGACCTGTCTCAGATAGCCTCACAGTCCCCAGAAGCAAGTTCTACAGCACTGACATCTTGTAAACAAAGTCCATGCCAGTTGAAGATAACCTATTCATGACTGTATCCTAACTAAAAAGTAGAAACGGATAGATCTAAGTAGAATGAAAATATCTAGTCTGAATTGCTGTTTTCAAATCAGAAATACCCTGATTCTGATATTTCTAGTCCTTCCTACTTGTTTAAACTAATAGATAAACTGTAGCAAATCACATCAGTTGATTTTCATTCCTGGCCATTTAGGCATCTCTCACACAGATATCATTGTAAGAATCATTTGAGTGGAAATATATTATTATCTAAGATTCAAATGTTTGGTAAATACCACTGATTTTGATAACATATTTCCTGCTTTATCCTTTTTACACAGTGAAATATTTATCCTGTTTAGGTATTTTTATGCAGTATCTGCCTAATCATTTTTGTTGCTATAATTATCCATCTGCCTTTCAGTTTTTGCGTTTTTCTGTTGGATTCTGAAAAGCATATTTTTAATATTTGTAATCTTTTAACATTTCAATTTTTCCCTAGAAGTATCTCTTATTTGGGGGAAAATATGATTTCTTTTGGGAAAAAAATCAAAATTGTCCTTAATAATTAAAGCAAATTTACACATTTAAAAGCAGAATTGCTAATAATTACAAAAAATTTTTTCATGCTCTGTTAGTGTTCTTTCACAGTTAAATTTTGCTTCTCTTTGGTTAAGAAGTTTTTCATGTCCTGCTTACACACATTATGAAAAGAAGCCAATAATTCTAAGAGTGTTGAAATTTATAAGAATTGCTTTGCTGGGTTGCAACTTTTTTTTTTTTTTACTTAATCTAAGTTATATTGATCCATACCACAAATCTTACAAAAGAAAGAAAATTAGCTCCTTTCTCAAGAATGTCTTGTTGTCTTTATTATTAAGAATTAAAAACTAATGCCTTGAGTAATAGGGAACCTGAATGGTGCAATAGCTGCAAATATTTATGTCTTATCTTCTATGATAATCCCTTCCTGTTGGTAAAATGCAGCTAGAGAGCTTTTGGTGATTTATGAGCATCCTATAGTAAGAAAAAAAATCATTATCATTGAGACAGACTGGACAAAAATATAAACCATTCTTCAAAGGAAAAATTATAAATGATAAATATGTCATTTTTGTAGCACAATACTTTGAAAGAATTTTTGTAATAGCTAAAGAGCATCTAATTCAAAAGGTAGGTATGATTTGTATCTATCAATTTTGCTTTTAAGTTAATAATATCTAATTCTAACAGAAACAGAAGAGCCCATACATTACTGGTGGTAATGAATGTGGTGGGACTTAGGGAAAAACTTGGAAATACATACAAAGAACCAAGATAATTCACACCCATGTGTTCATAAACTCTACTCACAGGTATTTAGAGCAAATACTCCAAAAAGTATGAAAAATACATTATATATAAAATTATCTATTTTAATATGTTTAATAATGATTTAAAGAGTGAAGTAAACCCCAACATATTCACAAACAAGGTTTGGTTAATAAATTACAGTACCTGCAAGAAAACCTTAGCAATCTCATTTATTGGAATTTATCCAGGGGAGATATAGTAAAAGAATATAAAATCTAATGACAAAATGATATTTATTGTAGTCTATTTATTATATTGAAAAGCAAGACTCATGGGGTATGATCAGATATCAACTTCCTGTGTACTCACTTCTTTTTCTTTTTAAAATTTATTTCGTATTTTTATTCATCTGAAAAGCAGAGAGGAAGGAAGATTGAGAGATTGAGAGAGATGAGATCTTTAATCTGCTGGTTCATTTCTCAAGTGCCCACAGCAGCCAGTGCTGAGCCAGGCTGAAGCCAGAAACGAGAAACTCCATCCAGCTTTCCTACATGGATGATGGGGACCCAAGTACTTGAATCATTGTCTGCTGTCTCCGAGTAGCTGAATTGGAAGCAGAGATAAGATTTATTTGGGGCACTCTAATATGAGATGCAGGCATCCCCAGTGGCTTGACCTGCTGTGCCTCAACACCTGCTTCAGATGCTCTTGTTGAAAGCATTCAACAAGATAACAGCTCAGGTCCCATAATTGTGCCACTCATTTTTTCAAATCTTTTTTTTTTTAAAGTTTTATTTATTTATATGAAAGTCAGAGTTACACACACACACACAGAAAGAGAGAGAGAGAGAGGTCTTCTATCCGCTGGTTCATTCCCTGGTTGGCCACAATGGCCGGATCTGGGCCGATCTGAAGCCAAGAGGCAGGAACTTCCTCCAGGTGTTCCCATGCGGGTGCAGGGGCCCAAGGACTATAGCATAGAGCTGGATTGGAATGAAGCAGCTGGGACTTGAACTGGCACTCACATGGGATGCCGGTACTGCGGGTGGTAGCTTTACCTGATAAGCCGTAGCGCCAGCCCCCAGATCTTTTTTTTTTTTTTTTTTTTTAAGTTTATTTATTTTAAAAGTCAGAGTGACAGAGAGAAGGGGAAAGACAGCGAGGAGAGGGAGAGACAGAGACAGAGACAGAGAGAGACAGAGATCTTCCACCCCCTGGTTCATGCCCCAAATGGCCATAATGACCAGGGTTGTGTGAGGCAGAAGCCGGGAGCCAGGGTATTCTTCAGGGTCTCCCACGTGTGTGCAGCGGCTGAAGAGTTGGGTCATCCTCTGCTGCTTTCCCAGACACATTAACAGAGAGCCAGGTCAGAAGTGGAGCATCCAGGACTCTACTGGTACCCAGATGAGCAGGTGGCGGCTTTACCCACTAAGCCATAATACCAGCCCATTTCCCACTCATTTTTAGACACTGAACAGTTCTACTGATGTTTCTGGTTAGAAAAACAAACAAACATGGTTCAGTAATTAACTTATTTACTCTAGAAGTTACCACCATGAATTTATTAAAAATTATTATTTTACATCTCCACAATATCAGTCCTGTGCTAAGAAGGAAGAGGCCCCGTGGATTTCTTCTCCTTTTCCTCCTTTGCTCCTCTAACTTGCATCTCCCATGAAAATACACTACATTTTACTTAATAAGAGTCACTAAATGTTTTATCTGACTGCTGTTGTTAGGAGAAGGCAAAAGCACTCTTTGGATTCGCCAGGTATTGTAATGGCCAACTCTCATTGAGAGCTGACACACGTTCTTTGAAGATTTCTACAGATCTTTTGCTTAAAGTTCTCTGAGTGTTGAAACACCTTTTCTAACTAACAAGTTCTAATCAATTTGCTAGCTTGTGCGGCATTTGTTAGTCCTTCTCTTTTTTGTCATTCTTTTTTTATTAATATTTATTATTTTAAAGGCAGATTACAGAGAGAGAGAGAGAGAGAGAATTCGACTGATGGTTCACTCCCCAAATGGCCGCAATGACCAGGACTGGGCTAAGCCAAAGCCAGGAACCAGGAGCTTCTTCCAGGTCTCCACATGGATGTAGGTGCCAAAGTACTTGGGCCATCTTCTGCTGTTTCCCGGGCACATTAGCAGGGAGGTGGATCAGAAGTGGAGCAGCCAGGACTCAAACCGGCAAAAAATATGAGATGCTTGTGCTGCAGGTGGCAGCTTAACCCACTATGCCACACTACAGCCCCTCTTTTTTGGTATTCTTTAGAATGCATTTAAGATAAACCTCACACAACCTTTGTCCAACAAGGCACTAACTTTTCCTTGCCAACTACGGCCACATGTGTTTTAGATTACTCATATCTGAGCCAGACTAGTGGACCTCAGCCCCCAAAGCATGCTCTTTAAAATCTTTTCTTCACTTGAGATGAGGACAAACATTCATGTGGAATGGGAAGACACTTCAGCTCATGACAATCTTTTTTAAAAATCTGCTCCTCTTCCCCCTAATATCCCACATCTTCAGACTCTGCTTACAAGTCCCTTTGGAATATAATAGCTATTATTTTTGAACCTCAGTGAAATCCAGCCTAATATAATTCCCTTTTAAAACTGTGTGCCAATTATATTGTTTATTATAAGCACAAAGCACAAAAGTTCTAAATATTCAATAACTGGAAGTGGATAACTAGTTTGTCACTTAAATTGAATACAGAGAAGTCATTAGAAAATAAACAATGAATTGACACTTGGGAATATGCTGAGAAAATAACACTAAATGTATAACAAATGACACAAACTTGCAAATAGGAGGGTGCTTCAAAAAGTTCATGGAGAATGGAATTAAGAGATAAGTGGATTTAGGTGCCAAAAAAGTTGAAATCCATGCATATGAGGAATCTTCAAAAAGATCATAAAAATATATATGAAAAACACGTGGATTTCACAATGTTTTGCACACTAGAATAAACATATCTTTTAGTTCTATATCTGTGAACATTTTGAAGTATTTTCTTACTGTATGAGTAAAAATATACAAAATATTTATTTTTAGATTGTTAACACTTTTAAGTATTTTTTTCTTACAGTGGAAGAAGTGATTATACTAAAGTAAGTTTTTATAAAATAATTTATTGTGAAATACTATTAATTAAAATAACTGAAGGCTTGTATATGTACTATAAAAGTAGCATTTGTTAGAGTTTGGTGTTGGGCATGAGCTGTTTTGTTTTTTTTTCTTTTTCAAATATTGTCTTGTTTTATGTGTCTTTTAGCATTGGTGATGTAATATTGAAAGCACATCTATGTAGACTCATCATGACAATGTCTCAGGGCTAACAGGTTATGTTTATCAGTGTGAATTGATGCATTTTTTAGTGCGTGGGATAATATTTCATATATTTTTATATTCCCAAAACTTGCACAAAAGAGGAAATAGACATATTACAAATCCATTAATGAGTTAATGAATCAAATCGATATTTATAGTAGGCCCTATTGTTAAATTATTATTTTTCTTATCTTTTCTATAGTCTTAATTCTGGCTATGTGATATAATGTATTTCTAATAATTTATGGCATAAGTGCCTTATGTATTATCTTCCAAGGCCTCTGAAGGATATAGGATATTTATTAACTAAAATAATTCATTGTAATTTCGTTCCGTAATTTAACACTCAATCTTTGGCTAACTTAAGAAAATCTTTGGCTGAAATCCAAAGAAGCTTTTTCACCTAGTTGCACTTCATGATTCAATAGTAAATGTGTATTTGGGAACATAATTTTTCTTCTTAATTCAGTAGAAAAGTGAAATGCATAATGGAATGTCAGTTAACACAGCTTATATGGATAGCTGACTTCAACAGTTTAGATAAAATATCAAAATATGAATACCTGAAAGTTCTCCTCGCTCTGGTTTTGCTTCTTGATCAATTATCTGACAATTTTTTACTTTATATTTTGCTCTTTATTATCTAAGAATATGACCTCAGAAGAGAAGAATCACTTGGAGGACTGTAACTCAGAATAGGGGGAACATCAAAGGCTTTCTATGCATCATTTCACTTTATCTTCACTTGCTGTTAGGCATACATTACTATTTCCATGCTAAGAATCAGCAAATCAGGGGTTAGGAAAGTAACTTGCTAGTGTTCAGAAATGCAAAAGTCAAATTTAAAACCAGATCATTCCTGACTCCAAAGGTCTGAAGTCAGTAGAGTTAATTTAATTCACACTTTGGATGTGACTGGAGGTAAGATTGAGCAAAATGGTTTATCTCCCTGGGTTTTAGATTCATCACCTATAAAATAAAATGAAGGGACTGGATGGTGCCTTTACTTTTTTTCCACTTCTAGCATTCCAAGATTCTAATTTATACTGATATTATCACTTGGGTGGATTCATTTCAAATATCAGATTTTACAAAATAATATGCTTGCTTTTAGAACCTCTGAACATCAAAAGTTACATGCAGTTCTTCAGTTCTCAGAATGATTGGATATAGATATTGTAGCGTGCACCTTAGCACAGAGCATAGAGGTTTAGTGTGTGCATGGCACTGCACTAGGCACAGCATCTGTCACCAAAGACAAGCCTGTATTTGAGAATTCAGGAATATTGGCTGGTTTTTTTTTTTTTTTTTTGAAATATTGCAGTATCTTTCTTTCTTTTTTTTTTTTTTTTTTTGGAAGATGTTATGTATTTACTTGAGAGGTAAAGTTGCAGACAGTGAGAGGGAGAGACAGAGAGAAAGGTCTTCCATCCACTGCTTTACTCCCTGAATGACCACAACGACCAGAGCTGGGGTGACCCAAAGGGAGGAGCTAGGATCTTTTTCTAGGTCTCCCACATGAGTGCAGGGACCCAAACACTTGGGCCATCTTCCACTGCTCTTCCAGGCCTTAAGCAAAGAACTGGATCAGAAGAGGAACAGCTGGGACACGGACTGCCACCCATATGGGATGCCGGCACCACAGGCAAAGGCTTAACCAGCTATACCACAGCGCTGGTCCCAGAAATATTGGCTCTTAGCCAATTTCTTTCAAGTTCATAGATATGAATGAAGCAAACTGATCAAAATGTTATCCTTAAAACTCTTTGTAGTATGATTTCTGCAAACTGTTTTTACCAGAGCTTCCAGGGCCAGGTTTCTGTCACATGTATTTTATAATATCCATGGGTTGAGAATTCTTTGTAATTCTCACTTTTATGTATATTACACACTGCTAGTCTGGGAGAACTATAAGCCCATTAGAGTTTGTAAGGAGACCTTTAAAGGACAGTTTTTTAAAAATGCAAAGACATTGGTACCAGGACTAACAGTGTAATTAAAGTAAATCAAAATGTTCTGGCATCAGTTTCATTTTAGGAAATGTTAACTGCATGTTGCTTTATGCCCTGTCTATATGATGGACTTTCTTAATTAAATTATGAGTTTTGGTTTGAAGGTCCAACTTCAGGGTAATTAAAACAGTGGGTAATTACCATATGTCCTAAAACTTACTCTCTGAAAATATTTTTGCAGCTGTCTCATAGATGTGCTACTTCTTTTCATGAACAAGATTGCTTTTTAAACTTTTTTTCTTTTTAATGAAAGAACACCGTGGAGGATTGCTGTTGATGGGCTACTATTATAAGGAATGGATTTTAATTTGGACATTCATGTTCCTGATGTGTTGGACAAGTTGCAGGCATAAAAGAGAGAGACTTATCCTAGCCATCAAAAAATCCTGTCTCTCTTCCAGGCTGTTTGGATAACAGGAGCCCCTACTTGTGCCTGGAAGCAAAGTGTCATTTAATCATTAGCATGCTTCTAGTAAGTTCCTAGGAACTTGTGGGTGTTTTAAAGAAATACCCTAGACTTATGGTTAAATATCAGTTCTAATGCATTGCAGCAAAGGCTTTTTTTGTGGGGGGCAGGAGAGGGAAGAAATGGATGTAGAAAAGGAGGATAAGTTCAAGTGACTATAAGATTAAACAAACAGAAATGTGTAGGTTTCAAAGGAAAAGCAGCACAGGAAGTGAGCACCCAAGGTGAGATCAAAGGGGAGGACAGAAAACTTGGTAATTTAGTTTATAAGAGGTGGAAAAAGGTGACAGAAAAAAAATCATCTGGGAGGAAAAACAATTCTTCAACATAATCAATGGATTGCAGAAAACAGGACTTTCTCAAAGCTCATCAAAGGCTCAGAAGTAATCTATCCTGACACACTTAGTGTTAATTCCCTTGGAGCCCAACAGAAGCACACCTGCAACTGGGAACCTTCTGGATGTCAAACACTGGTCTCTCCACGACTCTCCGAACAGCCTCCTTCTAGAGAGGTTGGTGATGTGCAACGGACCACGCCGATCTCCATTTCACAACTTTGTTTCAAGACAAGTTAGCTCACCCCAAAGAGTTAGTTTCTTCAATGGTAAAACGGAGACAGTAATAACTCTAGAAAAGCAGAAAGAGTGAAATGATATAAATGAAGATAATATACATATGTAATCATGCTAGAGACTGAATACATTCTTCCTTATGACTTCTTCCTCTAATAAGAACAGTACTTCTGTTCACTTTAGTGTGACATTATGATTTCCCTGTTCAGACACCCATTCTGTATCTACTTTACCTGCTAGTCCACTCAGCCATGCAAAAGATGCCCTTTCTTGAACATCAAAGAGTTATGGTCTCACTTTCTCTCTCTCTCTCTTTTTTTTTTTTTTTTAATCAGGGCAATAAAATACTTGAACGTCCTGTATACGTTTGTGACTTACATGCTACTATCACTTTAATTTCTCTCCATATTTTAATCTCCATAATTATAGTTTTATATAATTAATGGATATTTAAACTTCCCACAAATTTGCCAACCTTGCGATTTTTGTTTCCTTTCTGTATCCTCAGCTATCCAACTGGGATAACTTTTTTTCTGCTAGGAAATTTTTTCTAGTGGCAAACTCAGTTTTGTTTGTCTGAAAATATCCATTTTGCCTTCATTCTCATGGAAACATCTTTGTAGAAGATTTATTTATTTACTTGAAAGGCAGAGAGAGAGAGAGAGAGAGAGAGAGAGAACGCACATTTTCATCTGCTGGTTCACTCCCTAAATGGCTGTAACAGCCTGAGCTGGGTGAATTGGAAGCCAGGAGCCAGGAGCTTCTTCCAGATCTCCCACATGGGTGCAAGGGCCCAAGTACTTGGGCTGTATTCTGCTGCTTTCTCAGGTACATTAGCAGGGAGCTGCATTGGAAGTGGAGCAGCTGGAACTCAAACTGGCTCCCAAACTGGCTCCCATATGGGATGCAGGCGTCACAGACAGCTGCTTTCTTATCACTTTGTAAATATTTTCTAGTTTCTTTTTCCAGCTTCCATTGTTTCTACTCAGAAATTTATGTTGAGTTTATGCAGCACTTTACATGCCATATCTTTTCTCTCTCTCTCTCTCTCTCTCTCTCTCTCTCTCTCTCTCTCTCTGATATTGATGTATTTTTGGGTCAGTGTTCCAGTGCATCAGGTTAAGCCACCATCTGTATCACTGCCTTCCCATATGAACAGCAGATTGCACCCTGGCTGTTCCACTTCCCATTCAGCTCCTAGCTAATGCATCCAGGAAGCAGCAGAAGATAGCCCACGTGCTTGGGGCCCGGCCACTCACATGAAAGACTTGATTGGAGTTCCAGACTCCACGCCTTGGCCTGGCTCAGCCCTGAATTTTGGGGCATCTGGGATATGAACCAATGGATGGTTATCTCTGTGTGTGTGTGTGTGTGTGTGCTGCTCTCCTTCACTCTGCCTTTCAAATAAATGAGTAATCTTTAAAAAATTCCATTTATTTGATGGTATATGATTGGTTTTATCAAAACATATAAAGGGATGAGGTTTAGGATTTCTTAGAAAAGAAATCAATTCTGGAAAATTTTCATTTGTTTCCCTCTTCAAATGTTGTCTTTGTGTCCTTTACAAATATTGTTTTTGTTTCTCCCTATCTTAAACTATAATTGAGTCTTTTACCTTTATTCACTTGGTAGCATTTATTAAAAAAGAATTTTCATTTGCTGTCTTATTAAGCTTGTGTTGCCATTAAAACGTGATGTAGATTAGGTGTCATAAACAAGATAAATGAATTTCCTGTGGTTCTGGATTGGTTACTGTCTCCTGATTTGGGTGTCAATAGATTTGATTCCTGGTAAAGTTTCTCTTCTTGGCTTGCAGATGGCTGCCTGTTGGGTTCTTAGGGAGGCATTGATCCAATTAGGAAGACGCCAGCCTCATGACGGAATCACCTCTCAAAGGCATCATTTCCAAAAACTCACAAATTGAGAGTTGGGGTTCCAACACACTTATTTTAGGGGGCATAATTCAGTCTATACCACTTACCAAATATTACTATATATATTCACATCTTATATTTTTCCTAGCATACTAAACCTACTTTTTTCAAGTTTTCTTATTTATTTGTTTACCAAATTCAAAGGCTTTACTTTGCTTGTAATTGTCTTCTATTTCTCTGTGGAATTTTGATATTTATTATCTTTTCCTTTCTTCTCATAATTTTATATCTTCCTAATTTTAAGAAAAAACTGATCTTATGTATTCCCAGAATTTTCCCCTCAAACTTTTTTCTCTATCATCCCTCCCTTAAAGATCATATTGCCTATCCTCTCCCTACCCATAGCTATTATTATACCTGTGTTTAGGGCTGATGATCAACTGGTGGACATGCTTTTGGCGATATCATGTGTTTAAATGCACTGTGCTTTCAGGCTGGCCATATGAATATGTTGTTTTGAATACTAATCCTAATTATCATGTCCAACTTTTGCCTCTAACATGTCCTACTTCTATATATCAACTACCTTAGAGATTTTTCCATTTGATTTATAGCAGACATCTTAAACTCGTGAATCTAAAACTAAAATCATTATTTCCACCTCAACTCTTACCTCACTTATTGTCCTATATTTGCTTTATTTTTGCCATTAATTCGGAATTTTTTATTTAGGTAAAGGGAACACATTTCATGTATTTCAAATATATGGTTTTAATAGCATAATAATTTTTCTATCCTCTCTAATCAGTACCCTCCCTCCTTCTTCCTTTCTCATCTTTCATTTAATTTTTACAATGACATATTTGTAATTTACTTTATAATCATAAGCTTAACACTCTACTAAATGAAAAATTCAACAAGTAGTAAGTAGAACAACCACTGTTTCTCAAGAGTATAGACAAGAGCTGTAAATAATAATCAAATCTCAAAATGTCAATTTCGCTCATACAGTCACATTTTTTTGTATCTGTGTACCTTTAATGATTAGCACTTTATTTTTGTCAGTTACTAGGAATGAAATATCAAACATTTTAGATTGCATTCTTTCATTTATTCTTCAATATATGCATTGATAATGTCTACTTTTTTTGTATATTTCTTGGGTAACCTTTCTCCTTTATCATTAGCATTACTGAATCCAAATACTTTGTAATGTGTAGACTTTTAACTGATCTTCCCTCTCATCCATCCAGTATGTCAGGATCATATTAGTGTTAAAATAGCATTACTTTCATAACATTGTTCCCTGTTCATAAATGCCACTGTGGCCTGGAGCAATGTTTCTTGAATTATCTGTGTTGGAGGTTCAGTTTCATTTTTGTTTTTTAATTTCCAGTTCTCATGAAACAATACATTTTTGTAAAATACAATAAAATGAATTGTGCATAGGGAAAAAAAAAGACATTCAATACGGTGCCAGTTTTTTAAGGTCTGCATTTCAAAAGATATGAAATTACTCCATTAAAATGCTATTCAGTTTTTACACCCACACTCTCAATTTCTCATCATGGACAGTCACAGTTTGAAGACTAGCACAGTCTGCCGACCACACGTCGACTGGGCCACACTTCAATCACCATGACACTGATTCTCTGCTGTGCATGTAGTGTAGGATCAATAGAGGAATTTTAAAATATGCAGATGCCCATGGCCCTAAGATCTAATGAACAGAATCTCTGGGAGTGCTGCCAGGCCATGGGCATTTCAAAAAAGCTGTAAAATTGATTCTGTTACTTGGCCAGGGCTGAACACAATTTGGCTTTGGAGAAAAGAGCAAACTTATAATTCTCTATGCTCTAGCTCCAATCTATCTTTTAAATATTATCAGAATCACTTCTTTCACATATCTAATTTTCAATCATCCAAGACATTTGGCCTTTGTAACAGATGATCAAGATTTTGCCATCTTTGCTGTCTAGTTCTTTCCTTTCCTTAGGTTTGCAAAGTCTCTACCTCTAAAACTCCAATCTGTTCTTCAGTGCCCATGTTCTGAATGACTCATTTATAAAACCATCACTAATTAACTGCAAGCATTAATTTTTCCTTCATCTAAATATCTGTGGTATTTTCATACTCATAATGTTTATCACAGTTTAGATTCAAGTTGTTAAGGTAAGTGCTATAGAGAAAAAATTTTATTTAGGAAAACTTTATGTAAGCTCAGATTTTACCTTTTTCTAACTGTGTGACCTTGAGGGAAACCCAATAACTTCTCCATATCTACTTATTTGGAATGAAAATCCCAATCTTCTTTCATCACAAGATAGCTATTATAAAAGTAAGAGAAAAATGTCCCTTAAAGCAACATAAATACACGATATTACTGCCTGCCTTCTTAGATTATATGGTTATATGAAGATAAAAGTACATAATACAAATCTGTATTCCCATATACCTGGAAAAATATTTGACATGGTAAGGATTTCATACTTATTTTTTAATTGAATTAATGGATATGTAAGTTCCTTATAGAGTAAGATTTCTGTGATATTTATTTTTAGAAGAAAATAACTGAGACTAGTTAAATTTAACAAAATTTATTTGAGCAAGAATAAAGGTGATAGAAATTGGCAGGTTTCCAGACCAAAAATGTTTTGCAATTCTTCCCTTGTCCTCTGTGTAATGTAATGAGCTACTTTCATAAACAGAAACATAGGAAATGATATACAAGGATTGCTTGATTAGTGTGTTTTGGCATTTGCCTTATTTGGGCATAACTTTCCAGCCTTCAGCCTGGAATTGTTGATTGGTCATTTACTGTGACTGACTGTTTCTCAGCTGCCTAGCTGTAACAAGAAACTCTTAGTTTACTTTATAGCTTCTTTGCACATCAACTTATCATTTCATATGAAAGTCTCCTTGACCAAAACTCATTGTTCAAGTACGAAGGCTTATTTAGGCCAATTTATCATGGTTCAACACTACCAAAAGGCCATCGTGCCCAAAATTACTTCCAACCACTTATTTAATTTTGATGCCTAAAATTTCAACATCAGATATCTTCTCCTTTGGATTATCATTGATTATTTTATCAAAGATAATTTTTGAAGACACCCTTTTATACTTTCATGTAAATCTCATCAGAGCATTTTTTCCTCTGACAAGAGGTATCCAGGGCCACATGAAAACAAAGAGAAGTTACTGAAAAAAAAAAAAAAAAAGAGGAAATAGTTTTGGGAATATCAAAGTTAGATTTAATCCAGTTCACCTCTGTTTTTATGAAAGAAATCTAAGCTGATTAGCAGAAAATCTGTATTGATGGCATTATATAATAATTAATTCATTTTTAAAGATTTATTTATTTATTTGAAAGAGCTACACAGAGAGAGAAGTAGAAGCAGAGAAACAGAGAGAGAGGTCTTCCATCCGTTGGTTCACTCCCCAATTGGCTGCAATGGCCAGAGCTGTGCTGATCTGAAGCCAGGAGCCAGGAGCTTCTTCCAGGTCTCCCATATGGGTGCAGGAGCCTAAGGTCTTGGGCCATCTTCCACTGCTTTCCCAGACCATAGCAGAGAGCTGGATTGGAAGTGGAGCAGCCAGGACTTGAACCAGCGCCCATATGGGATGCTGGTACTGCAAGCAGCGGCCCCACCCACTACACCATAGTGCCATCCCCAAATATTCATTTTTTAATAGTTATCCATATTAGTAGCTTACTACACAATAGATACAAATTCTTAGAATTTTTATTAATGATAGTTTTAGTCTTCAAACATGGTAGTATTAAATGCATCTAGTTTCATCTCATATTTAAGAAATGGAAAACTTAGAATATTCACCAAAATTAAATAACATAACCATAAAGATTGTGGCAGAGGCCAAGTTCTTGATCACAAAACTCAACTGCACTTTGGAATAGACTTCAGTGAAACCAAAAGTATCACTACAGCCTTTCATTATATTCCCTATAACTAACTGAAGCCAAGGATGGGTATAAAAATGTAAGATAAACAGACCCTGGTCTCAAAATACTTCACGCAGTCAAATAAAAATTACTTTAAGAAATAATTATTCTTAGGTATTTAAATTTAAACTGAAAAGTGATCCCTGTTAAATATAAAAGTGGGAATAAGAGAGGGAGATGTACAATTTGGGACATGCTTAATCGGACTTGCCCCAAATGGTGGAGTTAGAATCATGCCAGGAGATTCCAATACAATCCCATCAAGGTGGCATGTACCAATGCCATCTCACTAGTCCAAGTGATCAATTTCTGTTCACAATTGATCACACTGATAGGTCTAAGAGTCAAAGGGATCACAGAAACAAGACTAGTGTCTGCTAATACTAACTGATAGAATCAAAAAGGGAGAGAATGATCCATCATGGGAAGCAGGATACACAGCTGACTCATAGAATGGCAGATGTCCTAAATAGCACTCTGGCCTCAGAATCAGCCCTTAAGGCATTCAGATATGGCCAAAAGGCGCATGAGAGTATTTTAGGCATGGAAAGCCAAGACAACTGAAAAAAAAAAAAAAAAAAAAGACCTAAATGAAAGATCTCTGCGAGTGAGATCCCAGTGGAAAGAACAGGGCCTTCAAAGAAAGAGGTGCCTTTCTCTGAAGGGAGGAGAGAACCCCCACTTTGACTATGACCCTGTCAGAATAAGATTGATGTCGGCAAACTCAAAAGGCTTCCATAGCCTTGGCAACTCGTGACAAGAGCCTAGGGAGATTACTGACGCCATAAACAAGAGTGTCAAATTGTTAAGTCAACAACAGGAGTCACTGTGTACTTAGTTCTCATGTGGGATCTGTCCTTAATGTGTTGTCCAATGTGAAGAAATGCTATAACTAGTACTGAAACAGTATTTTACACTTTGTGTTTCTGTGTGGGTGCAAACTGATGAAATCTTTACTTAATATATACTAAATTGATCTTCTGTATATAAAGAGAATTGAAAATGAATCTTGATGTGAATGGAATGGGAGAGGGAGCGGGAGATGGGAGGGGTGCAAGTGGGAGGGAAATTATGGGGGGAGAAAGCCATTGTAATCCATAAACTGTACTTTGGAAATTTATATTTACTAAATAAAAAAATTTAAAAAATAAAAAAGGAAATATATGCACCAGTGCCATGGCTCATTTGGCTAATCCTCCGCCTACGGCGCCGGCACCCCAGGTTCTAGTCCTGGTTGGGGTGCCGGATTCTGTCCCAGTTGCTCCTCTTCCAGTCCAGCTCTCTGCTGTGCCTGGGAGTGCAGTGGAGGATGGCCCAAGTGCTTGGGTCCTGCACCCGCAAGGGAGACCAGGAGGAAGCACCTGGCTCCTGGCTTCGGATCAGCACAGTGCGCCTGCCGTAGTGGCCATTTAGGGAGTGAACCAATGGAAGGAAGACCTTTCTGTCTGTCTGTCTCTCTCTCTCTCTCTCACTGTCTAACTCTGCCTGTCAATATATATATATATATATATATATACGCACAGAGTATGACGATATCATGTGACGTATCTTGTGGATCCCAGCTAAGAAGCATGAGTGAGGGCTGACTTCATGGAGGCCACATCAAAACACATCAAACCCCTCTTCAACATCAGCAGAAAATTGGCAGAAAAATGGAATAATGTAGAGAGAATGGAGTATTTCATTCTGAGGGAGGATCTGCAAAGTTTTGGAAGTGAAGGACAGTACCTACTGTTCAGGGGAACCTTAGAAGATATAAGAAACAGAAGACTTCAGTAGGGACCAGGGAAGGTTCAAAACTGAAAGTTATTTTAGGGCTTATCTACCCTATGGTTTAGAAAAAAAAAAAAAAACAACAAAGATGCTTATATTTGGCATCAATTTAGGATTTCTGAACAAAAAGAACGCACACTGAGTTCTTACTTGAAAGAGTACACCTAGAACTTCTGTCATGCATCTCATTGCCTTTATTACTGCAGTTACTATCCACAAGAGCCATCTAGGCAGATGCATGTTCACATTTTCCCTAAATAGGTACTGCAAGCAAAGAACAGCTCCATGACTAAAATTTCTCACACAGCTATACCACTTGCTTTAAGCAAAATTCAAGCTAATTCAAAGTAATTGCACTAAATTTTTTATAATTTATTTTATATTTTATTTATTTGACAGAGAAAGTTAGACAGTGAGAGAGAGAGAAAGAGAGAAAGGTCTTCCTTCCGTTGGTTCAACCCCCAAATGGCCTCCCGGCCTGCGCTGCACAGATCCAAAGCCAGGAGCCAGGAGCCAGGTGCTTCCTCCTGGTCTCCCATGGGGTGCAGGGCCCAAGCACTTGGGCCGCCCTCCACTGCCTTCCCGGGCCACAGCAGAGAGCTGGACTGGAAGAGGGGCAGCCTGGACTAGAACCGGCGCCATATGGGATGCTGGCGCCACAGATGGAGGATTAACCAAGTGAGCCACGGCGCCAGATCCACACTAAATTTTAAAATACAGGAGATTCTAGAGATGTGGCAGTTTGAACATTCTGTGATGCTTCCTGTAACTGATCAACCTTCCCGAGACCCAGCAGCTGTAGGTTCATCAGGCATTCAGGGCCTGGGAGGTACGAGCAAAGCCTTTGGGAACTGCTGAGGCTGCTGGTATCTTCCCTCAAAACCAGTCTGAGAGAAACTACAGATACAGGGGTAAAATATCAGAAAGAGAGGGATAGGAACAGGGAGGTGGAGGCGGAGAGGAAGAGGGAGAAGGAAACAGGTTATAATTATGAGGAGAATGATATAAATTTTTGTACATTTAGAAAACCAGTAAGAACAGAATACTGATCTAAAGATAATGTAAAAGTCATCACAATGAAAATAAGTTATGTAATTTTTAAATCAAAATAGAAATCTGTCTGGAAAGAAGAAAACAGGCTAGAGGAGGGGGTAGATAGGTCTAAAGAAAGAAAAATAAATGAAAGAGTAAGGTGGCAGAAATGAGTCTTAATTTAACAATATTAACAATTTACATTTTAATTGAAAATGTGAGTTAAGATGACAGAAATAAAACCTAATTAAATAAAAATTACACTAATTAAAATGCAAAATAACTTACTAATTAAAAGAGCACAGCTCCCTTTATTGAATAAGGATATATGTTGTTGGGAAGAAACAAAACTAAGAACAAAAATTCTCAAAAAGCCTAAAATAAAAAGATAGAAAAATATATCAAACAAATACAAATAAAAAATAAACTTGACATTTCTTCAAATATTCAAGAAGGGCTGACAGAGAAGAATCAATACTGTAACATCAAGAGAACCATCATATTTAGTGAAATAAGCCAGTACCTGAAAGACACATATCATATGTTTTCCCTGATCTGGGGTAACTAATATAGCACCTAAAATGTAATGTATTGGAGTGAAATGGACATTTTAAGTTTGATGATTGTTACAGCCATTGTCGCTTCTGTTGCAGAGCAGTGTTTTTTTCTTCATAGTATTTGTTGAACTCAGGTTAACCTTAGGATCATGAAGTAAACTGGAAACAGAATGAAGAGTGGGAATAGGAGACGCAGGAGGAGGAGGAATGGGAGCATAGCCAGGAGGGAGGGTAGGGTGGGAAGAATCCCCATGTTCCTAAATCTGTATGTATGAAACACATAATCTTGTATAACTTCAGTAAAAATTAAAAAAATAGTCACACTTAGCAGGAGGAAGAATTTAATAGTAACCCAACAAAGGTGAGCTTGGATCAAGAACCCAGGATCATCAGCAGGCACAGCTTATATGAGAACCACTGGAATTGAGAAAGTTACTGATGGCAGGAACTAGGTGTATTTAATAAAACAGATCTGAGAAATAGAGAATGAATATCTACAAATCCATTTGTGGGGATTCTGAGTATATTAAGAGATCTGAGATCTGCTACAGTAAACCTGATACCTTTTATTATAACCAGGGAGTAGGGATTTTTATAACAACATATGATTAGAGTTAAGTTTACCAATTAAAAAAGAATACAATGTGATGAAAGGCCAGCGCTGTGGCATAGGAGGTTAAGCCTCTGTCTGCAGTGTCTACATCCCATATGGGTGCCAGTTCAAATCACGGCTGCTCCGTTTCTGAACCTGCTCCTTGCTAATGCACCTGGGAAAGCAGTGAAGAGGGCCCAAGTGCTTGAACCCATGTGGGAAATGCAGCTCATGGCTTCAGTCTGGCCCTTCATTGGCTGTTGTGGCCCTTCCGGAAGTGAACCAGCAGATGAAAGGTATAGCTCTCTCTCCTTCTCTCTCTGTATCTCTGCCTTTCAAAATTAAAAATAAAAATAAAATGTGATGAGAAAGTGAAGTTAAGAATGGTAGATAGCCAAATAATGAAAAAAAGGGAGGTAGAAGGAAGAAAATAAAGGAAGAGTAAATTATAATTAAGAATCAGGGCATGAACCAGTATGGAACATATCTCTCTGTGTTTATTTTTCTGCCTGCCTTTCAAGTAGTTGACGATAAAAAAAATAGTCACACTTAGCAGGAGGCAGAATTTAATAGTAACCCAACAACCAAATATTGTAACCTAAATATTGTCAAAAATAAATAAAAGGCTAGTATTCAGTTTTGGGGGACCAGTATCGTGATGCAGCCAGTTAAGCCACTGCCTGTAATGCTGGCATCTTAGAACACCATCAGTTCAAGTCCCAGGTGCTTAACTTCCAAACCAGCTCCCTTCTAATGCTTCTGGGAAAGCAGCAGACGGTGGCCCATGTGCTTGGATCTCTGCCCCCACATGGGAGACCTAGATGGGGTTCTAGGTTCCTGGCATTGGCCTAGCCCAGCCCTGACCTTGTAGCCATCTGGGAAGTGAACAACCAGGTAGAAGATTCTCTCTCTCTCTCTCTCTGTCACTAAATAACTAAGTCTTTAAAAACAGTATTGTCCTATTACAATTATGTGTTTTACTTTTCCTATAAAATAGCTGTTATTTACTTTACATTAGAGCAACCTTCTCTTGCAGGTAGTCCCAAGTAATAATTCTTTATTATTTTGTTTAAAGAGGTGTCTGAGAAAAGAGATTCCATCATAAGTAAAATAAATCCAAAATAAAACAATAATTTTGATAGCGTAAACAAAGTTGCCAACATTTGATTTCTTTTCCAGGGGTCAGCTGAAGGAAAAAAAAAACAACACAAACTTTCACTCAGTGTAACTTTCTCCTGCCTGTTCTGAAATTCCCAGGGTAGCTTTGTTGAGTGACTGCACATTGCTCTCATCAGAACTGACTCTGGCCTCATTTTGTGATAGCACTTGTAGCTAGGAATCAGAGAGGTGAAAATTCATAAAAATTTTATTTTCTAAGATTCAGAACAAAAGAAAGCAAATATAAAATTGACTACACAGAAGTTCTCTCCAAAGAAGAGGGTCTAGGAAACAGATTATTTGTCTTCATTTTGAGAAATTTACACTTGACTACTACAGCAGATTATTCTAAAAATGCAACTTGGGATGTTAATGCAGGAAGACTCACACATAGCATGGACATATGATTCCCTATCAGATGAAAAGTATTTTAACATTATTTTTACATAGCCTATTATGTGAAAAAGATGCATATCTCTATCCCATCTTGTTTTTTTTTTTTTACAACTAAAATCAGGGTAAAAGAATAATAAACAAACTCTAACTCAACCTATTTTTCTTCATAATTAATTGAATTTTTCCTTTGTAAGAGTGCATGAATGCTTTCAAACTAGCAACTCTGGAATCATTATTTGTATTAGCGAGAATTAATAACACTTAGCTTACTGTATAACGTTGCATAAGGGAATTGGTTTGCTCATTTAGAATAAAACCTGAAATTAAATTTAATTCCTAATGGTTTTAATTTTTTCATAGGGAGATGCTCCAGGAAGCTATCTCATGCATGGAGGTAGACATTAAATGTGATATTTAATAAAGGCAAATGGATGTAGGGAAAGTTTGTCAGTAATGCATTGTTGGGCTCTGCCCTTTTAAAAATGAGTTAATGACTTTTGATTTATGACCCATTTCTAATGGTAGCATGGTCTTTTCAAAAAGGGTGCCACTGTCATAGTTCAGCAGTATTAAGCAGTCATACCATTGTGGCACATTAAAAACAAGTGGGTAAGACTTAAATGTTAAATACTTCACAGAATAAAAGGCCACCAACTAGTTAAATAAAATGATTTGCCAGCAATGGATTGTAAACATGGTACTTGGTAAGAAAATGTTTTGGCCAAATTCTGTTGTATAGTTATAATACCTAGGTTGTGAATTATGAGGTACACAGCTTTTCTAATTCAAATACTGTCTCATTTTATATTATGTGTCTTAATGCAGAAGGTATTTTATTTCTATAAAAGCACTGCAATTGTGTCTTCACTCTGAAACTGGCCATGTTTTTCAGTCTGATTTTTTACTTACTTGAGATTTAGTTGTGAAAAAACAGGGAAGGACCATTATTATTTCTCATTTGTGATACATATTCCTATTAAGTTCTGTCTGTAAGGTAAGCTGACAAGAATCATTTATTTCACTTTATCATTTTATATTTTAGATTTGGTAGATTAAATCTTATAGACAAAACACAGAGCTAAGAATCAGAATCCTGCCTTATCTAATCCGAATTAGACTCATGAAGTTATTTATTATCTCTAATCAAGGATTCTGTCTTTAAGAAAAAAACCTATATTTTAAATCTCCATCAGTTACAAATAACCAACTCAATTAAGCTTATTCACTTTTTTGTTTTTATACTGCTATATTGTGATTGTTGTAGATTAGTACAGAATTGTTCCTGTTGGTTTAATTGTTCATCAGCGAGATCAACACATATGAACTAAGCTAGAACAACTCCAGGTAGTATTTGAGCAGGCATATGATTATTCATAATAGGGAATATATAGTATCAGAACAATTTTCATATGTGAATGTTAATCAAGGATGACTTTATGAAGGAAGTATTTTGAGGTATTTGGAGATGTTAGTTATGTCTCATCTCCTAAACTTATTCTTAGTGGCTGGTCATTTACAGCAATGACAGGTTGTGTAAAAGCTATTTCAGGTATGTATCTGTGTGTGTGTGTATGTGTTACAGACCAGCAATATCTCCAACATAACAGGGAACATATCCATCACATCTTATTCAGAATTCCCTTCTCTTGCATGCCTCTCATCTGTCACTTGAATTTAGCATGTAACTCCTCTTAAGTAGGTACCCCCTCCTGTTTTTCCCACTAGATATACGCAGTGTCTCTAAGATTTCCAACTGGGTCAAGACAGATTTGTGGAATTTTGACTTTTACTTATTTTCTAAGACCAGGCTTATGCAAGTTTATTTTGGCATCAGCATGTCGAAGACTTTAGAGGAGAGAGAGACCATGGGGTCCACGACAAAACTCCACATGAGAGATTAGGAGACCTTGAATTTTAACATGAAGAGTAAAGGGGAGACCAACCCAATATTTATGGAAAAGACTACCCAGTCTTGGTGAACTGGACAATGGATAATATTATTTGTCTACCACAAACTCTAGTTAGTCCAGCATGGGTTTGGACATCACAGCCAGAGATAAACAGTTCCATCTTGTAGAACGAAGGAAAGAATTGTTTCGTCTCTGCCATCCCATGAGTGTTCCTGCCAACAGAAAAGAGAAAAGAGAGAGAAAAGAATAAGCTCCATTTTGTAATAATGGGGAGTGGAAGGTGTACATATTACTGTTATTGAATTCAAGTGGGGAAAACTGACAGGATCCTTACTCTGAGTAGCTCCTTGTTCATCTGAGATTCAAGGTTTTATTATAAGGAAAGGCAGAACAGATGTGAAAAACATCTCTTGTAAAATGAAAGGAGGACTCCCACTGTTCCACTCTCAGCCACCTAACAGAGTAAAAGAATTATAGGAACCTTGGATGTTTTCTTTAATTTATTGATACAATAGTATATAAGCTGGATAAATATAGATTAATATCATATTGTTGATACAATAGCAAATAAGCTTGATAAAGGTAGACATAGTTATAGATGGACATATGGATACACACATATTTGCACAACACAGGCAATATATGTATTTGTGTTTGTGTGTTGGTGTTTATATGTTTCAGAGCAAAATTATCTGAGAAAATAACCCTAAACTAGACATACTGACTTGCATCATACTTTTAGAGGAAGCTAACAACAGAATAAGCATTTAGGTTGAATTGTAAGTACTCAATGAAAAATATAATTTTTAAACCAAATGTTTAGCTTTACCCTTAGGGGTAAGTCCCTGGGAATGTGTGCTAACCTGTGCATCTCCTCCCTCTCTTATTCCCACTCTTATTTTTTACTGGGATCTATTTTCAGTTGGATTTAAACACCTATGAATAATTCTGTGTTAAGTAAAGCGTTCAACCAATGGATTAAGTAAAAAAAGGGGGGCCATCGCTGTGGCTCACTTGGTTAATCCTCCACCTGCTGCACCGGCATCCCATATGGGCTCCAGGTTCTAGTCCCGGTTATGCCTCTTCTAGTCCAGCTCTCTGCTGTGGCCCAGGAGGGCAGCGGAGGATGGCCCAAGTGCTTGGGCCCTGCACCCGCATGGGAGACCAGGAGGAAGCCCCTGGCTCCTCGCTTCAGATCAGCGTAGCTCTGGCTGTGGCGGCCATTTGTGGGGTGAACCAATGGAAGGAAGACCTTTCTGTCTGTCTGTCTCTCTCACTATCTAACTCTATTTGTCAAATAAATAAAATTTTAAAAAAGTAGAAAAGGAAAATAATAAAATAATGAGCTGTTCCTCAACAGTAAGTACAAGAGCTAATAAAGTCATTGCTTCTCATAGTGTCAATTTCACTTCTACAGGTTTCTTTTTAGGTGCTCATTAGTTGTCACCGATCAGGGAGAACATATGATATTTGTCCCTTTGGGACTGGCTTATTTCACTCAGCATGATGTTTTCCAGATTCTCATTTTGTTGCAAATGACCATATTTTTTTTTACTGCTGTGTAGTATTCCATAGAGTACATATCCCATAATTTATTTATCCAGTCTTGTGTTGATGGGAATTTAGGTTGATTCCATGTATTAGCTATTGTGAATTGAGCTGCAATACACAGAGGTGCAGATAGCTCTTTTGTTTGCCAATTTAATTTCACTTGGGTCAATTCCGAGGAGTGGGATGGCTGGGTCATGTGGTAGGACTATATTCAGATTTCTGAGAATTCTCCAAACTGTCTTCCACACTGGCTTTACCAGTTTGCATTCCCACCAACAGAGGATTAGGGTACCTTTTTCCCCACATCCACACCAGCATTTGTTGTTTGTTGATTTCTGTATGAGAGCCACTTTAATCGGGGTTAGGTGAAACCTCACTGTGGTTTTGAATTGTGTTTCCCTGATGGCTAGATCCTGAACAATTTTTCATGTGTCTGTTGGCCATTTAGATTTCCTCTTTTGAAAAATGTCTGTTTAAGTCCTTGGCCCTTCTCTTAAGTGGGTTGTTTGTTTTGTTGTGGAGTTTCTTGATCTCTTTCTAGATTCTGGTTATTAATCCTTTATCGTTGTATAGTTTACAAATAATTTCCCCAATTCTATCCGTTGCCACTTCACTTTCCTGACTGTTTCTTTTGCCATACAGAAACTTATCAATTTGATACAATCCCATTTGTTAATTTTGGCTTTGGCTGCTTGTGCCTCTGGGATCTTTTCCAAGAAGTCTTTGCCTGTGCCAATATCTTGTAGGGTTTCTCCTATGTTCCCTAATAAGTTGATCGTGTTAGGACTCCAAATCTCACTTAACTGGGTGGTACTAATGCTGTCTTATTAGTTAAAATGATCATTTTAAATGTGTAACTGATCATTTGATAGGAATAAGTGTCAAAAGGATCACATAACTAAGACCAAGTGTCTGCTAATAACAATAGATAGAATAAAAAAGAGAGAATGATCCAACATGGGAAGCAGGTCACACAACAGACTCATAGAATGACAAACACGCTAAACAACACTGTGGCCTCAGAATCAGCCCTTAAGGCATTTGGATCTAGCTGTAAAGCCCATGAGAGGCCAGTGCCGCAGCTCAATAGGCTAATCCTCTGCCTTGCGGCACCAGCACACCGGGTTCTAGTCCCGGTCGGGGTGCCAGATTCTGTCCCAGTTGCCCCTCTTCCAGGCCAGCTCTCTGCTGTGGCCCGGGAGGGCAGTGGAGGATGGCCCAAGTACTTGGGCCCTGCACCCCATGGGAGACCAGGATAAGTACCTGGCTCCTACCATCGGATCATTGGGTGTGCTGGCCGCAGTGCGCTGGCTGCGGCGGCCATTGGAGGGTGAACCAACGGCAAAGGAAGACCTTTCTCTCTGTCTCTCTCTCTCACTGTCCACTCTGCCTGTAAAAAAAAAAAAAATGCCCATGAGAGCATTTCATGCATGGAAAGCCAAGACACTGGCAAAAAATGACCTACATGAAAGATCTCTGTGAGTGAGATCCCAGTGGAAAGAAGGGGTCATCAAAGAAGGAGGTACCATTCTCTGAAGGGAGGAGAGAATTTCCACTTTGCTTATGGCTCTGTCTAAGTACTGACGGAGTTTGTGGACTCAAAAGGCTTCCATAGCCTTGGCAGCTCATGACAAGAGCCTGAGGTGATCACTGACCTCATAAATAAAGAATGCCAATTGTTAAATCAACAACGGGAGTCACTGTGCACTTACTCCCCATGTAGGACCTCTATCCTTAATGAGTTGTACTAAGAATTGATGGGTAAAACTTGTCTTCAAACAGTACTTTAGTGTCTGTGTGAGTGCAAACTGTTGGAATCTTTAATTATTATAGAGTTGATCATCTGTATATAAGATAATTAAAACTGAATGTTAAACAAGAATGGTATGGGAGACGGAGTTGGAGATGGGACGGAAGTAGAGGTGGGAGGGCCGTCATGGGGGGAAGAACTGCTATATTTCTAAAACTGTACCTATGAAATTTATATTTATTAAATAAAAACCTTCTAAAAAAACCCAAATGTTTAAATTATCCTGGACTTAAGCGGTAATGTTATTTTCTTAAAGTTAGGGTAGAAAAGGAGACACACAGCTTCTGTGCTTTTCTATTAAGTTTTCTTAAAACATAGAATTACATGTCGTATTAGCTCTCTCATTAAATTATTATTGAGGGCATGGTGTTTCCTGCTCAATCTTACAATTTGTTTGGCATACGCCTTTTTATAATTTCATAGTTCCTATGCTAATTTTATGATAATTTTAAAAGACAGTACTTTCATTTTCAAACACATAATTAGTATACTAAACACAAGTAAATTACTAATCTTCTGGTTTTCTTTTTGTAAAAATCAATTTCATACTTACCAAAACTGTGGAATAAACCTTTTTCTTGATAACTGTATCCTGTTGTCTAGCCTAAGATTTAGTACTATTGTTCTAGAAATTTATGGTTTTGTTGTTTGTTTCTTTCATAAGACATTCAGTGCTCGGGGCCATTTCCTTCATGAAGAATCATGAAATGTGAAAAAGAAGGCAGCTTTAGTCCATCTCTAACATTAGTGCCCAGCACGTCTGGGGAAGTGGCTAAGGCATATAAGCCTCAGATATCCCAGGACAGATCTGTTTGGGAATGAGAGCCATGTTTTAAATCCTAGGTGGCAGAGATAATAACCAGACAGGTCTCCCATATCATTGTTTTTCATGGAGATGATATGTTAATCAGGTCAAAGAGCAGTTCAATAATGGTATAAGAAGCCATACAGATACTGCACTGAAGAAAAGATGAAAAGGGGTTTAAGAAAGGAAATAAGACTTGACCTTTGGATTTAAAAGGACTTCACCATTATTCATTTTAGCTTAAATACTGGGACCAGTAGTACTTGGTTGATTCTGCAGTTTGTATTCCCTCAGTACTGATATTAAATTACCACATTTTAAACTTCAGAAATTGCATATAAATATATGCTCTGTGTCACTTTGGTACAAAAGGTCTCAGAAAATTCATGAGATGTTATGACGAGGGAAGGAAAAAACTTCTTTTGGCTTTTAGCATCCACAACTCTGAAGCAGAACCACTTTGTCGGCACAGAAATGCCCCTTCACTGCCATTAAGATGGCCCGGGCTTTTCAACCTACTGTTTTTAATGAATTATAGGAGCAGAAAGTCTCAATGTTTGGAATTTTCTGTGTAATCAATGAAATCAAACAGGCATTTTGCACTTGTCATTTTTAGGGTTATCATGGTGGGCATTTTGGAATATACTTTTAAATTATCTAGATAATTTTGGCCAGTAATTATAGTTTATGCTTCAATTATCCAGTTTTTTCTTACCTATTGATCAACACAAGTTTTGGATGCATATTATAATTTTGCATAAACTGAAACATTTTATAAACTATTAAGTGTTATCTGAATGAGAGTTACTGTCATGTTATAGTAAATATTAAACAAAAAATAAAAAGGAAGTTTGTGCCGTGTAGTAAGAAGAAAAAGGTTGGCCCTTTATCCTCTTTTACACAGGAAAATGCATACCATCAAACATTCAAATAGCTTATATTTTCCTGTGTGAATATTAAAAGGTAATCGATTAATGATATCCAAGTCCTCAGGATTAAGACAGATAAATCCACTGGAAGATCAAATGATATGGGATTTTTAAAAATAATAGAGTAAATATCATATGACCTCAATGTGATAAAGAGAAATGGAGTATTGTTATCTAGGAAAACATGGTGAACCTCATGCCAAGTGAAAGAAGCTAGATGCTTCACAGCATTTCTACATATAGTATAATTTCTGTTAAGTGAAATGTCCAGAATAGACAAATCTTCCTAGAACTGGGAGATCTAAGAGGTAATAGCTAAATAATGGAGTTTTTTTAAGGATAATGCAAATATTTTATAATTGTGGTGATAGATGCATAATTCTGTATAGATAGTAAAAGCCAGTGTATTGTACTCTTAATTAGTGAATATTTGACATAAGAATTATGTCACAATAAAGGTGTTTAATATCATATGGCTTTAGGGATGCCAAGAATAGATACTGAAAACATCATAATGGGTCTTTCTTACTGTGATGTTGGTTTCTGGTTAAAAATTACTTGATTGTCCTCACTAATTAAAAAGCCCATTTGCATAGAAAATACAACATAGATTCATGTAGATATCTTTCCTACTACCTCTTATCAACATTTTACAGTGCCTTTACCTGCCATTAGTTCTTATTCTACAATAAAGTCTTCATTGCTGAGTCTTACATTCTTCCCTGTGTTTGCTTCTGTCTGTAGCCACCCATCACAACCTTCAGCTGGACTATCTTTTAACAATGAACGCCTTCAAAAATAACAGCTGATCTGGAGAAAATGTAATAAAACATGGCAAAGCAATAGGAACAAATGTATGTGAATCGTGCATGCCCAGGTATTCTGAGTGGTCTGAATCCAACAGTGAAGTGGTCAGACCAATACCTTGCTATGAGATCAATGGCTGATTTTTTTTTCTGAATTCTGTTTCCAAATTTCTCATGTTCTGCATTTTTTTTTAACTTTTATTTAATGAATATAAATTTCCAAAGTACGACTTATGGATTACAATGGCTTCCCCCCATACCGTCCCTCCCACCCACAACCCTCCCCTTTACCACTCCCTCTCCCCTTCCATTCACATCAAGATTCATTTTCGATTATCTTAATATACAGAAGATCAGCTTAGTATACATTAAGTAAGGATTTCAACAGTTTGCTCCCACACAGAAGCATAAAGTGAAAAATAATAGATGATTTTTTTTTAAATGATGATGAAATCAGATCAGACCTATTGTCATGTTTAATCCCAGTGAGAGTCAAGTTGGGAATTGATAATTTCTTTTTTTTTTTTTTTTTTTAACAGAGGATCAGTTTAGTATACATTAAGTAAAGATTTCAACAGTTTGCACCCCCATAGAAACACAAAGTGAAATATATTGTTTGAGTACTCGTTATAGCATTAAATCTCAATGTACAGCACATTAAGGACAGAGATCCTACATGAGGAGTAAGTGCACAGTGACTCCTGTTGTTGACTTTACCAATTGACACTCCTGTCTATGGCATCAGTAATCTCCCTATGCTCCAGTCATGAGTTTCCAAGGCTATGGAAGCCCTCTGAGTTCTCCAATTCTTATCTTGTTTTTAAAATTAAGATTTATTAATTATTTATTTGAAAGAGAAACAGAGAGGAGAGAGAGAGGGAGAGGGAGAGATAGAGTGAGCTTTCTATTCACGGTTTCTCTCCCTCAAATGGCCATTTCTTTCAGAACCGGGCTAGAGCTGTGCCAAGATCCAGGATCCAGGAATTCCATCTATGTCTCCCCCATTGGTTTTAGGAGTCCAGGCACATGAGCCATCTTCCACTGAACCATAAAACCCACGCTTCTTGTCCTCTGTTTTTGTCACGGGTATGGAGATTTCCTTAATTGTTCTTGCCCATTTGCTTCATGGTTCTGATTATAGGAAATTTGCTGGCAGAAGATTAAGGAATAGGAGGTGTGGAAAAACCAGTCTTTATCCCACAGTTACTCATCTATACGGAGCTCTGCTGCTGTAAGGAAACCTTATCATAAATCTAATTCTAGAAATATCGCCTCCTTCCATTCTTTGTAGCAGCTTCCAGTGTTGCTAATGACTGTTAAGCTTATGATCCCCTTTGTGATGAAAAATATAACCTATAGACCCAAGGAACTCTACAAATCCCCATCAAGATAAACACTAGGAAAAACAGGTGTGCGCATTTGGCACAGTGGTTACAAATCCAATTAGGACATCCACATGCCTAGTCGGATTCCCTGGGTTCAAGTCCCAGATTTGTTTCTGAAGCCAGCTTCCTGCTAGTGCAAGCATACGAGGCAGAAGATGATGGTTCAAGTACTGGGTCCCAGCCATCCACACAGGAGGACCAGATACAGTTTTCACCTCCTGTTTGGCCTTGCCCAGCCCCTGCTCTGTTGCAGGTGTTTGAGAAGTGACCCAGTGAATGGAAGACCTTTGTCTGTCTCTGTCTCTCACTCTTTCTCTGCCTATCAAATAAAATAAAGATAAACAAAAAATTAAAAAGAGGGAAAACACATCAAGATACATTATAATCATATTATTGAAAATCAATTATTAAATTGAGAAACTCTTGAAAGCAGTCAGAGATAAAGAAAAACAAAAATGAGAAATACTGCTGACTTTTTATCAGAACAATGAAAGTGAGTCAGTGCTGAAAAACAGAAAAGCAAAAGCTCTTTCAAGTTAGAATTCCCTGTCTTGCAAAATATTCTTTAAAGCTGAAGGTAAAGCAAAGATATTTCCAAAAGAATTGAGATAATCTGTTACCAGCAAACTAGTCTACAAACTGTGTTAAAAGAAGCTATTCAGGCTAAAATAAAATTGTATTAGATGAAAACCAGGGTTTGTACAAAGGAATGATGGACATCTTTAATGATATAGGTGTGGATAAATATAAAATACTATTTCTTTAAAATAATAGATTTCAAGGCAAAATAATCACATTCTGTAGGCTTCAAAATATGTATGAAAAATGTAAAGAATAATTTATGAAAAAAACCTAGATAATGGGTGTAGTTCAGGAATGATTTGTCAATATAACATTCAAAGGTTCTTGCATTGTATACAAAGAGCTGTGTTCTTATTTTAATTTAGACTCTGAGAATTTTAACATGCATAATGCAGACCTTACAACAGCCACTGAGAAAGAATTATCATTATAAACATCAGAAAAATTTAAATTTATTTTTGATTCTATAAGCATTATTTCAACAAAAATATATCTTAGTATAAAAAATTATGCATTGTTTAAAATTAATCAACTTGTGATTCTTTCATAATTCAGTTGAAAGAGAAAAACTATAGGAAACACACTGGTGAATAATGGAGCCATTTATTGCCCTTCAGAAATCTACTCAGATCTTCTGAAAGTATTCTGGTTATTTGGCTAATTCAGCTCTTTTGTGGAGGTGCTTCTTCAAGAACATTGTATCCTTGAAGTTCTTCTATTCTTGTTGGATACTAGGTTGTCAACATTAGGTGTATTAGCTTTCTGAAGTCTTTGATGTTTCCATGGATATATAAGTTACAATATTTACGTGGTTTTTGGTTGGATAGATGCATTTTATTCAAGTAGAGTTGTGATTAATTTCAAGTTTCACTGTTCAGTCCACAATGCACATTACAATTTTGACTTCCATCTGGCACACTGTCATTTGGTTGGAGAGTTTCGATGTTTTTGAGAAGCAGTTAAGACTGGAAAAATGAAATTGGTATCCACAGAGCCTTTCCAGAGAAAACAAGTAGAAAACATCAAGATTTTGTAAATTGTTTGGTGAACATTAAAAAATAGAAATGTTTTTAGGACTCTTGTCAGGTTTTTCTGTTGATATTATAAAGTTGAGGATTATTAGTCCATACATTGACATTTTTTTGAGAAACAATATGGTATTTCTGTTAATTTTGGCATGTTTTATTCTGAAAATTTTGTATTAAACAGTAAAGGCTACAGGTGTAATATAATACTGTATCATATTTTCAAGGAATTTATGAATAAGAAAGGATTAACCTTGGTAACAAAGTGATTTTTCAACATGAATTGTAGGTCAATTAGCATAACAAGACAGCAGGCACTCATAGTAGAATGAGCACTTATTAAAAATCTCATTCATGCTAGGTACTGTGAGAGCACCTTCATGCACTAAGGATTCATACCTACAAGTGTATATTAGAATTTCTATGCTAGTACATCTAAGAGAGAACATTCAAGGTAGTAAAAAAAGATTATGGAATCAGATGAGAGAAACAGAGAGGGGGGAGTGAATAGATATGTCATTTGCAAAATCATATTCTCTCAGATAACATGGAAACTGAAACACTTTTATTAGAGATGCTAAATATAAAGTGATTTAAAAGTAGTTTTACTTTCTTTCAACTTTCTGATTTGGGATTTAAATCATTAGACCAAAGGAATGTGGATCAGGTCTTTTTAACAAATTTAGTTCACTGTGTCAGTATCTCCTTGGATGGCTAAATTTACATCTTAAAAATTGTTGAGTATGGCTTGCCAGTCTGGGGTCACAAATTTGGTTAAAGAGAGATGGAGACAAGATGTTGAAAGAGACAGGATAAAAGACAAGATTCTATCTTGCACTTTCTTTCATGTAATCCATCAAATGAAAGACAAAGTTACATTAAGATCTCTGAAGAAAAGAATTAACCACTGAATTCTTAAAGCTCTTGATAATTTTCAGATGGTTGTAGTTGATATCTTAAATACAAATTAAAAATTATTTGCTTGTTTATCTGATTATGTACTAAAGCTGCTGAATGGAGAAATTTATTTCATTCCAAATATTTTCTTACATAAATCAATGAGAAGAAAAAATATATGTCAATATATCATTTGCAAAATCATTTATATTATTTCAAGAATATGAAATTTGAAGGAACATATTTATGTATTATTGCTATATGCTATTTGAAATGCAAAGAGACAGACAAAGATCTTCCATCTTCTGGTTCACTTGCCAAATTCTCATTATAATCAGGGCTGGGTCATACTGAATCCAGGAGACTGGAACCAAGTCTGGGGCTCCCATATGAGTGGCAAGGATCTGAATACTTGAACCATCACCCGCTGCTTCCCATGGGAAGAGTATTTTTATTAGTGAGATGTAAAGCACTGAAAGTTTTTCTAATCAGCATATAATTCATCAGCTCATTCATTTACATTTATATCTATCTTGAGATGCAGCATGACCCATGTACTTATTTTTGAAAATAAAAATCCATCATGCTGGGCTGTTATTGTGTCATACCAGGTAAACCTGCCATCTGTAATGCTGGCATCTTGAATGGGTGCCAGTTCAAGACCGAGCTGCATCACTTCCGATTCAGTTTCCTGCTACTGTGCCTGGGAAGGAAAAGGAAGATACCCCAAGCCTCTGGGCCCCTGTCACCCACATAGGAGACCAGGAAGAAGCTCTTGGTTCCTGGCTTTGTCCTGGTCCAGCCACAGCCATTGCGGTCATCTGGGTCATCTGAGGAGTGAACCAGCAGATGGCATCTCTCTCTCTCTCTCTCTCTCTCTCTGTGTGTGTGTGTGTGTCTAACTCTGCCTTTCAAATAAGTAATAAGTCATTTTAAAAATCTGGCATGCTTATCTGTCTAGGCAAAAACCATGACTTTTTTAAAAAGGTTCTAGAAATAAGAAAGCCACAATTTTGAGATACCGATGCCTGTTATTTGTTGCTGTAAAAACAATAAAATAAAATGATAATGCTGGGTGTTAAACACTGCAACTCAAGGGTTTCAGATAATAATCATTGGTTATTTCTCCTAAGTTTAAAGGGTTGGTAGATTTGGACAAGATAAGGAAGGCAAGTTCTAGCCTTCATTGACCAATCTACATATATAGCCAATCAAGGCTTGGCTGTCTGGGATGGATGGCAGTCCCTGGAAGTGACTCTGCTCCCCAGTTCTTGTATCTTCCTTCTGGAATCCAGTATCTGGCTGTAGAAAAAGTCACAGAAAGCCTGTTGGACGCATTATAACTCTCTTGAAGCCCAGCACACTGTCAATCTCCTCTTATCCTATTGGTTAAAGCAGGTCATATTACTCAACTCTGAATTATATATTCCAGAGTCCTATAGCAAATATGAAAGCCAGGGAAGGGTGCCTAAATGAAGTGATTATTCCAAGTGTCTAATCTATACCACAAATGGAGTGACCTGTAAGACACATTTGGTAATGTCCATAATGACATTATAATAATTGGATCTGAACAGTAAAGGCTTTCCCTGGGCATGTCTTTATTTTTGTCTGTTATTTTCATGCCACCTTTGCAAACACAGTGATATCCTGTAAGTTAACTTGTTAGAATATCAGATGGGGAGCCAGCATTTTTGTGTAGTAGGTTAAGCCACCTCCTGCAATGCCAGCATCCCATGTGGGTGCCAATTTGAGTCCTGGTGGCTCCATTTCAATTCCTGCTCCCTGTTAACATTCTTAGGAAAGCAGCGGAAGATGGCCCAAGTCCTTGGGTCCTGGTGCCCACATGAGAGACCCGGAAGAAGCTCCTGGCTCCTGACTTCAACCTGGCCCCACCCTGTCTATTGGCTACCATTTGGGGAATGAGCCATTGGATGGCAGATCTCTCTGCCACCTACCCTCCCCACCCCATAACTCTGCCTTCCAAATAAATAACATAAATCTTAAAAAAGAAAGAAACAAAATCAGATAAAATTGCAGTGTACAAGGTATTAGGGATCCTATTGCATCTTGCCACCATATCACCAATTACTATGTCTTATGAATTGACTGTACTAGTCTCATACTATAATACTTTGGTAAATCTTTTGACAAGTTCTGTTGAATTCTGTTTTCTCTTGAAAATAAGAGTATCAAAAGAAATTCATCTAAAGAATAGTTTCCTTTATGATCATCCCTTCCTTCTTCCAGTTCTTCCTGGAAACATTATCAGACAAAAATTATCAAATTTTTTATTAAAAGACAACGGAGAAAATTTTTAGCATCAATAAGATGGGATGGAACAACAAAATGTATCAAAGGAAGAGAAATGCCTCAAGGAAACTGCATTTTCCTTTTTTTATTTTCCTTCTCATACTTAGCTTATATGATATAAAATTTAAAGTTGCTTGTTTGCCAATGTGATGCTCAGATTGTTACTTTCTTTTCTTCTAAGATAAATGGCAGTTTTTTTTTTATCTAGCAGCAAAGTTATTGAGTTTACTTTTATCTTATTTACACATATATCTTACAAAATATATTTTCTTATTGTAAACTTTATTTTTCACTTTTTTCTGCAAAATAAATGAAAACTAAAATTGCATTTAACAAATAAAATGACTGTTTCGTGCTGTTTACTGTTTTCTAAGCATTAAACATTCTCTAGCATAATAATTTTCAATAGATTACAGTCTTATCTTCAATGACACTTAAATGGTTCTATATTTAATTAGTTTTCAAGAAGTGAGAAATGAGTGTTAAAGATTTTTTCAGTTGTACAAATGAAACAATAATGTGATTAATCCACTTAGCAACATTCTACCAGTAAGTTTTTTATGCTTTTCTTTTTTTGGGGGGATGGGGGAAATCATGTGTCTTATATTTATTTAGCAGTACACAGTGGTGGGATATATGAAGCAAAATGTTTCATTAAAATATCAAGAAAATGTTGGCATTAGAGGTAGAGTTACATGTTTGTAATTCACACAAAATGACGATTTCCTGCTGATCGCTGCAGGAGGTCATCATTGAATAACTAATATCTGAGTAATCTTTTACAGTTTGCAAAACTTCTGGCTCCATTTCTCCTTTATTTAGTTAACTTGTTTAATGTTATCTGGCAAATAGGATGCCGAGTCTACATCCGTATCTGATTTTAAACCTCATAGTCTTTAAAAATGGTCTACTAATCTATAACCTTACAAAACCTCTCCACTCTATGCTTTTCCCTCAAATATATATGGACTCAAGTGACAGCACATCCATTGGCAAGATTTCCCTTAGTTGTTACATAGATGGTATATTCTGTCTTTGCAGTTAAACTGAGAATGTCATTGTAGGTGGAGACCTCTTGTGTTGATTGTTGCTTTAGTATCTCTCTTCTGTACCTCCAAAATATTCACATCTCCAGGATTATCATATGCGCGATAACATTTGGTGACAGATATAAAAGCATGATTAGTTATTAGTGTAATTTGTAGCATCTCATAGTTCAAACTAATTTGAAGTTTCTTGGTTTAGTACACAAGTCTTACTGGTTCTTGGGGATGTGTCCATAAACCAAGAAGCAAATGACATTCTAGAAGCAAATGGCATTGAGTCTTCAGAAAATATGGAAGGCAGTCTTACCCAAGCACGGTTTGCAGAATTTTGTTGAACTAGAATATCTTTCCCAAGACTTAAATTAATGTTCGCACTTCCCATTCAGTAAAGTTCCTAAATCTCCTTCTTAAAAAATAAATTTATGGTTTTCTGCTCTGAATGTTGAAAAGCTTCCAACAGGTCCTGAAAGCATAGTATTTCATCTCCTGGAGTTTCAATGAGCTTTTTCCCCCCTTAATGGTGTAGTGAAACTGGAGAATAATTACTTTTTCAGTTAACGTTAAACTGATGGCATTTTTAAACAAGAAGCTGGCAGCAAATATTATGTCAAGCTATAGTGCCTTGAAGAGTGGTTTGGCCAGTTTGCAACTCACCTCTGAAGCATCAGACTTCCTGTGTCGTGCCAAGTAGAGCATTAAGAAATAGCATACTAGAGATGGAGGGGGGAGGGCGATACAGGATTTGTGTGCTTGCAGCCTCCAGTTCTGCATCTCCACAAACTGCCACACGAGTCTTTTTTATAATCAGTCATTTCACAAAGATCCAGAGTTGCATTTTCACACAGTCTAACATTTATATAGGTATAAAGAGGTTAACATTAATAAGACATCGAAATGCGTTTTCCCCTGGTTTGTTTAAAACTTGGGAGAAACTCAGAGTCTTTTGTCTCACTCTTTGAAATGCCTTAAGACAGGAAGGTAATATTTTCCAAAAGGAGCCCAATTTATCTCTGCATACTATGCTGATAACTGAATTGGAATATGACAGAGCTGACCCTTTCCTGCAATCTTAACAGATATTTCAATCAATCAGCACTCTTGAGAAAGGAGGCTTTTTATAAGCAAAGTTCTGTGTTGAATAATGCTATAAGGGATATTTCATGAAGATGAAACAGTTGAGGTTATGAAACTGAATAAACGGAGTGAAATTCATAGTGGGCAACAAATTTAATAGTAGACATACAGATAAAATGTTCTGTTTGTGGAAAGAAGAAGAGGCAATCAAAGACAATGTGAGTTGGTGGGGGAAGGAGTTGCGGGAGTCAGAAGACCTAGGTCAGAATCAAGTATGCAGTGAGCAGAGTTGTGGATTGCTGTTAGAGACAAATACAGAGGATGAAAAGAATCCAAAGAAAGCAAGAAATCAAATTGTAGGCCAAGCATGTAGGGTCAGGAATCAGGATTGGGGTTACAGAGCTTGGAGTTCAGATCTGGGAAGACACAATGAGCACTGAGCAGATTAGAATCACACAATTTGGGGACAAGCAAAAGTAGATACCTGAGAAACAACTACAAACCCGGAACAGTGTTCTTAAGACAGTGGATTTTAGGTGCTCTATTTGGGCCAACTCCTTATGGACAGAAGGATCACATAAAAATGTTATGTGAAAAACTGAATTTATTCTAGTTCTGCTGGCACTGGTGGCTTGTGTGTGTGTGTGTGTGTGTGTGTATGTATGTATGTAAAGACTGTATCAGCTGTGATTATCAACAAGTTTGTGTGTGAAATTAGGTTTTATGTGTTTAAACAGTTCATAAATGAACATATCATTCAGAATTTAAAAACCACTTCCATTCCTAGATTATCCTAGTTAAGTTGAGGTTACCTACTGGATAACCTAATTTCTTTTTTTGTTTTTTTTTTAATTTGACAGGTAGAGTTATAGACAGTGAGAGAGAGACAGAGAGAAAGGTCTTCCTTCCATTGGTTCACTCGCCAAATGGCCACCACGGCCAGCACTGCGCTGATCTGAAGCCAGGATCCAGGTGCCTCTTCCTGGTCTCCCATGCGGGTGCAGGGCCCAAGCACTTGGGCCATCCTCCACTGCCTTCCCAAGCCACAGCAGAGAGCTGGACTGGAAGAGGAACAACCGGGACTAGGAGCAGTGCCCATATGGGATGCTGGTGCCGCAGGCAGAGGATCAACCAAGTGAGCCACAGCACCAGCCTCCTGAATTTCTTTGTCTCTCCTTTAACTGGATAAATGCACTTACAGTGGAAATAGAATCTCTAAATATATAAAGGAGGAAGCCAGGTAATTGGTATATTCTAAGTTAGGCCTTGATTCTGTTACCTTTTTACTTTTTTAAAAAGAACTTTCCTTTTTTAAGATTTATTTATATATTTGAAAGGCAGAACTCAGAGAGACAGAGGCAGAGAGAAAGAGAGAGAGATCTTCCATTCACTGGTTCACTTCCAAAGAATGGCTATAACACCCAGAGCTGGGCCAATCCAAAGCCAGGAGCCAGGATCTTCTTCTGGGTCTCCCACATAGGTACAGGGGTCAAAGCACTTGGGGCATCTTCTACTGCTTTCCCAGTCCATAGCAGAGAACTGGATCAGAAGTGGAGCAGTTGGGACTAGAATCGCCGCCCTTATGAGATGCCTGCACTGAAAGTGGTGGCTTTACACACTATGCCACAGCACTGGTCCCTTAAAGAACGTTCTTATGGTATATTTCACATATCATACCTAAGGTTCACAATTCTAAATTAATCATGTATATATAAATTGAAGAGACACATTTATTTCTTGAGTAGCACAATTATACAAGAAATGCAGTACATTTTATGTAAAGATTCAACCTGAGAAGTATCCCACGGTTGATACTATCCCAAGCAGATTACATATAAATCTTAGCACATGCCAGCCTGGAGAATAAATAGAGGAATTCTTTGAAGATACAGAATGGACATATTTATTGTTGATTTACTATTGTATAGATCATAACAGGGGCATGATAGATAGATAGATAGATAGATAGATAGATAGATAGATAGAGGTAGAGATCAAATGTTTTCCAAAGGCATTGTTAGTCTTACCAAAGTTACGTCATGTTGAATATGTAACCCACTAGAAGCAACAAGCAAGGGTATATTCATTTCACAGAATTGGTGTTTTATGACTGCTAAAACTCTAAGTTCATTCCACTAAGGCATTTTCACTTTGTGCTTTACATTAGCCATTATGGATTTTCCTCTCAAGGCCAAACTAAATCTCTGAGGGTATTTTTATTGCATGCAGTCACATGTATTTAGTATCAGAAAAACTTAAGTTAAAGATGGTCCAATTATGTGGAATGTAGGGCATCACAAAGTTTACATGGTGAGGGGGAAATGGCACATCCATCTCTGTGTAAAATATTAAGTGAATCAAAATAATATCTTGATAAAGTCATTTTCATGTCAGTAAAAGATTTATACTTAGATATTACTAGTTTCCCCATTTCTTTCATGTTAAAGAGTTTAATTTAGTAAATGATAGTTTATATCTTTTTCTGATTGACTCTGAAATAAGGCAGGTGAAGAATGGAAGATAAATAATTTAGGTAAAGCATTGATTGATTATGACGTTGCTTCTTAATTAAAGCTAGAAGGAATTTTGGAAAGACAGCTTGTGACTGATATTTCCTTACACATCTTTAGCACTTAGGAAGTATCTTGACTACAAGCAGCAAAAGCCTTAAAATATTTGTGCTTGTGGACTATGTAATCTCTCTTCTTGAAATTTTCCCTTAGAATAAAGGTAAATGTGAAAACACTAGGGGGAAAACTATCTGCAAAAAATTTTTAATCACTAGATATTTCCAGTTTTAGCGACTGGAACCAACTTAGACAATAATGGAATGATTGGGTATAGATCAAGTGACCCACACCATGACATATAAGATAGCCAACAATTATGTTGGTTATCACTATTGTGTAGCACATAGGAAAATAATTATGATAAAGTGCTATATACATTTGATTCAGTATATACAGAGGGTTCTCACAAAATTCATGGAAAATACAAAGTATAGAAAAAGTATGCATGGACTTTAAAACTTTTTTATACCAAAATAAGCTTATCTTTTATTTACATTTTCCACAAACTTTGAAGTACTCTGTGTGTGTGTGTATTAGTGTGTGTGTAGAAATATATATATTTATTTTTTTAAAGATTTATTTATTTAATTTGAATGAATTACATAGAGAGAGAAGGAGAGACAGAGAGAGAAAGGTCTTCCATCTGCTGGTTCTCTCCCCAGTTGGCACAATGGCTGGAGTTGTGCTGATCTGAAGCCAGGAGCCAGGAATCTCTTCCAGATCTTCCCAGATGGGTACAGGGGTCCAAGGACTTGGGCCATCTTCCACTGCTATCCCAGGCCATAGCAGAGAGCTGAGCAGCCAGGTCTCTAACTGGCTCTCATATGGGATGCCGGCACTGCTGGCAGTGGCTTTACCTGCTATGTCACAGAGCTGGTCCCACAATATATATTTTGTAAATGCATGGAGTACTGGAAAATCATACCACAATACTCATAGAAGCTATAAGGGTCCTACAGTTAGGAACGCTTTTTCTGTTCTGTTTTTCAGTTTCTATATGTGGTTATGCTTACATTAAAGAAAGCAACAAAAAGTGGTGAAATAAGTCATTAAGCTTTTAGGTTAAAATAAATCTTTAATTTTCTTTTCTTTAGTCATAAATAGCATTTACTGTTTGTTAATCATGTGCTGCAGAGGATGCTCCCACACTTTGTATTGTTGAGTTCTGTTGCAGTTCCCATAGTACAGATGCTTCTATTAACTCCATTTTATTCTAAGCCAGAAATTGTGGCTTAGAAAATTAATTTTGCTAAGTAAGGTTAAGTGAGGGCTTAAATACAGCATTGAATGAAGCTGCATTCTGACCAGTTCCCACCAGAACACAAACTCTTAACCAATATAATGGTTGCCCTCAAAAATGGAACTGAGGATTGGATGATAAACTTGAGACATTATAAACTAAGTGTCTGAAAGAAAAAGAAATTAGTGTTCTTGCTAGATTTGGGAATTTCATAAAGACAATTTTCATATGTCTTACTGAATTTTTCACATTTAAACAGAACATTTGGCAATGAGAAGTCAGAGTTGTGGGGCTGGAAATTAGAGAAGGCAAAAAGCTCTTGGCGTGTTTCCTCACGACTAGCTTTGCTTGTCTACAGCACCCAACCCTAAGCTGCTATCATATTCTTCCTTGACCCTGGAGATCACTCAGTCAGGTTTCTTCAGGACAGGATTTGCTGGCCATATTTGGTATTTCTGGACAACTTCCCATCTGCTAAGTCAGAGAGCTTTTGGAAACATGCACAGTCTGAACCAAAGGAAACAAAAGCAGTGAACTGTAAAGGCAAAGCACTCCTGTGGCTCCCACCCTGATGGAAGAGCCAGTGACAGCCAGGCCATCGATGACCTTTCCAGGGGACTTTCAAGGAGTGGGTGGGCAGTATTTCCTTTCTCTTTCCTCAGGGCTGGCTGACTCACCCTGTCCGATCAGCTGAGGCAATCTCAAAGAACACTCAGTGCGAATTACAATTACAGCCTTTGTCTGACAGCAGAGAGAGTTCCCTGAGCCAATGTGTTTGGCCTGGAGATGAGCCCCAAGCATTTTTACACTAGAACAGTTGAATTTGTCTCAAAAAAAATGTGTTTGTACTGTTTGCAGTTTGATGGTGGGTAGGAGGATCCAGCTGGTGGCTGTGAAGTGTGACAGTTTATCTGAATTAGCTGGTTAAACACAGAGTAATAATCCAGGAAAATAACTTCCTTTCATTTGAAATGTCCTTGCCTTCATCTCTGTGTGGCTCTCTCAAACTTTCCTTCAAACTGCATCTCACCACTTTTGTTTAAAGACCAAAACAAAACAGAAGAAGCCAACATACTGTCTCCAAGTATCTTCTTATTACGGAGTAGAGTAACTAATGTGTTCCGTTGTAAAGAAAGATCACAATGCCATTCTCATGCTGTTTAGAACAAAATTTATAATAGAGTCCAAAGGCACCCTGGCTTGCTCAGAACTGCCTAATTCGGAAAAACGAAGAACTGGGTGGATTGCAGTGGAGTGAAGTCCAGAACAGGCACCATTATACTGCAGTGTAGACCTTGTAGTGAGTGAATAAACAGAGAAACTGCCTTCTTGCCTGTGCCACACTCAGTCCTCTCCTTGAGTTGCCAGCATTTTGCCTGGTAAAGGGATTTTCAGCCTTGCTCTGTACATGCACTCATAGCTTCCCTGACCATACTGCCCAAAAGAGGAATAATTTATAACAATTTACCCAGTAATAAATAAATGATCCTATTATGATGAAACAAATGTCCTTTAATCATGGAATTTTTGTTGTGTCCTTAATGAACATTGATTACCATCATGATTATAATGATTCTGATCTGTTACAATAAATTTTAAGTAAACATTACTATACCTGTGAACAGCCAGAGGAAGATCTGAAATCAATCCAGCAACAAAAGTTCTCTTTCTAACCTTCCACGTTCTCAACGGCCATTGTTTTGAAAGGAATTTTAAATGAACATTAAGCATTTGACAAAACTTGCTTTTTGTGCTCAATAATTTATTTCTTGTTAGAACAGTCTTTCAGGCTAATTAAGATGAATTGTTTGTAATTAACAGAAACCTGGCATTCATAGATTGGCTTGAAGTCTGAATTCTAAATGACTAAAAGACAGGGAACCTGAAAATTAGAAAATGATTACTGATTCTATAATTTGCAGGCCCAAGAGAGTACATATACATAATTCAGATAGCCACATATATTTAACTTCTGTTATCTCAAGCCATATTGCTTTTTAAAGGAAAACCTTCCTTACTAATTAAAGGTTAAATATGTCTTTAAAATGATCTGAGATTCAAATTGAGTACATCTTGAATGACTAGAACTTTTTCCTGAAATTTGTTAACTCCCTTCAGAGATCTGTTTCTTTCCTTTTCTACTTTCAGATATTCTTCATATCTTCAGTTACTAGTCTAAATGACATTTGAGATGGAAGAATGTCCAATTGACTGAACTTGGCAGTACTCCATAAATAACATATTTCTCTCTTCCATAAAGTCACTTCACTGAGCTAGATGATGTTTTCAGCCCTTTTTGGTTCCACAATTCCATAATTCCAACTGTTTATCTTCATTCTTTTTTTAAAAAAAGATTTTTATTTATTTATTGGAAAGGCAGAGTTACAGGCATAGAAGGAGATACAGAGAGCAAGAAAGATCTTCCATCTGCTGGTTCACTCCCCAAATGGCCACAAATGCTATGACTGGGCCAGGCTGAAGCCAGGAGCCTGGAACGCCATCTGGGTTGCCCATGTATGGTGGAAGGAACCCAAGTATTTGGGCCATCTCCCATTGCTTTCCCAGGCCCATTAGTAGGGAGTTGGATTGGAAGTGGAAGCTAGGACTCAAACATGCACTCATATAGGATTCAGGTTTCACAGGCCACCACTTAACCCACTGTGCCACAATCCCAGCCCCTTTTTCTTCATCATTTTATGTTATTATTGTACTTTGAGTAACTCTCATGCCCAGGTTTGCTATCTATGAAGATCTAGTCCAGTGGCTCTTAGACTAAATTATTACCAAGGTGCTCAGAAAGTTAATTTGATCCCTAGGCCTTGTTTCCGAGTATAGCAAGATCCATTGCCTTGTGGTAAAGTGGCCTAATGTGGGGTTTTTGAGACTCTGGTCCCATTCTGTCTTGCATGGGTTACTTTCACTCTGTCATACTGAGTTGCTGGACATCTGTGCTATTAGCAGTTGGTGCTTTCATCCAGACTCTTCAATGAAGAAGAACGATCATTGAAGCTCAGTGTATTCAGCCTCTCCAAGGCCAGGTAGAACATCTTCGAAGCCCCTCTTTTCAAAACTGAGGGTATGACATTTGGTCCAAGACCTCTCCTTACGATCTTGGTGGCTTCACTATTAGACATACGGGTGTGGTCCACAACAGCAAATCACCAAGTCTAAAAAAATCTTAATGGTGTTAACGTATTATTTGAATGTTTCTTGGCACATTTGCTAGTTTAGGATTTATATTATGTATTTGTGGTCGGACTTGCTTCTGCTCATTTACTTTGTGAGCACTTAATGTCTGTAGCATGCATTTATCACTCACAGGGTTATACCTACAATAAAAATACCCTTAATTGAGTGCTTGCTGTGTGCCAAAAGCTATGTTGGTGGTTTATGTAGATTATTAACAACCTCAAAGGAACCCTGAAAGGTGTTGTTCCATTGTGCAGATTCAGAAACTGTAAAGCTCAAAGAGAACAAGAAGTCTGATTATGGTAATGCAGTCCCCAAGCAGTGGATGTGTGACTGAACCCAGATGCATTCCTTTTCTAAATGATGCTGGTGGTGGTGAAGTCAAGATTGATTCTGATAGCCTTACTTAAGGAGTATTCTTTCACAGGATGTTTGGTCACCATTGCACCTAGTGGTTAAGAGTCCCAGATCTAGGCCAAACTGCCAGGATTCAAATCTTAGCAGCACATTTATATGGTGTGTGATCTTGAGCAAGCTACTAACCTCTCAGTGTTTATATTTCCCTATTTTTGAATGGAATAATAATATACTTGTTTCATAGATTCCAATGTCAGTAGGTTTAGGGCAGACTCTAGCACATAGTAAGCACTCCATCTATATTAGATGTTATAGGTATAGTTAAGGACTAAAAATACATTTAGGTGGCATTATCACTACATTACTGTTTAGAACTTTTGTAAGTTTTCAGTGCTGATATCTGCCTGAGATTCTGATTACTCAGTATTCTCCAATCACTGTGGAACAAGTAGCTTACCCTTAACTAGCTTGATGGGATTCATCACGGACCAGCCTATCTGAATCCTCACAGTGCTGGCCTGCCACCAGCTCCCCAATGGCTGAAATGATACATAGTAAGAAGATGCTTAAAATGAATGTTATGGAACCAAACACTTCTATTTTGGAATATGAGCTGCATTGCGTCTTCTACTGCAAAGAATATAAGGTTATTCTTACCTGTCTGTTGATAATATTGGTACCTGGGATAACTTTGTGTCAACAGTGATAAAGATTCAAGGTGTTAAGACACAGGTTTAGAAATTTATTTGTGAATTCCATATTCTATATTAAATTTTTTTAAAAAAATTATGGCTGCTCTATGTTAGGCTATATAGTATGAAATTACATTAGTTGTAGAAACAACATTTCTGACATGAGATACATTTCCTCATGAAAGGAGACTAAAAACAGCATTCTGAGAGAGTTCATGATAGTGATATGCTGCATTTTTCACATGACTTGATGACCATTCATTAGGGATAATAAACTTATATCCAGCACCAGCATCTCACGTACAAAATATAGGTAGCTCCAGTAATTCATATGTTTAGAGTCTACCACACAAATCCTTTCAACATTGAGCTTTTAAGATCAGAATTTATATTTTACAAATGATGTTTTCAAACCATTCCTGTTTACTCTGGGTTTATATTTTCCTTTGGTCTTACAAGCATCTCTTTGTTTTCCTAGTAGCAACATGGAAACATACAGCTGTGGTTGATCTCCTCCTCTGTTTTCAAAGAGGATCTGTTTTACACAGTCTAGGTTTAATACAGCTGAAATAGAGACCAGCAGATGAAGTGTATTTCATTTCATGACAGATCATTAGTGGCAATATGCATGAGAGAAATTTGGATCTTAGAAATTATATACCAGAATATTGCTTGACAACTAATTTATAATTTATTTATAAAATAGAAGTGTGCATATAATTTGGGGTGGGGCAGTGGAAACTCCCTAAATAGATAATAGATTTGGGATACTTACACAAACAGTTGCCATCTACAGGCCTGGGATATTTCATTTCTTATGTATGGCACAAACTAGGTATGACATGTGAGATGTTCTTAGTGGTGAAAGCAATAAAAGAAAACGCTTGTTAAACTGAAAAACACACCCCTAGAGCTTATCAGGAAAGAGCCATCAAGAGATGCAAATAAAAATACTTCCCTCTCTGCTCCAGACCTCTTGAGGCAAGGTGTACAGGAGAAAAGGAATATGCATCTCATTAAAAATTGTGGTCTTTAAAGTGTTGTAAATTTCATTTCTTACTCAAGAATGCAGTCCTTCTGCAGCCTGACAAAGACAGAAAGGAAGCAAGGTTTTTTCCTTCTTTTTTCTCAAATTAATTGAGTCTGCCATATCTCTAAAGTATTTTTATTCCGACAAAAAATGATTGAAAGTGTGTTTAAAAACGTAATAGATGCTTGCTTCTTCAAAGAATTACCATAAAACAATTGGGAATAATATCACTGGCAAATGAAAATTTTAACTATTGCATTTTAAACTAACATAGATTGAGCATAGATGGAAAATATGAATTTAAGTAAATATTCTGTTAGTACCTGCAGCATTTGTGGAAAAATTCTGAACACAGTAATTGAGTAATTTAGGTAGAATGCGATATAATATTTCTATTCTTTTGAATTCTGAGTTGGTTACTATGAAATGAGTAATTGTGAGAAAAACATAATAACACACCATCATTATATATGTCATCAGTGATAACTGCAGTTTTTAACAATAAAATACTGCATAACGATATAATAAAATATTGAGTAATGAATTCAGAAAATTGTGGTTTGTCTTTGTGAAAAGAGTTGATAGATTAAGTCTGGTCCTTGATGCTCATTCTAAGGGTGTCCAGCAAATGAAATAAATCACAAAGGAAATGCATAAAGGGACCTGGACAAAGCAATCAGTTGATTTGTCTACTTTTCCCTCCGTCCCTCCAGAATATCTGTAGTCTTACCAATTAGGCCTGCAAAGGAAACAGTGTGGGTTCTTATTTGAGCAGTCAGATGTCACTAATGACACAAAAAAGTGTATTCCAAATTTTCCAGTGCCATATATGATAGTCATTATAGTGCCGTTCACTTAGAATAGACACACACACACGTGTGTGTGCATTTTAATTTAGAATAGTTAATCAGTTATTTACTATGAGGCTACAGACTTATCATTTTTCAGTAGATATTGAAATTGAAAATATAATGATACTTTCATAGTAATTTTTTATTTTTTTATTTTTTTTATTTTTTTTTATTTTTTGACAGGCAGAGTGGACAGTGAGAGAGAGAGACAGAGAGAAAGGTCTTCCTTTGCCGTTGGTTCACCCTCCAATGGCCGCCGCGGCCGGCGCGCTGCGGCCGGCGCACCGCGCTGATCCGATGGCAGGAGCCAGGAGCCAGGTGCTTCTCCTGGTCTCCCATGGGGTGCAGGGCCCAAGCACTTGGGCCATCCTCCACTGCCTTCCCGGGCCACAGCAGAGAGCTGGCCTGGAAGAGGGGCAACCGGGACAGAATCCGGCGCCCCAACCGGGACTAGAACCCGGTGTGCCGGCGCCGCTAGGCGGAGGATTAGCCTAGTGAGCCGCGGCGCCGGCCTCTTTCATAGTAATTTAGCATGTTAATATTGTTTATTAATTCTATTAATAAAAGAGTTAGAGGTTGTGTAACATTTTTTTTTCAATTTCACTTTTATAGTTGCTTAGCATTTGTTTTATTTAACAAAGTATTGATTCTGCAATGAGCTAGAACAAAACCTGACAGTTCACATAGATAGTCAAGAAAACAAAGTCTGGATTCAAATAGACTCGATGGAAGCAGACTGGATAAAGCAGCAACCTACTGAACTATAACCTAAGGGAGAAATCTGAGCCACTGCCCGTTTCTTTTATGGCCCACAAATTAATCTGCTTTTATAGATGATTTGTAACTGATTTGATAAAGAACCCTGAACCTCAGCTAAGGAAAATATTATCACCTTTCCTTTCAAAAGTAAAGGAACTCTGTTCTTCTCATTCGTAGATACATCTCTGTCATCTATTCCTTTATATTTACACAGGAAAGATGATAGCATTTGTATTGAGATCTGTAAATGTTTCACATTTTTTTGTGTCTTTTAGTCAATTTTCACATTTGAAGATGATGAATATTTCACTTTGCCTTTGTTTCCCTCCACATGCCTGGTACAGTAATTTCTCCGAGAGGCTTACAATTCAATTGAGTTCAGTAAGATTCAATCCTAGGTCTTTTGTTTTAACTGTTAGAAAAGACATGCTTTTTAATGGTCACAGATCTCTCCTTTCAAAACTTCTATTATATGTTCATTGGGCCATCAGGACCTAGCCTCCATTTCTACTACTGTTTCTTTTATATGACCTCTTTGCCTTTTTGTTCTATATTCTGGGGAATTTCTTGTACTGTATTTTATTGTTGTTTTCACTATTTTTTCAGCTGATGTGGGCCTCACCTTAGTGGATAGTTACCTGACCACCTTACTTTGAATTTCCTGGAATTATTTGTTAATCTCTGTTGGCTCCTTTTCAGAAAACCTCTTTTAATCTTATTTTAATGTGTTCTCAAATCTCTTAAGAAATTAGAACTGTTTAGAGATTTTTATTTTTTTACTTTATTATTTTTGTTTCCCTCACGACCATTGGTCCTCACAATGGTGGTGTTTGTCTTTCACAATTCTTTTATGTTCCACCAACACTTAATTTCTGCAGAGCTGAACTATGGTTCCATTTACCATCTTTCTTGGTCATGAAACATCATGGAACATCATACATGGGATTTGCAGAATGAGGCAGAGACAACTGAGATAAGAGATGATCGCCTTCCTCACAAAGAGAAGGCTCCTTTAAAGTATCCAGAGGTCAGAGAGACATCAATGAGACAATGAGAGCGATGAAATTCCTCACTGCACTTTCACCTAGATAGTGGGACTCCATTTGGATGCATTCCAATTGCAAGATGTGGGAAAAATACAAAGGTGTGAGGAACACAACAACTGACTAAGCTATGACAAGGGTATATGAGACCTAGAAGCATTCACTGCTTTGAACTTACCAGTATGTTGAGAAACACTGGAATAGCTGGGCTACACACATCATCTTTGCACACTTACAGAATAAGGTCATTGATTCCTGCAGATAGGCTGATCCTGACCTTTCAGAGGTGTACTATATTTACCCTTTAATGCAAAATGACATTCTTCAACATAAAAGGAGATGGACTGTGGTGGAATGAGAAGGTGAAAAGGTCATGCCAAGATGGCCACTGACACAGAAACTGCCTGGCAACAGGCCGTGATTGGATGGTTTCAGAAACTGCCTGGCAACAAGAGCCTGACTGACAACAGGCTGTGATTGGATGGCTTTGGAAACTGCCTGGCAACAGGCTGTGATTGGTTAGGGCATAGACCACCCCTTGACCGGATTGACTGCCTTGGCTATATAAGCAGCTGTAGCAACTGAAATAAACGAGTCTGTCGGCTGCTCACCTCAGGCCTGCTTTCACCCGGCTCCTGGGATCTGTGTGGTGACTCCGTGCCTCTTACCCCCACCACGCTCCTCCTCTCAGAACGAATCCTCTCAGAGAAAAAAATCAACCTCAACAATGGACCACTGCAGATATTGTGCACATACTCCCAACTCCTGTAGCTCCCCATCCATGCTACCCCTGCCATCCTTACTAGGCCAGGAGCCTATCATTAGGAGTCTCTAGTGGACTGTCTTTTATTTCCTTCCAACTTATAAAATATTTAGAAACATTTCCTTTTCAGCTTAGTGGGATTTTCATATCCTGTTCAAACCAGTGTGCATTTAAGCATTCGGTGATCATGGAAATGTCATACCGTTTTAGAATGTTTGTGCTGACAGCTGGAAGGTCAGAAATAATGGCTCCAAATATGTATGTGCATTTGTAGCATTTACTTAATCTTTTGAAATTGTTGTAACAATTTCTACCAGCATGTATATTTTTATCATCTGTCATTATTTTGACCCTAATAAGCTATTTAGTGACAATTTTATATGCTTTATTCTCATTCTGCAATCAAGACTATTTCAGCAGAATTTGCCAACCTGTTGTAGTCATTGACTTAATGTTAATCACCAGATACTGTATTAAGAAAATAAGATGGTTGAACATGTGAATAAATAAATACATCCGTTAATGTTATGTTAGCAGCAATTAGGTAATGTTAAGTAAAAAATAATGCCCATAAATGTCTTTATGACTTGCCTTGTTAAAGTGGTTGAAATCACTCTTAGCTTGTCACATAGCAAGAATCTATCATAGAGGTGATTACTTTTTGTGAGTGAAACATTATTGATCTCAATTCACACTGTTAAGATGTTTACATATTGAAGCCACTATTGAAAGGAAAATATCTCTACTCTGTCTTCCCATATCAAATGAAAGTGTAAAGGGTGACTTGCATTCACTGTGCTCACTGTTCTCTCATGTACTTCATATGTTAGAAAGGGAGCTATTTTTAGTTGAGGTCTCAAATATTTGGATTAGACATGATGTGTAATCAAGTGACTTTTGGTTTGAAAAAGCATGGACAGATGCACAAGTCAACAAAGCTGCATTTTATGCTTTTCACTTAATATGTAAAATTGTATACACTGAGGATAACCATTTCTTATTTTCTTTCACATCCCAAGCAGCTGTCCCAGTTCCAAAAATGCCTTCTATTGTATTTTATAATGCCTTGCAATCTCTATAGTCATTTGAAATTATTCTTGTGGATCCAGTTATTGTTGTATACTACTTACCACCTAATTAAACCAAACTTCACATTATGCCTATTATTTGAAATTATACATGCACATTGTCTTCTGGGATTGCATGGCTTGTTTTCATGGCATTAAACTTGTTATAATCTAAGTTTTAAATGAAGGGAAATGTTCTAATGACTTTTTTTTCTTTTTTTGACAGATTGTCAAATCATTAGGGGCCACATGATGACTATAAGTATGTGGCAATTAAATATTATGTGAATACTTTTATTTTACATTTTAATTTATTTGCTTATATTATAAATTTTATTTAGTCAACTAAATGAAAGATAAACACCAATATAATTTCCTGCATTTATGAGACTCTTTGAATTGAATGAATTTTTTAATGTATGCAATTAAAATTTAGAAATAATATATTCATGTTGTGGCATGATCTTAAAGTATCAGTAAAGTGTATGATAATATTATGCAAGCTACATCCTTTCCAATGAGCATTTAACAACATGCAAAATTTAAAAGCATGTAGTAGTTCTACCATTTGTCACCAAAAAAGAATGAAACTTACTAATATCACAGTCTTTTGTTTAATTAGCTCCCAGTTGAATTTGAAATTAAGGAGCTACCCAGTAGTATTTTGACATAATTTTACTATCACTGTTTTTTTATTTTAAAAAAAGGAATATTTTATTTATTTGAAAGAGAGTGACAGAGTGAGGGAAAGGCAGAGAAAGAGAAAGACGTCTTCCATCTGCTGTTTAACTCCTTCTGTAGGCTACAATGGCTGGGGCCTGGGCTAGCTGGGGCCGCAATCAGGATCCAGGAACTCCATCCTGGTCTCTAAAGTGGGTGGCAGGGTCCCAAGTACTTGGGCCATTTCCCACTGTCTTCCCAGGTGCATTAGCAGGAAGCTGGCTTGAAGTGGAGCAGCCAGAACTTAAACCAGCACTCCAGGATGGGATGCTGGCATCCTAAGTGGTGAATTAACCTGCTGTGCTACAACTCTGGCCCCCTAAATTTGCTTTCTAAATCAATATTTTAGTTATATTTTAGAGTATAAGTTGTGATTTCTGATAATGTTAATGAATGTAACAATGATATTTGGTTTGGCACTTTTAATATATAATCTATTTTCATACCCAGAAGGAAAGTACTGTGGAAAGATAAGTAACAATGTAAAATACTATAAACAGCCAACTCTTTCTTTCATAAGTCACTTATAAATATAGTTGGGGCTCTGTGGAGAGTAAAGCTCTCAGTCAGCCAACATGTAGACTTTGTACACATGAAGATTTGCATAAGAAATTATGCAGCCTTACCAAGTTAGGAGAATGAGGCAGAGAACAGGGGCAAAATCCTGCTCCAAATCACACATGTTACTTTAATAAGGAGGTTATAAAAATCAAATTCTAAATTTCCAGTGAATTATTTGAAATTCATATCACACCATTAAATATATCTAAAGTCTATTAGTTATCAAAAGTCTATTAGTGAAATTCACTTTAATTAACTTGGGCAGAAAATAAGAAAGAGAAAATTATTTGAGACCTCACAGAATGGAGGTGAAGTCTGGAAAAGCAGACACTAATACTGAAGAGGGACCAAGAGTGGCCAACTCAGCCAAGATTAAGCCACAGGAAAATTGTGGTTAGGACAGCTCCATGGACACTTGATGCTTTTGCCATTGGACTCAAAATTCCAGGACAGGCTCTGGGATTTTTTTTTTTTAAATCAACTTCACAAAGGCAGTTACTCATCAATTGAAAGTCCTCCAAAAAGAGAACTATTGGAAAACTTTGATATGTGGTGGTGGAAAAAGAAAAGCTCCCTCAGTTTTTTGGAGGGGATAACTTTAAAAAAAAAATACTTAATGGTTAAGTTTACTTGGTGCAGTAAAGATTAAACTTGTCAATTTTAACATCGCTGTTACATCTGAAATAAACTTACATGATGTTCTGGTAAAAAAAAATAAATCAACTTCATTAAATTTAATTTATGTAGAATAACATACTCAATTTTAATGCATAATCAATCAGTTTGATGAATCTTGTCTGTGTCAAGACACAAAATGTTTTCATTCCCAGAATGTTTTCTTCATTTAGAGTCCATTCCCAGTCTCCACTCAAATGATCTATTCTTCAGATTAAATTTGCCTATTCTTTTACTAATGGAAGGATACATTAATATGGTCTTTTGGTCCACCTTTTTCATCTAAGCATATATTTTGAGATTTATCCATAATTGTTACATATGTTAATTGTTTTCTCTCTTTCAGTATTACATAGTATTATGTTAGCTAAATACTGGGCAATTTGCTTACACACTTATCAATTGATGGCCATTTGGATTGCTTCCACTTTTGGACTATTACCAGTAATATCAATAATATTCTTGTATAGATCTTTGTATGGATATATGTTTTCATTTCTCCTAGGCAAATATATAGTAATGAAATTAATGTATCATGCATCATGTTTTAGGTATACTTTTTTAAGAAGCTGATTACAAGTTTTCAAGTCATTGCATCATATTATAGTCTACTAACAATGCATGAAAGTTAGAGTTACTCTACATTCCCACTAATAACTCACATTGCCACAATTTTTAATTTGATACATTGTAGTGGGTAAATGTATATCATTATAATTTTAAATTGTATTTCGGCCGGTGCCGTGGCTCAATTGGCTAATCCTCCACCTGCGGCGCTGGCACACCGGGTTCTAGTCCCGGTTGGGGCACCAGATTCTGTCCCGGTCACTCCTCTTCCTGTCCAGCTCTCTGCTGTGACCCGGGAGTGCAGTGGAGGATGGCCCAAGTGCTTGGGCCCTGAACCAGCATGGGCGACCAGGAGAAGCACCTGGGTCCTGGCTTCGGATCCGCGCGGTGCACAAACCGCAACGTGCTGGCGGCAGCGGCCATTGCAGGGGTGAACCAACGGACAAAGGAAGACCTTTCTCTCTGTCTGTCTCTCTCACTGTCCACTCTGCCTGTCAAAAAATAAATAAATTGTATTTCACTGTAATAAAATAATTTGAACATATTTTATGTGTTTATTGATATTTTTATATATTTTTATTTTTTGTGTGTGAGACAGAAAATGTTCCCATCCTCTGGTTCAATCCCCAAATGCCCAAACAGTCAGGACTGGTCTAAGTCAAAGCCAGGAGTCAGTTATCTAACTGAAGTCCCACCTGCGTGGTAGGAATCCAACTACTTAAGCCATCAACTGCTACCTGCCAGAGTACATACTGGCAGGAAGCTAGAATTGAAAGTAGAGCTGGCACTTGAATTCAGGTAACTTATATGCCGATGTATTTTTTAAAAAGATTTATTTGTTTGGGGCCAGCACTGTGTTGTAGCGGGTTTAAAGCCCCAGCCTGCAGCACCAGCATCCGACATGGGTGTCAGTTCGAGTCCCGACTGCTCCTCTTCTGATTCAGCACTCTGCTATTGCTTGAGAAAGCAGTAGAAGATGGCCCAACTCTTTGGACCCCTGTACCCTTGTGGGAGACCTGGAAGATGCTTCTGGCTTCTGGCTGGCTTCAGATCAGCTCAGCTCTGGCTGTTGCGGTCATTTGGGGAGTGAACAGCAAAATGGAAGACCCCTCTCTCTCTGGCTCTACTTTTCTCTGTAACTCTTCTGCCTTTCAAATAAATAAAATAATTCTTTAAAAAAAGATTTATTCATTTATTTGAAAGTCAGAGATTTACACAGAGAGGAGAGGCAGGAAGAGAGAGAAAGGTGGAGAGAAAGAGAGAGAGAGAAAGAAAGGTCTTCCATTCGCTGGTTCACTCCCCAAATGGCCGCAACGGCAGGAGCTGTGCCAATCTGAAGCCAGAAGCCAGAAGCATCTTCCGGGTTTTGGGCCATCTTCTCCTTGGGCCAGCGTTGTGGCGTAGCAGGTAAAGCCGCAAACTGCAGTGCTGGCATCCCCTATGGGTGCCGGTTTGTATCCTGGCTGCTCCACTTCCGATCCAGTCTCTGCTATTGCCCGGGAAAGCAGTAGAAGATGGCCCAAGTCCTTAGGCCCCTGCACCCTCCTGGGAGACCCAGAAGAAGCTCCTGGCTTCAGATTGGTGCAGCTCTGGCAGTTGTGGCCAGTTGGGGAGTGAACCAGTGGAAGAAAGACCTCTCTCTCTCGTAGCTCTGCCTTTCAAATAAATAAATAAATCTTAAAAAAAGAAGATCATTACTGACTTACAAAAATTCTGTTTATATTATGACACTAGCACTTTGTCAAATATATGTTCGAAGGTATATTTCCAGTGTGACTGGATTTTTTGTTTGCTTTACAGTGATTTTCCTTTTTTTTCTTTTTTTTATTATTTTTTTTGGACAGGCAGAGTGGACAGTGAGAGAGAGAGAGAGAGACAGAGAGAAAGGTCCTCCCTTACTGTTGGTTCACCCTCCAATGGCCACTGCGGCCGGTGCGCTGCGGCTGGCGCACCACGCTGATCCGAAGCCAGGAGCCAGGTGCTTCCTCCTGGTCTCCCATGCAGGTGCAGGGCCCAAACACTTGGGCCATCCTTCACTACACTCCCGGGCCACAGCAGAGAGCTGGACTGGAAGAGGGGCAATCGGAACAGAATCCGGCTCTCCGACCGGGACTAGAACCCGGAGTGCCGGTGCCGCAGGTGGAGGATTAGCCTAGTGAGCCGCAGTGCCAGCCTTTACAGTGATTTTTCAAGAACTAAATTACTTTGATAGAGATCCTTTCATCATTTAAAAATGTAGTGCTTTTAAATTGCTTTCCAAAAAATCTTTGAAATTATAAAAACATTCTTCTTAAGACTCAAAAAGTTCCCTTTTAATTTTTTGTTGTTTTGGCATTAACATTTAAATCTATGATCCATTTTCAGTTAATTTTTGTATTAATAAAAGATAGCACAGTATCTCATTTAGGCTTTGTTTTCCCCCATAGAGATGTCTATCTTTTCTACCACTATTTTTGAAAGTATATATTTTTCCTTTATTAAATTATTTCTATGCTTTTATTTAAAAATACAATTGCCTATACATGCAAACACACTTTTTGGACTTTGCTGTAGTTAACTGATCCTAATGCCAACAAGATGTTGCTCACTGCAGCACTGTCATAAATCTTGGAAATTAGGTAGGTTAAATCTTCAGACTTTGTATTTGTTGCTGTTCCTTCTATTTTTCAGAATTGTTGGTTTTCTAGATCCTTCAATTTTATATGGAATTTAGAATTGATTTGCCAATTAAAAAAAGCCTGCTGAGATTTTGATTGAAATTGTGTTGAAAATAGATTTTGGAAGAATGGGTGTCATGTCAATATTGATCTTTCCAGTACTTTCACCCTGCATGTAGCAGCATCAAACCTTGGTCTCCACTTCCCATCTCAGTGAGACCATCGTTCTCTACTTCATCTCTACCTTAGGAACTTGGTCCAGACTGAGAGATAGGGTGGCTTTGAGTTGCACCTCTTGGATTTCCCTTCCCTCAGGGAAATTGACTATTTGGCTGCCTGTTGTCCCAATGCCTGAAAATCATTTCCAGTATACTTTGTCCAGTTTTAGAATTGTTGACAGAGACAGTTACTCCAGCATGGCTAGAAGCAGAAATACCCTTTCTGGATCTTGGGTCACAATGCTCATCATCTCAGTAGATTTTCAAACCTTTTATTATAAGTATGTTCTTCATTTTTGAGTTTCCACCTGCATCTTTAAAATGTGGAAAATAAGAATCACTACTTACCTTTGTAAGGATTATATGAGTAAACCATTTAGAACATGGTCTGCAATATAATAAGAAATACACGTAGATCAGAACAGCTGTTTTCTTATGTTTCAATCACTCCCTTCAAATTCCAAAGTCTGAAACAGACCACTCTATTGGTGGAGTTTCATACATATGCTCTATTGACTTCCTTGGTTTCAGGAAGAAATATCCAGTTCTTTTAATCACACAATTAGGAAATTGAAAAGAAAACTGCTAAATGTCTGCTAGTACACTAAGTAAGGGATTTGAAAATGGGAGCCTGGATAGGTGAGAAAAATTAAGGTACTTGTGAAAGCTTCTACTCAGCACTATTTGTCATCTCACCATAAGAAGATAACATAACATATACAGTAAATATGTACAATAAACTAACATAGCAATTTTGCAATAATCTCTCAATCTCTTGTATCAAGTTACTTTAAATGTAAATATTTATGATGAAAATAGCTAAAATAATATGAAAATTACATGGAATCGAGAAATCAAGTCATGTTATTCCTGGCTTGGGTTTGTGTTCCAATTGTGTGAAGTGTGTTTATGCTGAAGGCTACAATTGCATGAGGATAAAGAGAAAGAGACAATGAGGGAGATGACAATGAACTGCTCTAAATACATGAACTTGACTAAAAGTAGGTAAGTTTGCATTTTCTCTCAACTTAAAATAGCTTGTTCTCAATGACCTCAAGAACAGAATTTTCACTGTTCTAAACTCATGGTGCTGATAACAAAACCTATGATGTATCTGATCACTTTCTGCAAACCAAATATGTCGCTCCCCGTCTTCGTGGAGGAACGACACAGGACCCTGCGCTGTTCTTTTGTCTGCTCGGCCCTCCCCAGGTTTGCTGCTGGTTCTTCCCGGGTTGGCTACCGTCCCTTCCACCTCCGTGGAAGGGCGGTTCCCCCTAGCCACTTTCCCCACTTCTGCGGGGGAGCGGCACACCACCGGCCGGCTCTCTCGGGGGCTGCTCAGGTGTTCCTTCAGACAGATGTTCCCCTTAGATGTTCCTGGTGCATGTTGTCTCTCTCCTCCTTTATAGTCCTCTTCCACCAATCCCAACTCTGCTACCCACATGCCGAGTACGCTGCTCTCCTCCAATCAGGAGCAGGTCCTACAGTTTATTGGTTGAACTGGAGGCAGCTGTGTAGAAGCTGTTTCTCCCTTCTCAGCACCATATTGTGGGAGAGCAGATGCATAGAATAAGTCTTAATTCCAGTAACTTAGTCTAGTCCGAGTTGCTCCCCACACAAATACTTTCTTGCTAGTACATGTTTGCCATATTGGGAATTCTCAATTTATTCTTTCATGTTGTTAATCTCCTCATCGGTAAAGCATGGGTACTTTGTAGAAGCTGGCAGATGCCTACCATGTCCCTACCATTGCAATTGTAACAAGGTTTTGGCCACTTCAAATGGTAAAGATACTTTCTGTGCACTCATTGGAAATAATTTGGATTGCTTTCCCAAGAAGTATATTGGAAGGAACAATCTTTATTCCTACTGATTGTGATTAAGTAATTGGCCTCCATCTTCTGATCAGGAAAGCTTTTGATTAAAGCCAGCTTAGAAGTGAAGCAATGCTATAGAAGACAGAGAAGGGAGGGAAGAAATCTGTCTTCAGTAGCAGAATTGTGCCAGTTGACCAAGTCTTTGCCAAAGTTGTCTTCAGTGATATCACTTCATTGTTTAAGGCAATTTAATTCAATTTAATCATTACATGTGACAGATTTCTAACTATTGTGTTCTCATAGGATAACAGTATCTGTTCACTTTGTATCTGAAAACATTTTTGACAGAGAATTCCTATTTTCTTCTTCCATTATTTTAAGGAAAATCCCACACAATTTCACATCATATTTCTTTGTCTATTCAAATTCAAGATCAGCCATTTTTCATCAGATCCTATAATTTCAGTTGTTTCCAGGAGACCCTCAATGCATTTTGTTTCAATTTTTCTGCTTGTTTTTGACATTTCTCTCAAATAACAGGAAATTTCTTGCTAACATTAATAATTTCTTATATATTGTCTCATTATATGTGGATCTCCCATCTCATACTCTTCATTTAACGATAGTTCCATCTAAAATAAAAAAAAAGAGGGAATAGTTGCAGCCACCATTAGATTTATGTAATGGAGGAAATTAATATTAGGAAAATGAGAATGTAAAAATCTCATTATATAGAAAATAAAAGTATCTATTTCATAGCTACTAGATTAGAGGTTTGGTGACTCATGAAATAATGTCATATATCAACGATAGGGGCACATTTGGAGAAATGCCTCAGTGGGCAATTTTGTCAACGTGCAAACATCATAGAGTGTACTTATACAAACCCAGGTGGTTTAGCCTGCTACATACTTGAACTATCTGGTATAGTCTGCCACTTCCAACTACAAACTACAAACCTACATCACATTTTATTGCACTGAATACTAAATAAAATTATAGCACAATAGTATTTATGCACCCAAACCTATCTAAACACAGCACACTTCTGATCCAGCTCCCTGCTAACGTACTTAGGAAGCAGCAGATAATGGCTCAAATACTTGAATCCCTCCGCTCACATGGGAGACCAACATGGAATTTCTGGCTCCTGGCATCAGCCTGGCCCAGACCTAGTTGTTGCAGCTCATTTTGCCTTTCAAATAAATTTAAAAACAAGTCTTTAAAAAACGAAACAATAAGAATTTCTCACCTCCATTATAATCTTGTGGGACTAGTGTTGTATGCATGTTTTGTCATTGATCAACATGTTTGTAGGTGGTGTGTGGCTATGTGTTCACTACTAGATTGAAACCATTTTTTCAATCCCTTTGAATAATTAATGTCATATTATCATAAAATTATACAATGTTTCATGTACTAACAAAGAAAAAGCATAGCATTTTTAAATCAAGCTAAATATTTTTTACTAAAGCCTATATATACAGATGACCTTGTCTGTCCCAATATATTTTCAGCCAGTCATAGTTGATCTTATATTTAGTACAGGTAGTATAACTTTGTGCTTACTTTTAAGGAGTTCTTAATGCTGGTGAGGCCTCATAAAACAAATCATTAATGTTTGAGAGGGTTTGTGGAACTGACCTTGGGAGATGGACTGACAAATGTTTCATAAGGGCAACAGGAACCCAAAAAGTGAGTGAAGAGGTGAGTGATGAGAAAGTGGAAAGAAAAGCAAGATGGAAGTAGGCAAGGGTTTTTGAAAGAGCCCGTTAGGAAAAACAAATTAAAGTAAGGTCATTAGGCACTTGGTATTATCATAAAGTAACGTGATAAATTTCCCTGAGTAGCTTATGGAAATATCTTCCTACTTCAGAAGCACACTGTGCTCTTAAGTCTGCTACCATTTGTCTCCTGCTGATCCCCATAGCAACAAATTTCCCATTAAGCAAAATTTGAAAATATGAAGTCCCAAGTTGTGAATTTCTCAAGAGCAAAAATTGTGTCATTCATAAACAATCTTCAAAACAGTGTGTGTGTAACACATGGGGGAGGAGGCATTCAATATATATTTAGTAAACAATATATTAATAAAAATTAGACTTTAAGTAGAAATCTAAATATAATTGAAATTATAATGATGTGTAAAATTTAATGTCTAGAAATATTCTCAATTTTTATTTTTCTTGTGAATTCTACATAATTTATTTGACATGGTTGATTTATCTGACTTTGAAACTATTGAAGGTAAGCATAATTTTAAATAACATTACAAAAATCTAATGATTTTCAATAATTACTGAGCTTTATTCTTTCTGCCAACTGAATGTTATGTGGGAAAGGACTTGATTTTGGATTTATATTTCTAGTTCAAATTTGTAATCCATCACTTATTATGTTACAGTGGGCAGATTATTTTACCTTTCTGAGGTTTTGAATAGGAATAAAATAACCTAGGAATACCATTGTTAGATTGAATCAAATAATATGTGAGGTGATATATAAATATCAATTCCTTTTTCCTTCTGAATTTGAGGGGGTTGGTTGATAGGCAAGACTGTCTTCATAATATTCTGAGTAGGAATTTGTTTATATTTTATTGGAAGTTACTATATTTCTATAACCCTTTTTTTTTTAAAAAAAAGATTTATTTTATTTATTTGAAATGCAGAGGTGACAAAGATAGAGATAGAGAGAGAGGGGCCGGTGCTGTGCCAGCTGCAGTGCCAGCATCCCATATGGGCTGCCGCTTCCAATCCAGCTCTCTGCTATGGCCTGGGAAAGCAGTAGAAGAAGGCCCATTTCCTTGGGCCCTTATACCCACATGGGAGACCTGGAAGAAACTCCTGGCTTCTGGCTTCGGATTGGCACAACACCGGCAGTTGAGGCCATCTGGGGAGTGAACCAGCAGATGGAAAACCTCTCTCACTCTCTGCCTCTGCTTCTGCCTCTGTCTCTCTGTAACTCTGCCTTTCAAATAAATAAATAAATCTTTTTTTTTTTTTTTTTTTAAAGAGCTAGAGAGAGACAGACAGAGAAAGAACTGGTCTTCCCTTCAATGGTTCTTTCCCCAAATGGTTGCAATGGTTGGGCTGGGCCAGGCTGAAGCCAGGAGCCAGGAACTCCATCTAGGTCTCCCAGGTGCATTTGAGGGGGCTGGAAGTGTAACTTCCATATGCGGTGCCTGTGTTGCAGGCAGAGGCTTAACTTCCTGTGCCACAACGCTGGCCTAGCTCTACTCCTTCTATGAGGATGTGTCAACTTATCTCCACTGATAGAAATTCCATTAGTATTATTTTTCTCTTTAACATTCAAATGCCTAATAACTTGCTGAAAATTATTTATGTGATCTAATAGTCTTTTGGGTTTACTCTTCTGCAGAAATATATTTAATCAGCTCTGTAGATGTAAAAAGCAAATTTTTAGAGCTAAATTTGATTACTTTTACTTGTCATTACTTTCCTCTTTGTGACTCTTTTCAAAAGCTCTGTTTCCTGAGCTGCCAGAGTTCCTGTTCAAATTGTATTTAAAAGTGATATTTAATTAGCAAATATTTATAAAAGGTCAATATTTAGTCAGACTAGGAATATAAAGATAAATAAGACTTGGGCTGGTATTGGGGCTCATCAGGTTAAGCTGCCTCCTACAAAGCCAGCATCCCACATGGGCACTGGTTCTAGTATGCCTGCTCCACTTCTGATCCAGCTCCTTGTTAATGAGCCTGGGATAACATCCGAAGATGGCATAAGTACTTGGGCACCTACAACGCACATGAAAACCCTGGATGGAGTTCCAGGTTCTTGGCCTTAGCCCGACCTAGCCCCTGCTTTTGCAGCCATTTGGAGAGTGAACCAGAAGATGGACGATACCTTTCTCATACCTCTCTGTATGTGTGTGTGTCTCTCCTTCTCTCTCTGTAAATCTACCTTTCAAGCAAATAAATCTTGTAAATAGAAGATAAATAGAAGGGACACAGATGCAACAATCATATAATGTATTATTTATAATGAAGATGCTTTATTGTAGTCACATATTTGTAATTTAAACAATGTTAATATATTTACAGAGCATTGGTGAAAATGCTATGTATTTCTTTTTAATTAATTAATTTATTTTTTTTGGAAGTCAGAGTTACGGAGGTAGGGGAGGGAGAGAGAGAGAGAGATTGTCTTTCTCTGGTTCACTCCCCAAATGGCCACAGCAGCCAGGGCAGGGCCAGGCCATAGCCAGGAAACCAGGTGCTTCATCAACATCTCCTGTGTCGAGGCAGGGGTCCAAGGACTTGGGCCATCTTCTGCTGCTTTCACAGGCACATTAGCAGGGAGCTAGATCAGAAGTGGAGCAGCTGTGACTCCAACCAGTGCCCATATGGGAAGCCGGTGTCGCAGGCACCAGCTTTAACCATTACATCACAATGCTGGCCCTGCTATGTATTTTTATCACTGGACATTTTCCCACTATTCTTTGTAATGAGAAAATCCCAGCAACTAAATTTTAAATACTTTAAACAGTGCCACTTGGAAGGAATCTAATATTGTAATGACTAATTTTTTTTTTCTTAATCAGATTTGTTTGCAGTTTAGTACACTTACAAAACTGAGGCCAAATTCTTCATGAATAGTTCTAGAACCTAATCTTACTAAAATGCCAAAAATACATCAGATGATTATTAACTTTAGGTTGCTCTTTTCAAATGTCAGTAATTATTCTGTTACTCATCATCACTGTTCATACAGCATAAGTTGCCCAATTCAAAATTGAAACCAGTGCTACTTTGCATGCATTGCACATGACACAAAGTCCTTCTGATTTGCCTGTAAGGACTTATGGAAACATTAAAAAAATTCTTTAAATTACTCAGAATTCAGGCTTCTCTCTGTTGCAGTCTGGGTCTCAAAACCTTTTTAAGAGCCGGCGCCGCGGCTCACTAGGCTAATCCTCTGCCTAGCGGCGCCGGCACACCAGGTTCTAGTCCCGGTCGGGGCGCCGGATTCTGTCCCGGTTGCCCCTCTTCCAGACCAGCTCTCTGCTGTGGCCCGGGAGTGCAGTGGAGGATGGCCCAGGTGCTTGGGCCCTGCACCCCATGGGAGACCAGGAAAAGCACCTGGCTTCTGGCTCCTGCCATCGGATCAGCGCAGTGCGCCGGCCGCAGCGCGCCGGCTGTGGCGGCCATTGGAGGGTGAACCAACGGCAAAGGAAGACCTTTCTCTCTGTCTCTCTCTCTCTCACTGTCCACTCTGCCTGTCAAAAAAAAAAAAAAAAAAAAAAAAAAAACCTTTTTAAGAAAATGCAGTATACTTGATGCATACCTGTATCCTTCATGAAAAAGTGGGTCTTCTTTTGCAATATTATTAATTTATGCATGTGTTTTAGTAAACACAAAATGTGTTTCTCCTATGTTCATTGCCCCCAATTTTATTATGAACATTTAGTAACTATTAATAAATATTGATGATGAAAAATCCAGTAGATTCTTGGCCACACCTGTCTGATTTATTTAATTTAAAATGCTTAACTGTGTAAATAGTGTACTACCTTCATTTAATATAGCCAGTTTTACCCATATTTAAGACATGCTCCCTTGACTCAGTACAGACAAGATCTGGCTCTGCTATACTAGCAGAAAATGAATGACCATTATATCTTCCTTTTGTGTGAATTGACATCTAATTCCTATATTTTTAATAATTAAAAATGATATTGTCAATATTAAATGACACAAGTAATATATTCAAGAATATTACAAACAAAATTGAAATTAACATAAGGGCACACTGATAGTGTTGCACATCTTCTCTGAAACTGCTTCAGATGATAACAGGAATATGTTCATTTTAGGATCATCATAGGCAGAAACACTGCAACCCACTCTCTGGCAAAGGATTAAATGGAATCTGATATGTGGATTACCTAAACTCAGACCTTAATATATTTTTTAAATATTTATTTGTTTGAAATGCAGAGTGATGGGAAAAGAGAGGGAGATACAAGGGGATGGGGAGAGAGAGAAAAAAAGAGAGAGAGAGAGAGAGAGATCTTCCATCTGCTAGGTCAGTCTCCAAATGGCTGCAATAGCCAGGACTGCACCAGGTCAAAGATCCAGGAGCCAGGAACTCCGTCTTGATCTCTCACTTCGATGGCAGGGGCCCAAGAACTTGGGCCATCATCCGCTTTCTTCCCAGCTGCATTAACAGGAAGCTGCATTGAAAGTAGAACAGTTAGGACTATTTGCATTAGCAGGAACCTGGATCAGAAGCCGAGCAGCTGGAACTCAAATCCGCATTTCAGTATGGGGTGCTGGCATCACACACAGCAGCTTAACCTGTTTCGTCACATCAGCTCTCAGACATTAATATTTTGTCACCAGCATTTTTTATTTACACTTTTATTATTTTCATTTTATATGAGAGAGATACATATACAGAGAAATATTTCTTCTGCTGCTTTACACCCCACATGCCCACAACAGCCATGGCTGGGCAAGTCCAAAGCCAGGGGCCTGGAAATCCATCTGGACTCAAATACGTAGCAGAGACCCAAGTACTTGGACCTGCATCTGCTGCCTCCCAATTTGCTCATTAGGAGGAAACTAATCTGAGATGCAAACATCCCAACCCGGGACTTAGCTGTTGTGTGGAACACCTGCCCCCGTCGTCAGCTTTTAAGTGGAAGCTATAATTTGCAATCATTCGAGGTTATTAAATTATATTTATGATTGACTTCTTCAAGGTAAAGTAATCACACATGTGTAGGTATGGTATGTATGCATATGTATTGTGTACATGTGTATGTGTACACACATGTCTGAACATAATTCTCCTGTCTTACAGAGTTCACATGCATTTTTGGGATTCAATATTGACTTTCAATAGTAGGTTGTTTTCATTTTATTTTATGCTTTTATGTTCTGTAATTTTGCTTTAACAGCACTAGCATCAGCACTGGTAGTTTGTGAAATTCTTAAAACGGTGGTTTCCCTATTCCATAGGCTAAAGAAAAAAGAAAGTTTCTGCATTGTGAAACATGGTGCCAGAAATATTTAACAAGAGAAACTATGGCATAGGGGGTTCTTCAACTGCCTTGCAAAGTAGCATATATATGTAGAATCTTACCAGCATTATCATCTGCCGTGAGTAATTACACCTTTCTTCCCCAGCAATAACTAGAAGAGGAATGCTCTAAACCAGAATACTTAATTGCCTCTCTGTTCCAGGAAAGGTCTGAGACAGAAACTTAGACAAGATAAAGGAATTTCTGCTCTAGGCTCTTATTTCTCATCAGTATGTTAAGTGATGCGTTCTGTTTTCAACTGCATTATGACAAAGGTTAGAATCCTAAGGAAAAAGGACACTGTCTACAGCCAGACATTCACCTGTACCTCCTGACAGATCTTCTACCTGTTTGCTTTTACCATGTAGAGGGAATGGCTAAACATCAATCATGCCTGCATTCAAATGCAAATATTAAGGCATAGTCCAAGGTAAAATGTAAAATGGATTTTGGTCCATTCAGTGACTTAAATTATTTGCTCGATTGCCTCTATCCATTAGTGTGGATAATAGAGAATTGACTGAACATCTTTTCTATGCAGGAACAATCAAATTATGCTTTCCATCTACAAAAGTGACTATCATAATTACTGATGTGTTGAATGCCCACTATAAATTCTTGCTGAAAGTAGGTTGAGAATAAATAATAACTACTTGAGGTATTTAATGGCTGGGTAAGGAAAATTAAAGATTGCAATTATCAAAATTGAAATGATAATTGCAAAAAAAAATTTGTGAGATACCCAAACTCTATGAGCCACCAGTTTGTGTTATTAAGCAAACAAATAAACATAAGTTTGCAGTGTTCTGAATGACCACAATCTGGTAGCCACACTAGACCATAGCTCCTAAATATTCTAATTCTTTATAAAAATATTTTCCAGGAAAGCAAAGTAGATACAGTCTACACACATACACACACACACACACAATCTTATAAAAGATTCTACTTTAGAAAGCACTCATAGCATATTATTGAAAAGTCATCTTTTTAGTAGTAACTGTAAAAAGAACTTCAATTAATCAATAAAGACATAGCAATCCTGTACTCTATAACAGCATTTTTGCTTTGTGATGAAAGTCTAGACTCTATCAACATACATAGTTATACTTTAAGACTACCCTTTTGAGAAAAAGTAGAATAAAATGAAAAAGTGTAGTTTCAGTTCAGCTTTCTCCCTCTCTCCCTTTTTCCCTCTCTCTTTCTCTCTCTACCTCCCTATCTGCAACTCTCTCAACAATCTAAGAGGTATATTAATATTACCATGAAGACTAAGACATGGAGGTAATAGAAGTATTTCTTCCACATCTCTAGAAAAAATATTTAAGGGGCCAGCACTGTGGCATAGTGGGTAAAGCCACCGCCTACGGTGCTGGCATCCCATATGCGCACCGGTTTGAGTCCCAGCTGCTCCACTTCCGATTCAGCTCTCAGCTATAGCCTAGGAAAGCAGTAGAAGATGGCCCAAGCCCTTGGGCCCCTGCACACGTGTGGGAGACCCAGAATAAGATTTTGGCTCCTGGCTTCATATCAGCGCAACTCTGGCCATTGCAGCCAGGTGGGGAGTGAACCATTGGATGGAAGACCTCTCTCTCTGCCTCTCCTTCTCTCTCTGTGTAACTCTGCCTTTCAAATAAATAAATAAATAAATATTTTTAAAAAAAGGAAAAAAATATTTAAAAACAAGCAAATTATGTATTAAGTTAAAGATGCTATGAGAAAAACATCTCCAAAAACTTGACTTCTGAATCGTATGGCTTTAGTAAAGATGCTTATGTATCGTTGACACTACTCCTTGCAGAGAAATCGCAGACCTTCGGGAACCATCAATTTGAGCCATTCACTATTACACAGCTGATTATAGAATAACAGCCCAGACTAGAATGCAGGTCTCAGTTCTGCCAATAAATTTATTTGGAAGAGAATGTAAAACATTGGAAAGAAATTACTTGACCAAAACCCTATGTTTTCCATTTTGCAGAATTGTTAAAATGGCTGTGGAGAATGAATTTTTTGCCTTGAGTCTCTAATCAATTTATGCATATGTAAATTAGCTTCATCTGTCTTTTCTTTTGATGCGCTCAAGTCAATCTCTGAATATCCATTGTAAAATGTAATGAGTACAAGTGCCCTAGAATGTCTTAGAATGTGATATCTCAAAAGTTAGGGTTGCATTTTCTTCATACATGTATCATGGCTGTTTAACAGAAATTTAAATTAATTAAATTAGATAATTAAAATTTCCTATCTTAGTTTTTAAAATCAATTAATTTATTTGAGGAAGAAACACACACAGAGTAAGAGAGAGAGATCTTACATCCACTGGTTCGCCCCTAAAATGACCACAATAATGAATGCTGAGCCAGGCCAAAGCCAGGAGTGAGTAGCTCCTTCCAGATCTCCCACATGAATACAGGAGCCCAAGCACTTGGGCCATCTTCCACTGCTTTCCAAGGCACATTATCAGGGAGGTGGGTCTGAAATGGAACAAGCAGGTCTCCAATTGGCACCCATATGGGATGCTGGCACCACAGGCAGAGGCTTTACCCATTATACCACCAAGCCAGGCCCTCCTTTCTTTGTTGCTTCTCAAATATTTAATAGCTTGAATCTCAATAGCTCAAGTGTGGCTATAGACTGCTCTACTGGATAGTGTAACACGGGACATCACCAGCATCACAGAAAGTTCTATGGACAGTGTTGTACAGAAACAATATATTATAGAGGTATTAGGGAGGGAGAGGTGGGGGAGAGAGATGATACATCAATAGTACTTGGAGACATGACAGAAAGGAGAGGAGGGGAGAGGAGAGGGAGAAGGGGGGTGGGGGGAGAAGAGAGAAGAGGAGAGGACAGAAGAGAGGAGGGGAGGGAGACAGAAGGAAAATAGAAGGTGAAGATAGGTAACTAGCTGCCATTCTGAGTATGTTTCAGGTATGTTCTGCTGCTGGGTAATTGTGTAAGAAGGTGGCTCAACAACACTTTCCTAAGTTTTATGAAATGGGAATTGAATCTGCCGTGGCACAGTGCAGAGAAGCATGACTTACTACAGGCACCTTCTCACCTCAATTAATACAGCAAACCCACCATGAGGTAGGTGCTTTGAAGCAGTATAAAAAGAGTCTTTCAAATTCTTCAGGCAAAGAGGAGACAAAAACAGCAGTAACAATAATTTAGGATGTGTAGCCTCCGACATTTACATTAGTGGCACAGGGATACAAGTGAATAAAAATGTCAGCATTGAAACCCATTTGTATTACTTTTCCTTGAGAAGTGTATGCTGCATTTTCATTGTTTTCAGATTTTTGCAATTTTCTACTTGTTTTAAAGTTGTAATATTCTATTATGCATAGAATTAATTTTAAAATTTTATAATCCATTTATCATAATCAATATCTGCAATTAATAATCACATATTAACAATATGATAATGTGTTATTAAGTATCAAATATTACCAATGAGGGTATGACTCTTCTCTAATGGGCTAATACAAGAAATTGCTTTTATTCCTTAGAAATTATTGTGAAATTTAAGAAATTAATTTATTAGGTTATATAATTACTTCCCAGAGTTGAATAGTTAGACCAAGGATGGTCTTAGTGGCTTTTTATCAGCACAGCTGGAAATGGCCCAAGAGACAGTTCTGCTACCAACTCCTTTGGGAAGCCACAGTACCTAGAATTGAATCTCAGACTCCATGCTAGCAGAGTGAGCTTTCCCGAACATACAATAAAAGAGAACATAAACGACCTTCATATAACACATAAAAAAGCTTTTATTAAATAATCTATTCAATCTATATTGACTTTTTCTTTGATCTTATAAATTTTTTATTGTTATTCAGAGCATAAATCATTCTAATGGGAAGGCATGTTATCTTTTCTTCAGAAATGGTGGTAGTTACAAGAAAATGTAGCCAATTTCAGAATGAATGTTCCCATTTAGATGTCAGTGTACTGGAATATTTTTAATAGTCAATAATATTACCCACAAGGCACATTATACGAATATTGGTTGAATTCCACCCAAACACAAGATACGTTTCCCTCAGTAGCAAAGGTGCTCTCAATCCAGGGAACACTTCCAATGAGTTCTTTCTGTAAATAGGCAAAGTTTATTTGAATTACCAACACATTCTTTTCTGTACAGATTCTATATTAGAATCTTATATCATTATTTGATTAATAATACACCAACTCTATGCTAATTCTAGAATTGTGACAGTGAATCAGGAAGTTATAGTTCCTGATTTTATGAAGTTAAAGTGGCAGAGATAGGATTCAATATATTATTAACAGAAATATTTATTTCATCCAAATTAAACTATGCTAATGATAGAAATATTTATTATATATAACATACATATTTATGTGTTATATGTCCATTCCTACCTCCCACACACAAACTAAGGGTACTGAAATGTTCATGGAAGATCAGATTATTTTGGTGCAAATTGTTTAGAAATCCATCCATATATCTATATGTGTCTGCATGTTGTGTAAAACAATGAAGGATAATTACTGGGGACAATGAGAATGTATAGTAAGTGGATCTAACTAGTCTGAGTGGTAAGAGATGGTCTCTCATGTCAGTAGAAAACTCTTTATACTTTTCTTTCTCTTAATGAATTATTTGGTATTAAAATGCTTGCTTTGCATTGTTCTAAAACCCACAGTCTAGGGGTCGGCACTGTGGCACAGTAGGTTAACGCCCTGGCCATATGGGTGCCCATTCGAGTCCTGGCTGTTCCACTTCCTATCTGGCTCTCTGCTATGGCCTGGGATAGCAGTAGAAGATGGCCCAAGTGCTTGGGGCCCTGCACCCGCTTGGGAGACCCAGAAGAAGCTCTTGGCTCCTGGCTTCAGATGGGCGCAGCTCCGGCCATTGCAGCCATCTGGGGAGTGAACCATCGGATGGAAGACCTCTCTCTCTCTCGGTCTCTCCTCTCTCTGTGTAACTCTTTCAAATAAAAATAAAAATAAAATCTTTAAAAAATAAAACCCATAGTCTTTACTAGTAATTTTTTTCATTAACTTGCTGTTTTATATCATTAATATGATACATTTCTGGGCCATTTCATTTTGTCTATGACTAGCAAAATTTGGTTTAATTGGCCATTCTCAAGATTATATATGTATTCTTAGGCAGAGCCCTGTCTAAAGACTAAAAGGACTCACATTATGTGATGGAGTAAATTTCTTGATCTTCTAAGTAGAGAAAGTGGAGGAGGAAGAGGGAAGTGGAGAGATTTGGTGGAGATGGTAACTCAAGCCACCAGTTATGGTTGCTTGGGACCACAGGAGGGGAAGAATTTCACGCTGCAAGCAAATAAAAAACTAAGGGCTCCTTTATGCCTCCAGGACACTGTTAGAACAAGATATCCTCCTCTGTGAGCCAAAGGTAGAGCCCAAGAAATAGTATCTAACAGCTTGAAGTGGTAGAGAGAGCTTGGCAAAACGATGTCAGCACTATGAAAATAGAGCTGTGGTAAATCATTTGGCCTGGCAGGGAAGATTCTGTTTGGGGTGTTCACATTTCATACCAGAGTACCTGGGTTTGATTCGTAGTTCCAGCTTCTGAGTCCGTCTTCCCACCAATGCAGACCATGGGAGGCAGCGGTGGTGACCCTAGCAGTAGATGTCTGTCACTCACGTGGGAGGCCTGGATTGAATGCCCAGCTCCTAACGTGGGCCTCGCCCAGTCCTCGTTGTCTATCTCTGTCATAAAGCAAACAAATACATTAATTAAATAATTTTTGAAAAAAGGAAAAAGAATGTGACATCTGACCATTTGAACGTTTCATATTCATCTTCTAGAAATATAAGTAAGTCACAGGCCTTTCTGCCGCTGATGTCAAAGGTGGTTATTCTTTGGCTCTAGGATATGAAAAGGAAGAAACGGAGCAGAAAGGGGGAGAGAGGAAAGCGACGGTGGGGGAGGAGGAGAAAAAACTGCTTATTAACAATATTGTAACATTTTATTGAAAATATTAAAGGAGACAAAGATATGGAAAGATGAAATATATTTTATAGAGGAAGACTCTAGGGAACATTCTGGAAGTAAAATTTGGGTTTCTATAGATCTTGTGACAGCCCATTCTATTCCTAGATACATAGACCAGAAAAACTTGAGACACATACAAGTATCTAGAAAGAAACATCATCACTATTATCAACACTATCATAAATACAGCCAAAATGTACTGAGTACTTACCATATAAACATCATCATATACATGAATTAACTCATTCACTAGGTTGCATCAAGTTCAAATGCAGATATTTGACTATTTTTGGGTGACAAAAAATGCAATTACATATGTCACAATCTAGTACTCTTCTTAATAGTCCTAAAAAGTAGGTACTAATATTATCTCCATCTGAAATTAGGAAACTGAGGCACACATTATTTAACTTGACAAGTTATGCACAAACAACATGTTAAATTCAAGGAGTCTGACATTGATGTTCACATTCTCTAATGCTTGCTACACTGCCTCTCATCTTGGAAAAAACATTCTAGCAACCTACCTTAGGAGTGTGAAAAGTTGAAAATATAAATGTCCATTAACAGAAAAAGTGACAAATAGCCTTACTTTTTTCATACAAGAGAATGCTACACAGTGGCAAGACTGAGAAAAAAGACAGACTGGCTCATCCACATTAGGAAGAAAAAGATTTCAGAAAAAAATATATATATAGTTTACATTCAGTATGATAGTGAAGAACATATAAAAGAGTGGTATATATTTAGTGACAAGGACATAGGTGACATTCAGAAGTATCCATGGGAATGACAAGCACCAGATGAGGGTGGTGATTAATATATGTAGAAGGATACAGCTTGGACTGCATAAGGAGGGGCCATCAGTTGTTCTGATAATTTTTTTTTTTTTGACAGGCAGAGTTAGACAGTGAGAGAAAGAGAGAGACAGAGACAGAGAGAAAGGTCTTCCTTCCGTTGGTTCACCCCCCAAATGGCCGCTATGGCAGGTGCACTGCGCCGATCCGAAGCCAGGAGCCAGGTGCTTCCTCCTGGTCTCCCATGTGGGTGCAGGGCCCAAGCACTTGGACCATCCTCCACTGCTTTCCCGGGCCACAGCAGAGAGCTGGACTGGAAGAGGAGCAACCTGGACACAATTGGCGCCCCACCTGGGACTAGAACCTGAATACCAGCGCCGCAGGCAGAGGATTAGCCTAGTGAGCCGTGGTGCAGGCCCTGATAATGTTTTATTTTATAACTAAGTGGGTGTATGTTGCTTATTTTTAAGGTGCTTCTGTAGAAAGAAAGAGATAAAGAAAAATATACTCAAGATAAGCAACTCACAATAAAAAAAAAAAGAGGAATAAGAAAACTAATAAGAGCACTTGCAAAATGAGAAAGGGTAAAACAAAAAGTTTGACAGACAGCATAAAAAATCTCCAAGATGTAAATAAGTAGTATGATATGATAATTCATTTATATAAAATTAATTTATACCTTCATATTTTCATAAGAGAAATATGAAATGGGATGCTCAGATCTTAAAAGTATTTACCTTGGTGTGATGAGAAGTAAAAATTATTTTTATAATTTTAAAATACTTTTGTGCCATCTTCAAAATTTTAAAGTATATTTAGGTATGGTCAGAAAAATGTACAGCACTCTCGATAAACGCAAGGTGAAATTCATTAGATAGAAGGGAAGCCAGGTGTGGACCAGATCTGGAACATGCAGGTTTCTCTCCTATTTAAGGATGATAAACAAGCAGTCAGTATCCTCCACTGAGATCACTCATCAGGGTCAAATTCCAGGTCTGGTTGATCAACCTAATTAATTATCTAACAAAGACCCTTGGAAATGGTTGGGCTTCCTGAGACCCAATCTTCTTCCAAGCTCTGCTTGTGTTTTTGATACACATGGAAGTCGTTGATTTTTAACTAGATTGTCAAGGGGAGGAAGAGGGCAGATTTGGGGGCTGGGAGAACTCTAAGTCAGGAGATAAATGACAAGGGAGATAAATGATAGGTAGCCAGTACAAGGATGAGCTCGCACTCTAAGTGGGGATGGAATTTGAGAGGATAACATGAGGTTCTATCCCTCTCGAGAAAGGATCTGTATCACACATGCCTGTGTTCTGAGAGTTGGCCCTGAGTTCCCAGACCCCAGCAAAACCTGGGAGTTGTCTTTTTCATGAAGAATTGAGATGCCCACAGAAGCTGAACTGTCTCACTGCCCAGATAATAAATTTTGGAATATGTTAAAGATGAGGCCACTCTTCCTGCCTCTACCTCGAGTCCACAGAGATTCCTGGTCACCACAGGATGAGGTTTTGTCTGAATCTGGGGTCAACATTTTGGCAGGGTCAGTGACCCACTCAAGAGGGATAAGTAAGAGGTAGAGTTGCCCCAGCTGGGTTCCCCGGGAGCCCAAGAAGAAACAGGTAAAGTGTAAGCCAAGTGAGAGATTTGCTGACAGCCTAGGTTGTAAACTATTGCTTTGAGAACTCCAAGAAAATTCCTGGAAGTTTCAGGTAAGCTTTTTTCTGAAAACATGGAAGATTGGTCATTTGTGTTTTAGAAGTGGACCTATCTCATTTTTGACACCTTGGCGAAAAGTAGGAATATGGGTTATATTAATTCTATTTTAACTGTTTTATCATAAAGAATATTGGCAGTCCTTTTTAATGATGATAAAGATTACATGTTAGAAAGTAGAAATTTTTATGTTGATTTAGTATTTATAAAAAGTATAGAGTAGGTGAGAGAGAAGGAGAACGGAAGCAAGAGTGTGTGAGAGAGGGAAATATCAAGAAACAGGACACAGAAGCAATGGAGCCAGGAAAAGACACAGAGACCTGCAATGGCTCTTACATCTGGTTTTATAGAAGTTAACAATCTTTAATTGTGAAAACACAGAGCTGAAACTTTAGAGCTGAAAGGAGCCTTAGATTTCATAAATTCCAAAAGGCTCATTGTACTGATTAGAAAACACAGTCTAGAGATTTCCTTAGAAGAAAACCATCAGAATGACTAGTTTTCTGTTGAACGTCATGTGTTAAATTAAGGCTTAATATATGTATTGTTGGCATTTTCTGAAGAGTGTTTTCAGCAAATTAGTAGCAAATGAATCATCCATAATTACCCGTGTTGAATTAAAGGGGAGTGTTTTCCTACTTAAGAGGTAGGCTGGGGTCAACTTTATGGCAGTATTATTTATGTATATGCATAAAGACATCTGGTGGCCTGAAATTTCCATTGCCCATTTCCATTCCTTTTATGTTTTCACGAGTTTGTACAAGTTGAGTAGGAATGTCTGTTTCCTGCTAAATCCATTAGAAACTGATATAAGGGTGAGAAGAAAGGATGTAATGGAAAAGCTAAAGGTATTAGAATTTAAAGGAATTTAGGCTTACAGACCAGACTATGGAAAACGTGGCTGAAAAGAATTGCTCTCATCTTCTGAATGGAAAAGTGAAAGCGCAAAAAGTGAAGCATATATATGTGCTCTGTTATTTAATAAAGCATGGCTCTCAGGTGAATGTAAAATGCTGTCTTGTTGTAGTTTTAATTTGAATTTCTCTGATACTTAATGAGGCTGAATATGATATCTTAGGCATCAGTTCTGCTTTCAGATGTTCTGTTGATATCTTTTGCTAATCATTACATCATTTGCCATTTTTAATTTGTTTGTAGGAATTCTTTATAGGCTCTTCAAACTTTTGTTGGTTTTGTGTTTTGCAAGTACATTCTTCCGATTTGAGGCTTGTCCATTAACTTTTTAATGGCTTCTTTTGATGTTGAAAGTTTGTTTTTCCAATGTAGTAGAATTTTCAATCTTTCTTTTATGATTATTTCTTTTATATCTTTTTTTAAATGTCCTACCTTGGGGTAAGTAAGATATTCCTTATACTGTCTTTTAAAACTTTGTTTTTTCACCTTAAATATTTAAGCATTTAAAATACCTTAGAGGTATATTCATACAGGAAGTAAAATAGAAATCTAGTTTCTATTATTTGTCTATATTTAAATGAGCCAGCACTATTTATAAACAGTCCACACTGTCACCATTGAGCTACAAGTCCTGCTTCATTGTTATTATAATTCTTAATATGTGGGTTTGTTTCTAGAATTTGTATACTATGTCCTTGGCCTTTTTGTCTAACTCTGTACAAATTCTAGGCTATCTTTTTTTTTAACTTTTATTTAACAAATATAAATTTCCAAAGTACAGCTTATGGAGTACAGTGACTCCCCCCCCCCCCCATAACTTCCCTCTCACCCGCAACCATCCCATCTCCTGCTCCCTTTCCCATTCCAAGATTCATTTTCAATTATCTTTATATACAGATCAATTTAGCATACATTCAGTAAAGATTTCAACAGTCTGCACCCACACAGAAACACAAAGTGTAAAGTACTGTTTGAGTACTAGTTATAGCAATAATTCACATTGTACAACACATTAAGGACAGAGATCCTACATGAGGAGTAAGTGCACAGTGACTCCTGTTGTTGACTTAACAAATTGACACTCTTGTTTATGGCGTCAGTAACCACCCTAGGGTCTTGTCATGAGTTGCCAAGCCTATGGAAGCCTTTTGAGTTCGCCGAGATCTTACTTAGACAAGGTCATAGCCAAAGTGGAAGTTTTCTCCTCCCTTCAGAGAAAGGTACCTCCTTCTTTGATTTCCCATTCTTTCCACTGGGATCTCACTCGCAGAGTGATTTATTATAAGGTTTAATATTTCCTATGATGAACCCTGACTCTCCTCAGTTGTGTACTCTCCAAATAAATTTTATAATAAGCTTGTCAAATGAAGCTTCATATTCTCTCCAAGTGGATAGAAAGTAGCTTTCTTAGCCCAGGGAGTGTGGTTGGTTGATCAAAAAATATGTCAACCAGCCCTCCCTACACAGTATGGGTGAGAGACAGGCACAGGCAATGTGGACAGTGCAGCTTAAGTGGCTGCACTGAGAAGGTCCCTTGGTGAATTAAGGAAAAGTAGACACATTGGAAGAGGGAGTGTGGACTTCTCACACATGAGACAAAGTGTGGCCATCCTACAGTTCCTAGGGCAGGAAAATAAGTCATTCATGACATGTGCTCTCAAATTGCAAGAGGAAAGATTTGGAAGATCCTTACCTTAAGCTTGTCTTCCAGGTGAAATACTTGCTCTTCTTTGTCAAATGGGTTCCACTAAAAATCCTGGACTCTGCCTCTTGGTCGGTAGGAGAAAGGAGGTAATGAGAATGATAACAGAGTAGAAATTCTCTTCCTTCAACCACCTGCTCAGGAACCCATATCTTACACCAGACTAAGCCTTTATTTCTTGTGTACACGTGAAACTGATTACTGTGTCCACATCAAGGTTCATGATCATTTTGGTAGTCTGCACTTGTGTGAATTCTTCTCAAGCCTACTCACATGGCAGATATCACTGTCCATTTGTGTCATCATCATTTGCTTTATGTATTATCTTCTCTGCACATCCTCCAAGAACATGATTCCCTTTTGTTGTTGTTGTGTGTTTTGTTTGATTGAACCTCCACCATTTATATCTGTACTTTAAGGGAATTAGCAATCTCATACTTGGTCTAGATGTTAGACCCATCACAACTTCCAGATGCTAACTGAGCTCATGACATGCTTTGTATTTTCTTGCATAGAAATTGCCTTAATCATTAAAAAAATAAAATAAATTACTCATCAGTCCAATTGAAATGTCTGTACTTATAGTTTCTGGGAAATTTTGGAAAAAAAAAAAAAACTGAGCTCTTAAGGCCAGAAACCCCACAGAGAAACATACTACATACTGCTAATGGGATCCTAAGATTCAGGCGCAACTCAAGAACTCATTTTACTTGTGCATAGAAGAACAAAAATATTGGATGACTTATAGCCAATCTTCAAGGAAACCGATTCATAATTCACTAAAACCTAGATAAAATGGGAGGGTTATTATTTCTTAAAGTATGATTTCTCAACTTCTTCAATTGTCCATATCAATTTTGCATATAGATTAACAGGTTTAGATTAACAGTGATTCCTTGATTACTTCTTGACTTTGTGATTACACTTTGTCCAACAAATATGAGCCTTGGGCTATGATTTGAAGGGCTCACCAACTAGATTTTCTCTAATTTGAATAGCAACATGTGAGGAACTTTAGCTTATATCAAATATAATTTTATGAATTAATATATTTTATAATAAAATATATAAACTACTAACATATCTTAAAATATTTGTCATAAATAAGTGTATATAACAGAAAAAAGTTAAACCAATGTCTAGATATAGGTTTGTTATATATTTTGTAATGAATATAGGCTTATCCATCACTGTTTAATCCAACCTTGGTTTTCTTTAATAGTCAAAGAAAAACAGTTGATCCTGTCTATCTCTTCACGCATGAACAATTTCATAGACCTGGTCTATCATAAAAGTTATTGAAGGTTTGTTCAAATCAGCAAAATTTCAATGGAGTTTAATGACATTTAATGGTCTTCTTAGACTTATCTGAAAGGTAATCTTGTTTGCCCAACTGATACCTCCAGTTAGCTCTGGCATAATCTATTTACCATATCCCAGCAAAACACCAGCATGTACATTTGCATACGCACACATATACACACACACATGCTACCTGCCTTGCTTATTGCATTACCTGTATATGTCCTCTCATTTTAGAACAAAACTGGGAAAAAAAACTCCTAACTGTTCAAGCATGTCCTAGTGACAGCCCTTTGGATTTGTTGTTGTTGTTGTTGTTGTTTTTAATTGTAATCAGCAGATTTTGTTCCTGTTGCCCATGCTGTCATATCATTTACTCTATTTAAGGGCTTAGATCTTTCATACGCTATACTTCAATAATTCAGATTATGAAGCAACCACTTTGGATGGTTCATAATGCATATTTAAACACGTTTCTTAATGGGGCTTTGCATTTTTCTCTCTCTGGACATTGTAAAATTCAATCAAACAGAACCAGTTTTAAACGTTGTACTTGGGGCATTTCCTGTATTCTTTCATTTTGCTTCAGACCCTTACCTGATAGTGCCTATTTTTCTTATTTTTTTTCATTATCAGCCAGCTTCTTTGTAACTCAGAAATATTAATGATACTTTTTAAAGGTGAAAGCACAGCTATATAGAATTATAAATTACAGAGGGATTTATATAATGTGACTAAGTATATTATTTCAAAGAATACCTTTGGTTTTAACTGTCTGAAATTTGATAAAGTAGAAAATATAATTTGGAACTTAGAGAGAAGGAACTACATGGTAATCTACTGGTAGAAAATCAACATAGCAAAGTACACCAAAAATTCATGGAATTAAAAGAAGCTTATTTTTTCCATTTTTAAAATCTATGCATATTTTTCATGTTATTTATTTTGCTTGAAACTTTTAAAAATAATGAATGTTGTTGCTGAGAGCCTAAGAAACATCAGGCATGGGTCCCATCAACTGGCTTACTCTCCAAATGTTTGAAATGTCCAAGGCTGGGCTGGGGCTGAAAGCCCAGAGGAAGACAATCCAAATCTTTCACATGGGTAGCAGGAATCCATCTGTTGGAGCCATCATCCTTGCCTTCCAAGGTCTGTATTAGCAGGAAGCTGAAACCAAATTCCAGAGCAGGGAATTGAACCCAGGCACTCTGATGTGGGATGAGGGTGTCTTAACTGGCATCTTAATGACTAGGCTAATCATTCACCTCTTTATGAACTTTTTGAAGATCCTTCATTTGGCAATGCTAACAATATTTCAACAGAATGTACTTTATCAAAGCCTAAAGTTCTTTTATGTTAATGAGTGGGGCTCTTAGGTCCACTAAGAAACATTCTTCAGATAGTCTATAACTTCAGAAATGTTTTAAAACATCAATATTCTTAGAAGTTTGATATCTGAAAACTGCAAACTGAAAAGGCATAAGATTTTCTTGATGATTAAACTTAGGAAAAACAAATTTTTAGAAGAGCATATGGGAGCACAAATCCAGTAATACATGTTTTTTAATCCGCATCCTCGTTACACATACATCTCCTCTTAAAATCTAAAAGAGGGATGTTGTTAAAAATAGTAAGTAATGTAAGAAAAATAATTCTCTTTATCACAAAAGGGATTTTTTGAGAATAACAAATAGAAATATTCATCATTTCAGTCCAGCATTGAATTAAATCAAACATCAAGAGCTATTTAGCATTACAATCTTATTTTTGTTTGTGTTCCCCTCATTGACTACATAGCTCTAAAACATGAAATGATGTGAGTCAAAAATCTCTTTCCTATACCTTTATAGTGCCAACACCTAAGTCAACAACCTGTGAAGCAAAAGAGCCATTCTGTGCCATCGTCTCACCCTTCTTCTTTTCTAGGGTGACTCTGGGTAGAATTGGGGGTTGGGTTGTTTGTCTCTGGCACTTTAAGTTTTATCTACCAAGCAGCTTAATCGGGGGTGCTTGGGAACCATGCTGCTGCCCCACTTCTCCCCAGTCCATCCTTGCCCGACCTCCTCCTCAGACCTTCCCAGCACACCCCTTCCTCTGCACTCCAAGCGCCTGCCTAGCACTCTTGGGTCCTGGAAAATTTTTGTGTTATTGAATTATTAGACTCTTCTGCAGCAACTCAAGATACACTTTGGACAGCCCTCCTGTTTCACAGTCTGTGCTTACCTGTTCTGAGACAATTTTTAGACCTGGCACATTCCTACCTCTCTCTGGAGACGAAGCATTCTGGTTTATCTGGGACTTTGCCAACACAAATGTGCCCTAACATAACTACTATATACATAGTGCCCCAACATAACTACTATAACTACATATAGTGCTCCACTACATTCAGAAATGTCTGTTTGTACAATAAGCTATATGGCCATCTTAGATGCAGGTCCTTATTCAGCTCCTGCTTGTACAAAAGGGCAGGTAAGTTGAATCCTGGTTCTAATGATTAGAAGATTTTGTTGGCCCCTGAGAAAGTAGTTTATTTTGGGATCAGGAAATTTGAACTGAAATGGAAAGAGTTGAAGTATAAATTATGTGCAAGGCAATGACCATATTTAAAGAAAGCCTGATCTTTCACAATTAATCAAAGAATTTCAGACTGAACGTTTTCAAAATAAATCTCATCACTTGCTGCTCCTCATATCCTACCAGATACTCAAATTTTTTTTATTTTGGATCTCATTTCCTTCTTGGCCAATGCCTATAATATCCACCCAGGTTATGCACTGCAATCCACAGCATCCTGTACCATTTTCTACCATATACAAGTAGGCTCCCCATTTCTGTCTGACCCATTTTGTGATGAGATCTGAATCAAAGATTCTCATTAGTTTTGTCACTGTTTGGATTATTGTTCACAGCATCCTAACCAACTAATCTTTCCTTCCAATCTAATCCATATCCCACACTACTGGAAGACTCTTTTTCTTGGGAAAAAGAATTATCATGTCCCACCCTGATTTACAATATCTGTCTGCCTTATATGGACAAAAAGATAGAAGTCAAACAGCTTAATCACATAGGAAATGAAAATGTATGTTTCCAGTTCCAATCCTTGTCCTTACCTTCACTAAAATGAAACTCTGACCATGATAGTACTTCTTAGTTCCTAAAGAGACAGGTCTTCTCCACTCTCTGTTCCTTTGCTAGAATGTCTTTGCCACTTCTACCCAACCCTGTTCAATGCTACAGAAATGTCCACATAGCCTCAAGGATCAGTTCAAATGGCACCATTTCTCCTGACACTTTTTCCAACTTCCTTTATTTTTTTAAGATTTATTTATTTGTTTGAAAGGCAGCATTACAGAGAGGCAGAGGCAGAGAGAGTGGTCTTCCATCTGCTGGTTCACTCCCCAATAGGTCACAATAGCAGGAGCTGTGCCAATCTGAAGCCAGGAGCCAGGAGCTTCCTCCAGGTCTCCCATGCAGGTGCAAGGGCACAAGGACCTGGGCCATATTCTACTGCTTTCCCAGGCCATAGCAGAGAGCTGGATTGGAAGTGAGCAGCCAAGACTCAAACCCGCTCCCATATAAGATGCCAGAACTGCAGGCTGCAGCTTTACCCACTACACCACAATGGCCACCCCTCCAACTCCCTTTAACCGAATTTTGCCTTACTTTTCTTTTGTCCCAATGTACTTTTGGTATGCCTCCATCCCATCAATTACAGAATAGACCCTACACAGTAAGTGATTGTCTTACTTTGCTTTGCAAAGCCTTTGAGGGCAATGACCAAGTGTTGTTTGTCGCTTCATTGATAAAACATAACAAATCCTAATACATAATCAGTATTTAGTATGTTTTGTTGACGAAGATAAATATACTTGTCACAATTATAACTGACAACTCTTTAGAACAATTTCTACCTTCCACTGGAGAACACATATTCTTTTTAATTTTTATTTTATATGAATTCTGGTTCCTTTAAGATATTTTATCTTTTGTGTTTTATTGAACGTAAGTATTTGTAGAGTCCCAAATAACCCTCAGGTTCCTTTTGACCTCAGTTGAGGAAATATAACATTGATAAATGAATTTTGATGTTTCTGGTGATCACTTAGCAAAACAGTGTTAACAGACATAAATACATAATGTAGGTACTGAAATTGCATTTACTGAGGGTTTATGTCCCATACCACATTCTATTTATTTTATATATATTAAATCATTTGGACCATAAAACAACCCTATGAATTAGGTATTATTTGTCATTTTAGAGGTGGTGAAACTGCCAAATATTGCATCTATTTATTTTATCATTATGTCCATCCAATCTGCTCTCCAATAAAACCTTTAGTTATGAAGAAGACTGATGATAAGGATAAGATGACTTAGAAAAATGTACATCCGTTAAGTTAAAGGAAATTCTGAGCATATACCCTATTGAATCAGCATTTTAGTTAGTTTGATCAAAATAAATATTCATTCATTGAACATGGGTTAATCTCAGATAAATAGGCCCTTGGCTAGGGACTAAGGATATCCAGATGAAAGATACATAATAATTAACAAATAGGTGAAAATCACTCTGCATGTGGAAAGCAATCTATTTTCAAGGAAAGGTTCTTTATTCTTAAGATTTTCAGAAGAATCCTATCATTTCTCTGTTATTCCTAATCCCATTGAAGGCAACAGCATTTTCACTTAAGAATAGGTTCTTTCTACTTATGATTAGAAACTGAAACTGTTTTTGGTACAGTTGATCAGAAAAAATTGCACTGTATTTAGGTAATACTTTAATATGACCACCAGAAAATTTTGTTGATCACCTACTAACTGCTAGGTCATCCTAGATGCTTTTTGTAGATATTCTTTAGAGATAGAGACAGAGAAACCTCCCGTTCACCAGTTCACTCCCTAAATGCCTGCAACAGCTGGCACTGGGCCAGGCCAAAGCCAGGAGCCCCAGAAGTCAGTACAAATCTCTCTGGATGGCAGGGATCCAACTCCTTGAGACGTTACCCACTCCCTCCTAGAGTGCACTTAGCAGGAAGCTAGAATTGGAAGGAAGCCAGAACTTGAGCCCAGGCACTCTAATATCAGATGTGGGCATCTTAACTGTTACAGCCAATGCCTACCTCTGCTAGGTGCTTTTTAGATGGCAGCAATCACATCAGACGTGTCGCTAACTCTCATTCTCATGGACGTTACTGCCCAGTATGTGCTTTGGTGGGCTACACTAAGTGGAAAAACATCTGCTATAAATCACCAAAGTTATTTATTCAAATTTCCAGCAGTAAGGTGGCACACCTCCAGTGATTTATTGTGCAGGAATCCCCCTTGCTGTGCATGTTCCTGTAAAGTCTCATTAGGACCTTTAAACTAAAAATATCTGATCCAGCTAGATTTGGGAAAAGGAAACTATTATTTGAGGAATTCATTTTCAGCCGCCGAGAGCCTCGGAAAGTTAGTAATGCCCTATGGAGCTTTATGCCTCTGGTCCTCTCATTTGAAACGAGCGGAGGTTGGAACAGTTCTTAGTTATTAACATCTAATGGCTGTTTTGTGACTTTTCAAACACATTGGACCCCGCCTCCCAAGTCCCAGGGAATGGAAAGATACTTATTTGAATTTAATTAACTCAGGAGATTCAGCCCAAAGGATAAGGGTTGAATGTACTTGGTACTGAATGTTCTTACATCTTCCCTAAAACTTTATGATAGATTTGTTGGGCTAATAATTGTCAGAGTATGTGCAAAGTAGCCCCATGTAGAAGTGAAGCCAGGGCAGGAAGTATCTAACGTCTAGGGCACAGCAGTTATTTTCTCACTGCTGCCTGTCCCTGTCTCATTGTTGTGCTGCTCCCCTTGCAGAAAAAAAAAATCCCTGTCGTCTGGGTAGAGATTCCATAAAACACAGAGAGATGGTAATGGCAATGGATGAAATTTCTAATCTTTACTTTCCCTTTGAGGCAACCTCTTGGTCGAACTTTCCTTCCTGAATTTGTGTCCACAAATATCTCTTGGTAACTTAAAAGATATTTTCATCTAGTTAAGAATCTCCTGTTTTTAAATAAATAAAATAATTTTTAAAGCTATTTTCTAGATTTTGTTCCCAAACGATTTGGAGTAGCTTAAAAAACAGGCAAAATAAATAGGATAAAATAGGTGCGAGAACATGAAGTCTGAAATAGATATGGCTTGCTTATGAAAGGTGCCCCCGAATACAAAAGCCATTAGTTCCTGCTGCTTATGTTCCTGAAGATTTCTGGATCTCATTCCATTCAAAGTCTGGATGTTTTACTTTTTCTTCATTTCTGAGAGCTAATCTAGATCTTGGATTTTTTTTTCTTTAAATCAGCCAGAAGGTACTTTTCTTATTTTCAACTGAAGAATTCTAATCTGTTTCCTAGAAGTGAGGTATTACAAATCACAGAACTTCAGTTCTGTCACCAGATGAGCTAAAACAATGTAAGGAATAATGAGAACCCTATCTCCAGCTGCGTGGTTAGAAATCCTTGTGACACTGCAGCAAAATGGTGGGTTAGCTTCCAAGTCTTGTGCCTTGGAAAATATTCCACACTCGTACTGCGCTGGAGATTTGTCACTTCACAGGAAAACAACAGGGTTTTGGATGGATGGATTAATTTTCAAAGCATCTATACAAAGAGAAAAATTGTCATATTAATTAAGATTGGCCATGGAAAAGCACAAAGCAGAGTGACAAAAAGTAAAAAGAGTTTTCTTTTACGTTTAAAGGTCCTGTCTTTGGCCTGTGCCTGGAAATGCATGAGGGTTGAGAGACTGCAATCTTAACGGATATAATCGTAACTCACTGGGCTAAGCAATGTTGGTTTTACCAATGTAAGAAGACAAACAACACAGTGGAGGCTAGGATGGGACCTCAGGAAAGACAGACATGACAGCCCACCCAAGCAATTAATGGAAAAGGTCTTTATTGTAAGAAACCAAGACCAGGATGAAGCTTAAGGATAACAACAAATAATAGTGGGCCCCTTCCTTTATAACCATTCTTTAAAATTCTGATAGAGGCCTGGAGGCAGCCTAATACTAGGTAACATGAGGTCCCTCCTATGAGGAATCCAACCCAGTACTATCTCAGATGTAACAGTGTAGATCAATAAACAAAGAAGATCCTTGCAGAGAGAAAAATTTAAAAATCAGGCTAGCTAAACAAGGAGTTCATGATGCTAGGAGAGCTTTAGAATTCTTTTGCTATGAACATGCTACCATTATTTTCTTTTGTTTCCTTTTCAAAAAAATAAGAATTTTGTTTTGTGTAGTATTATAAGTATTCTTTTTTATTTTAACTATTGTGTTTTATGTGTATTAGAGATGGTTAAATATAACAAATATTGTTTGTGTATGTGTGTGTAGGACTTGACCTAGATAAATTCTCATTACCAAAAGATCCTAAACTTGAATTTGGAGGAATTTTTTTTTTTGAACAGGCAGAGTTAGACAGTGAGAGAGAGACAGAGAGAAAGGCCTTCCTTCCATTGGCTCACCCCCAAAATGGCCACCCACCATGGCCGGCGTGCTGCGTTGATCCAAAGCCAGGAGCCAGGTGCTTCCTCCTGGTCTCCCATGCAGGTGCAGGGCCCAAGCACTTGGGCCATCCTCCACTGCACTCCCGGGTTACAGCAGAGAGCTGGACTGGAAGAGGGGCAACCAGGACAGAATCTGGCACCCCAACTGGGACTAGAACCAGGGGTGCCTGCGCCGCAGGCAGAGAATTAGCCTAGTGAGCCACGGTGCCGTCCTGGAGGCAGTTTTGATGGCATTTTATGACCTCCTTCTCTGGGGAGAAAGTAAATAGATTTTAAATGTTCAATTAATATATGCATTGGATTTGTTGGAAGTGTCTGAAATTTTTATACTGGAATAGAAGAATTCAGGTGGTGTGCTTGCTGAAATGAGATGAGTGGACTGTTGTGAGCATCTGTTGTTTTTGCCTATTGAATCAGTCAGTTTAGGTGAAGAATTATTTTAGTACCAAACCCAGTAGTTTACAACAAAGGCTGGTTCTTACTCCTGTTACAAGTATATATGTGTTGTCTCAGACTGATCTGGGCTCCAGGCTGAGGAAGCTTCTATTATCTGGAACACTGCAGTGGGGCAAAGGAGCATAACGGAGCATGCCCATGGTCTTTAAACTTCCAATTAGCAATGAAATATATTGCTTCTACCATGTATCATTTACCAAAGCAAGTCACAAGCCAGTGCTGACAATGAGAAGACAGGAATGGGTAATCTTCCGTTAAAGAAAAACATTAAAAACAAAGACTGAATAGTCTTCCTTTTTTTGGTAGTAGTCACCCAATTTCCACTTGAAGAACAATCCCTAGCAAATTCTGAGCTACAGTTAATTTGACGGAGTTGACCTTAGGCCCAAAGTGGGCTGTGAGAGCTGGGGTTAGCTAATTAGAGCTTTCCATTCCTCTGGCCAAAGTAAATCTAATGAAATGTAATTCCTGGAGGGAGATTTGTTTTTGCTGGATTTGCTAAGAAAAAAGTCTCTAATCTTGCAGCTTTAAGGAGGTAGCTGAAAAGAGCCTGTTTGTTTTTATATTTTTAAGATTTATTTATTTATTTTACTTAAATGGAAGAATTAGAGAAAGGATGAGAGATCTTCCATCTGCTGGTTTACTCCTCCAATGGCTGCAAAATCCATAATGGAGCTAGGCCAACACCAGGAGCCTAAAGCTTCATCTGGGTCTCCCACACGGTGCAGGGGCCCAAGCACTTGAGCCATCCTCTGCTGCTTTACCAGGCACATTTGCAGGGAACTGGATCAGAAGTGGAGTAGCTGGGACTCTAACCTGTGCCAGTCAGATGTTGGTATTGGAGGCAGCTGCTCAACCTAGTACTATACCACAACTTTGTCCCCAAGATCCTATTTTAAAATGAAGTCAACATAGAAGCAAATAAGGGACGAGTATTGAGCGCAGTGGTTAAGATACCAGTTATGATGCTCTTGTCTCGTATTTGAGTGATATATTTGATCCCCAGCTCTGGCTCCTGATTCCAGCTTCCTGCTAATGAAAACATTGGCAGGCAGCAGGTTGTAGTCCAAGTGGTTGGGGCCTTGCCTCTCACCAAGGATACCTAGATTGAGTTCAAGACTCTCACTTTACCACGCCAACCATCACTTACTCAGGGAATCAATCAGTGAATGGGAGCTCCCCCACAATCCTACTCTCTGAAATATGTAAATCAAACCACAGAGGAGAAATGCAGAGATACAGAACAAATAAACTGAGGCCTGATTTCACCTTTTGCATTCCTATATCCACTCATGCCAATATGAAAAGGTCTAAATCTGGAATTCCTAAAAATGTAAGTCTATTCTTTTTCTTAAATCAGTCTACTTACATTCCTATTATTTGATTATTTGTAACTTAAGAGTGCTCCCTTATAAAGGGTGGGGTGAGAATGGGGAAGACATTGTTTAATGCACTGAACTACATATCGTGTAGAAGATTCTATAAACTTTGCCAGAGGCAGCCCACAATTTTTTTTACAAACACCTTAGCTAACAATTCAAAGTAAAAAATGTTCTTACCATATTATATTTATAATACAGATTACACCCTGATATGTAAAATTTGATCAAAAATTGGTAATTTGGTATAGTCTAACCCAGTGCAATTCATAGTAGTACATAATAAACACAAACCATTTGTTCAACAATGAAGTTTTTCTAAAAGCAAATTTCTACCATGGTGCATCTATACAGTATGCTGTATAAACTACATTCCATAAATAAACAACATTGGCATTATTGGGAATTTTCTATAAATACACAATCTTAGACCCTCTCCAGGCCTACTTAATCAGAATACACACTTTAACAGGACCCCAACTGATTTTTTTTTGAATACTATCTAAAAGTTGTCTACACAAAGGACTCTATGTGATATGGCAAATATCATCAAAGGCATTTCTGTGATAAATATATTAAAATAGTTTATCATTGTATGATATTTCTCTTTGTAATTTAATGGTACAATGCTAGGTAATAGTGAAAGGGATACAGAATCCTAAGAGGCATCACTGGAAGTAGTTCAGATGATATGAGCCAGGAATATATCATTGATACTCTCCTAAATGCCAAAGCAATGACAAAATTGATCTGTTACCAACCCCACTATCTTCCCTCATACCATATGCAGTAAGAAGATCCAACACTTCATTCTTTATTCTTTTTTTTAAAGATTTATTTATTTATTTGAAAGTCAGAGTTACACAGAGAAAGGAGAGGTAGAGAGAGAGATGTTTTCCATCTGATGGTTCACTCCACAATTGACTGCAACGGTCTCCCATGTGGGTGCAGGGGCCCAAGGACTTGCGCCATCTTCTACTGCTTTCCCAGGCCATAGTAGAGAGCTGGATTGGAAGTGGACAGCCAGAATTAGAACCAGCACCCATATGGGATTCTGGCACTTCAAGCGAGGGTGTTAACCCGCTGCGCCACAGCGCTGGCCCCAAAAACTTCATTCTTTCAACTGCAGTGGTCCACTCTCCAGTCCAGGTATATTCCAAACCAGGCTACAGCTGACTTTCACTACCTGTGAAATTTAAATGTGAATGGATGCTCTGAGTCTGTGCTTCACTGTGACCCCCCAAGGCAGCACTGGTAATACGGGTTGGCAGTTCCCATTCAACTGTTTGAAAACCCAGTAGGAAAGAGTGGGTCTGGAGAATACTGAGAATTAGGCACTGAATCGGTTTCATGCTTCTTCAGATTAAATTGCTCACCATTTCACAGCCCAGTTTTTGCCTTCCCTTTGCTTTATTTCTTCCTGTCAACGCTCTCAAAATAAGAATGTTCACCTGCCCAGTTAAAGAACAGAATTTGGGTATGTGACAGAGGCAATCTCACATTTTATTCAAATTCACTTATCAATGGGATATAGTATATTCTTATCTCAATGAAGAAAAAAAATGTTTCACTAAAGAGAAAACTAATTAAAAAGGAAAAGTTGACTTTATGAAGCCTGATACCTTTTTTTGATGAATTCTTTAGTTTTAATATAAGCAATTAATGACCCAAACAATAACTGTTATTTTAAATGATATTCAAAGTTAATAAACTATTACTAAACAAACTAAAATTTGTACATACCAGATGAAAATATTATACCTTCAGTTAATCTTGTTTCAAAATATAATCAAAGGGACAAGTATTTGACATAGTGGTAGCGATACTGCTCGAGACATCTCACCTACATCACTGCTGGGTTTATGTCCTGGCTGTGCTTGCAATTCCGGTTTCCTGCTAATATCACGTTGGGAGGCAGCAGGTGACTGCTAAGGTGATTGAACTCCTGCCACTCATATGAGTGACCCTAATCGAGTTCCTGGCTTTGGCCTGGCCCAACCCCCAGCTCTTGGGGACATTTGAGGAGTGAACCAGCATATGGGAGATATCTCTCTTTCTCTGGATGTTTGTCCATGTCTTTCTTTGTCTCCCTAACTTTTAAAAATTACATAAATACTAAATAATTAGGCACAATCAAGAAGTCCAATTTGTAACAAAGAATGGCAGAATTCAAGTAGCTCAATTTTTGTTTTCCTTCAACTTAACAATTATGGTGATCTCACTGCTTATTGTCAGTTCACTCTATGAATGCAAGAATATGTAGTATCACAGCAGGTGGAGATACAGACTGAGTCCCAAGTTATTGAGGAATTCTGAACTGTTACTCTCAAATCAAACCGAGTCTACATATGTCAGGGACCCACAGAAAGACTGGAAGTTCTCCAACTTCTTTGTTATAGATAACAAGGATTATTTAAAAATAAAAAATCTTTTATGTATGCTGAAGGCAGCAGATGGTAATACAAGTGCTTAGGACTCTGCAACTCACGTAAGAGATCCAGATGGAGGCCGGCGCAGCGGCTCACTAGGCTAATCCTCCGCCTGCAGCGCCGGCACCCGGGGTTCTAGTCCCGGTCAGGGCGCTGGATTCTGTCCCGGTTGCTCCTCTTCCTGTCCCGCTCTTTGCTGTGGCCCAGGAAGGCAGTGGAGGATGGCCCAAGTGCTTGGGCCCTGCACCCACATGGGAGACCAGGAGGAAGCACCTGGCTCCTGGCTTCGGATCGGTGCAGCGCCTGCCATGACAGCCATTTGGGGGGTGAACCAACAGAAGGAAGGCCTTTGTCTCTGTCTCTCTCTCACTTTCTAACTCTGCCTGTCAAAAAAAAAAAAAAAAAAAAAAAAAAAAAAAAAAAAAAGAGAGAGAGAGAGAGAGAGCGAGAGATCCAAATGGGGTTTCTGACTCCTGGCTTCAGCTTGACACAGTCATGGCTTTTGTTACCATTTAGAAACTGAACTTCCCTCCCTGTCATTGTGTGTGTGTGTGTGTGTGTGTGTGTGAGAGAGAGAGAGAGAGAGAGAGATTCTGCCTTTCCAGTAGATTAAAATGGACATTTAAAAATAGACTTGCTCCTTAATAGCATAACGTGCTGACAATTTTGAACAATGTCCATTATAAAGTATTTTCCCCAAAAAATCTTTTGGTATTCTGGTTTTTAAAAAATTGCTGGAGTTACTTGAATTTTGATATGTATATAAGTTCAGCATTCATAAAAGATTATTTATTCTTCAATAGAAACCTGTGTTCTTGACACTTGAGAGTACACAGCAGTCATCATTGTATCAGCATGGCAAATTGTATGCTGCAAATATTCCACCTTTCCATTAATGACATGTGGATTGTGCTGCTAATCCACGGAAAGTATACACGTGAGAACAGCTACCTTGCCTTCATATAGAGTTCCAGGCACTTAGCGTCAAATAGAAGTATAAAGCATCTGGTAGAAATCATTTAAAAAATAATTAGATTTTTTAAGATCTCTCTGCTTCAGCTCCTGGGATGAATTTGCAATTGAGGAGGTCTGTAAATAGGAAATTAAGCTCCTGATTAGTGAAGGTAATGTTTGGATATATTTTATCCACCATAAGTAAACATTCTGAGTTTTTTCGTCTTGAAACCAGCAAAAATATTATTTCTTCTCTGCTACTGCTTCTTCTGACTTCTGTTGGAGAATTGACTTCAGTAGCTCTGTCATTGGAAGAGCAATAGAGAACCTTATTTTTCTGCATGAGAATTTATTTATTTAATAATTGGAGACATATAATAGAATAAAAATTGATAGTGCTGATCTGTTTTCCTTGCCATTAATATGAATGAGTATTTTGAGGATATGCCTAGACCTTTCTACCTATATAGTTCAAAATCAGTTCAATGACAAGAGCTTGATGAGTATGTGTCTAGTCAATTCATTTGCTCTCTATTCCCTCTGGACTCTTGGATGGTATGTCAAGTCCCGAGATGGTGCTGTCAATACAGCATCCCCGAGGCAAATGTTGGTGAATGTGGTGGCCAGTATTGGGAGTATATTAACTTAATACTCTTAAAGTTCATAACCTGCCACTTTGTCTTTAATTATCTAATATTTTTTGTATAAAATGTTCTAGTCAACATTTCTTCTAAACAACTGTACATTTCATGATAGAGAGGAAAATGTAAGAAATTCTCATGCAGTTTTTTAACTAAATCGGTATAGTCATTTTGGTGAGGTCATTTGAAGAAAAAAATACTTTTCACAGTCAAAGAGGAGGAAGAGTATAATGAATAGGAAGAAAAATATGTGAGAAATACTTTATATATTTACTGGAATATAACAATAGTGAGCTTATGTTTTATGTATACTTATTTTGATAGTAGTTATCCCATTTTCTTGTTCCCTTTCCCATCAATTTTTTTAAATTTTATTTTTCCTTTTTCTTAAAGTATGAATACAGGCACTAATAAAGTAGTCTATAAAAATAGCTTGAAATGTTTAAGACTCAGTGTTCTGGTATGTATCACAGCATTTCAAAATAATTATTTTGTTAAGGCCCACATAGCAAAAGGAATATATATCATTATATTGTCAGAAAAATACTCACTTTGATTGCCTATTAAAATGCTGTTTTTATTAATATGAATAGAGCACATTTCATGTATTTCATAGATGCAGTTCAAGAAGATAACTGTACTTCCCTTCCCCTCTCTGAATCCCCCTCCTTCCTTCCTTTCTTTTTTCTTTTCCTTTAATTTTTGTAAAGACATACTTTCAATCTACTCTATAATCACAGCCTTAATTCGCCACTCACCACAGTATTTAACAAGGGGAAAATAGGATGACCACAGTTTCCCCAGTAGTAAAATAAATTCTAAAAACAACAATCCTATCGCAAGATGTCCATTTCAACCCTATGCTTTTTTGTTTTCTATTCTAACTGCCACCTATCAGAGAAAACATGACATTTGTCTTTTGGGGACAGGTTGCTCTATTCATCTTCTCTGTGCTTTATTGCACACTTCCTATGTGATGCTGCTAAGCTGCATATATTTCTGTTATGTTTTCTACCCTACTTTAGGTATGTTAAAAAGTAAATTGAGGCACAGAATTTTAAATAGTTTATTTGAATAAACAGCAAATTATGAATCAAGGAGTTCCAAACCAGAAGTGGTTCAGGAGCTCCTCCATGGAAAACAATGGCTTTTCTAAGATGAGCATGGGTGTAAAGCAAGTAAATATTTGATTAAATGCACTTATTCAGTTTTCCTTATTTGGACTATCCTATTGGAGATTCTTAGCTATATATTTGTATGTTAGTTGCCTCTTTCATATTAGTTGAGCTTTAGTTCTGTTTTTCTTTAATATAAGCATCTACAGAAAGTAGCTCAAGATAAGTTATGAATATGTCTGCAAATCAAGCAAGATTAAGTTAATTTATGGGACTTAATTGGCTTTGTCTGCTCAGGGATTCTTCAAATTTGGTCTCAGTCTTTATTTACTTTAGGAGGCATTACCTTTCCTTTGAGGGCAGAGGGTCTTGGGAGAAAGATTCCCAAGAGAGGCAACCATGACAGTATTATGTGATTTTCCAGGTGGAGAAAGTAAAGAAAAGTTCTAAAAGCAACAGATTAAGGAAATAAAAATATAAAGAGATCTCCAGTTGAAAAACAGAGGTTTGAATGAAGAACTCCCTGAAGTTCTTCTGCTCTACAAAGAAACTCTGAGTTCCTAGAATGCAAAAAGTTATGCGTATTCATCTTTACTTATTTAGAGTTAGTACAGCACCTGGTAAATCCTCAATAAACCCTATGAATTTTACCTTTTAAACCCATTTCCTTACTATTCCCCCTGCTCCTTTCAAATACCACTTTGGTTGTATTAGTCATTACCTCATGTGGACAATTTCAATAAGCTCCAAAGTAGTTTTCCGGTCTTTTATTTTTCACCTCAAACTATCCCCCTGACTACTTTTTCAGTATCTCCTCAGCTTACCATTTCAACTTTGCAATTGATTTATGAAGACCCTTAGTGTTCCGTGAACACCCATTGTAAATCCAGTGACCATACTCCTCATGCCAATGTCTGTTTTTCTCTTGTGTGCTTGAGAATGTCTAGCTTATCCTTCTAGATTCATTTCAAGGTGTTCTGTATGGAATTTTTTTTTAATTGACCCAGATTGGAAGCGCTTTCCTTTTTGCTATCCTTGAGGCTTGTATAAATACTGCTAAGCAGATGTTACAGTGTGTTTTAATGATTTGGATTTATGCCTGTTTCGTCTACTAAACTGGAAGTTCTTGGAAGCAGGGACATCTTATTTGCCACTATATCATTAGAATACCTGCCTTTAGGCTCGATAAATATTGTTAAATGAAATTTTATTGAAAACCAAGTAGATCATCTATGCTTGAGCAATAAGATACCAGCAAGTTTCAAAAGGACATTATTTCCCTGATTAGAGACTATAATCTGTGACAAAGAAGCTTATCTCTAGAAAGCTGAGTCTCTTGGCATGATGAGGATAGCAGTATGACACCAACTGTCTTGGAAAATTTGAGCAGGATGACATATCAGCTTCTTGAAGTACCTACAAATGTACACAGATTGCCACTATATTGCCTAAAATCAAAATAAAACCTCAAACATGAATATTACTCATCAGAATGGTATGGTTAGGTTAAGAGAGCAGAGTTCACATGGAAACAAAATCTAAAAATAGCAGCAAGAGATGTGAATTATTAGTGAATATTTTTAGAATCTCTGAATGAAGTTGGGTAGAATATTAGGATCACATGATTCCAAATTTCCACCAAGTCCAAAATATCTGGGGAGATGATGATACAGATTTAACTTGAATGTTTTTGATTATGGACAGCTCATTGGTTTGGAGGCAACCCATTTAATATGGGATTATCCATGTTCAGCTAAAATCTGCTTCTATCCATTGACCCTGCTTCTTTTTCTTGGAGCCATACAGAATATATTTGAATACAACTATGATTTCTGCCAGAGCTTCTTTTCCCCGAGATTAGAAACACTCTATTTCATACAGTAATTTTTTGTGTGATACTGGTTTAAAGCCTTTCATTTCTTTCTAATTATATTCTAAGAAGCATACTCCACTATGGTACCCAAATATGAATGTCAATGCTATAAATGAATCTAAGCATTGTAGCCTACAAGGAGACATCTCTAACCTTATGTATAAAAGATACTTATTTATTAAAATCAAATATAATACTAAATGGAAAAATGTATCAAAATACCATTTGTTAGGCATTATTCTTTGGACTGAAACAAGAAAGTTGAGTAAGACAATCTTTGTTTGAGAAGCTGACAACCTAAACCAATACACGAAAAATATCCTCAATAATGTATGATATTATCTAAGTACTATAATTGAGGTATAGGGAAAGTATTACCATCAAGTAATTGATATATATTAGCAAATTGCAGATCTGTGTTTATTTCAAATGATTGGTCTTCACTAAGCTCACACTAATTCCAAACCTGTGTTGTTGGGTTTTAAATTCTAAATGTTAGGCTTCTACATATCTTTCCTAATTTATTTTGGCTGATTTTGTTAGAATTCCAACATAGCAAGGTCTTTTGAATCTTTATTTTGTCCTCAGCTAAGTTAGTTTTGCTTTCTAAGTTTTGTGTCACCTCCAAGTCTGATAGCAACAGGGAAGTTGGCTGCTCTTTACATGAACAAAAAAGGTTGGTGTTCAGTTTTCTCAGCAGAAATATGTGCTGGGGAATTCGGCTAATGGGAAGTGGTAAGGCACATATTTAGAAAAGATAGTTTATTCTACCCAAGACAAATATAGACACTTGGAATGCTACCCATCATGACTCAGAAAGTGCAGAGGTTTCTCATTCTCTTACAGTCACATGGTGTTAGCTGTTGGCCTGTGGTGAATTCAGGGCCTGAGAAACACACAAAGGTTAGCAATAGTTTTCATACCAATTTCTGAGATTCAAAGCCAAGCTGAAAGTTAGCAGTTGCCCCCAATATAATATGCTTATAATATACTTAAAATAAATCAAACATTGTAACCTCACTTCTTGAATTGCTTCTTGCTATAAATGTTTTCCCTGTCTACACTACATAAATAGTAACCCTCTTGCCTACCTACATTTTTCCCCATGGATTTTAGCACTAATAGATGTACTACGTTTGTCCTACTAGTTCATTGTCAGGCTGTCTCCATCCCCCACACTGGCATGCACTAGAATCTAAACTCTTTGAAAGACTGGGCTATGGTTTATTTATAGCAGTGTGTCTACATTTTGAACAGTGCCAGACACTGACACACATTCTATTAGCATATGCTCAATAAATATTTGTTGAATAAATGAATGGATCTGAAGTAGATGGTTGTAAATTATTCATGTGCTTAGTTAGCAAAAGATTTTTAAAAAATAATGACTGATTGAAACAGAGATAGTCATGCTTATTTGATCCTTCTTACAACGATAAAATTAATGATACAAAGAATGCTGAGCTTCTGTAAATAAAAGAACTTCATACGTACTTTCAGTATATGTTGGAATCATTTAGTAACATGAAGTAAAGTGCTTGTGAAGTATTAATGATGACTACCTGTTGCCAAATACTGAATAACAGAGAAACTGCTTACATATATGCTGTTATTAAGCATCATGACACTCCTGTCCAGTAGATTTTATGTACAACTCATTTATACAGAAACAGGCCAGCGAACATCAGTCATTTGTCAAGGACTTACTATCCAAAAGTTCTAGAGACCAAAAGCAACATTTACTCACATGTAATAAGCAAACAAATGACTCTTCCTTTATGAATCTTACCAGTACAGTTGCCCCAGAGCTGGGGAATTTTACAAACAGGCCAGGCTTTTGAGATACAGATGATCACAGTTCTATAAAGGGTACAACTGCATAATTAAAGTTATGCTTAGAAAAATAACCACCAAAAAAGACACTTCAATATTTTCTAACCTTGCTTTTCCTTCAAGTCAAATTTGCCAAGAAAAGCAGGCAAAGCAATGTTTTTGAAGCTGTCAAGTTTCCTTACATCTAAAACATTATTTTTTTTCCTATCATATTCGTCACCCCCTCTAACACAGAATTTACAATCCAAACGAGAGAGCTCTGTGAATAAAAGTGTGCAATTCTCTTTTCCTGGCAATTTCGTTAGGGAAGATAAACTGCAAAGCTTGCTCTTCAGACCTTATCTTTCTTCCAGAATTCTCACAGAAGCAATTTTCATCCAGGGTTACCAGGAGGAAGTAAAGAGATTGCCCATAAACCAGGGAAAGATTACTGGGAAGAGGCCAGCACCGTGACTCACTTGGTTAATCCTCTACCTGCGGTGCTGGCATCCCATATGGGCACCAGGTTCTAGTCCTGGCTGCTGCTCTTCCAGTCCAGCTCTCTGTTGTGGCCCGGGAAGGCAGTGGAGGATGGCCCAGGTGCTTGGGTCCTGCACCCACATGGGAGTCCAGGAGGAAGCACCTGGCTCCTGGCTTCGGATCAGCACAGCTCCAGCCATAGCGGCCATTTGGGGGATGAACCAACAGAAGGAAGACCTTTCTCTCTGTCTCCCTCACTGTCTAACTCTATCTGTCAAATAAATAAATAAATAAATAAGATTATTGGGAAAAGACTGAAAACAGGAAAGTATTGTGACATGGGACATTTGCAAAGCCATCCTTGTCACTTCACCCCCTTGCTAAATTGCCTAGTGTTAGCCTTGGCTTTGGATATTTGAGCTTTTGGAAACCATTAGTGAGCAAGGTCCTAACCTTCTTATTTGGAAAGCTCTCTCTTTCCCTACTCATATGTTCAAGGATCATGTGTCTTCTTTCAACACCACATGCATACAGTAATGAACAAGATGAGAAGTAGGAAAAATTGAACACTCACCAAAGAACACACCAAGGTGCCATTCCTAACACAATATCTGCAGCATTGCGCTTGAGGTCCTTTCCCTGCCAACAGTTCTGTGAAGGATGATTGATTCTCAGAGTAGCTGTTGTACCTTCCTTGTTTCTTTCAGCACACTAAAATGTATCTGATTTAAGAAGGCTTGGGTTTCCTCCCATCAGATCTCTCGGTTTCTGATCTTAGTTATGACAAAGAACAGTCAATAATCAAATAAGAGTCTTGGTTGGGGTTATTACATTTGAAGCGTTTGTAACAAAAGATGCTTATATATATCATATATATATTTATACATATATATCATATATATATATTTATACATATATCATAAACAAGAACAGCAACAATGCCCTTACAGAACTCCATACTCAACTCTTACTCAGCTTTAGAAGCATCTCTTTAAAAAAACAAAGACAAATTGGTTACTATTGCATGTCCATTCAGTTTCTCTTTGTCTAAGCAGAAAGCACAGAGAAAAACTACCCAAAATTTTGCCTCCTAAATGGTCACTACTATTTTGAAAGCTGTGTAGCAGACTCCAAACTTGTATTCATACTTCAAAGGTGATGTCATCCTAGAGTACCAGATTTCTCCAGTGCAAGGTCAATGGGAAAAGACGTAATCCTAAGTACCTTTCTCTGAACACTACTTTCCTCCCTTCATTGCAAGATTTAAAAATATGTAATCCTCTGTATCTTCGAGTTCTACAGACATAATTAACCAACCATGGATCAAAAATATTTGGGAAAAAATTATTTCGGTACAGAACACATACAGTTTTTCTTGTTATTATCCCCTTATCACTACTGTGTAACAGGTATTTATATAGCATTTACATTTTATTAGATACTATAAGTTACCTACAGTTGATTTAGGGCAGGAAGACATGCATAGATTATATGCAAATACTGTGGGCATCCTCAGGTTTTAGTATCTGTGAGGGATCCTGGAACCAATCCCTTGTTAATACCGAGAAACAACTGTAATAACAACAGTTATAGGGAACATGCTACTTGAACATAAAAACTTTAAAGTTCTTTATTCCTTAAAAGAAAAAAAATGTTAAGTATATACTATTACGAGATATTGCATGAACTTCTAGGATTGATACAAATATGTAATAGACAGTTTTTCTTCTGTTTCAGGAGTTTGTGTTTTTTGTAAGGAAAGCAAAGAAACCAGAATTTCCCAGATTATTTCCAATCCACTTATTTTTTTTAGATTTATTTTTATTTATTTGAAAGTCAGAGTTACAGAAACAGGTAGAGACAGAGAGAGAAGTCTTCTATCCTCTGGTTTACTCCCCAGATGGCCGCAACAGACGGAGCTGCGCCGATCCAGAGCCAGGAGCCAGGAACCTCTTCCAGGTCTCCCATGCGGCTACAGGGGCCCAAGTATTTGGGCTATCTTCTGCTTTCCCAGGCCATATCAGAGAGCTGGATCAGAAGAGGAGCAGCCAGGACTAGAACTGATGCCCATGTGGGATGCCGGCGCTTTAGGTCAGGGCTTAAACCCGTTGTACTACTGCACTGGCCCCCTAATCCACTTATATTATTTCTTACCTATACCTGTGAAACTTCCTGCACCTCAATTTCCTTCATAAGGTGGCAAATTATTTTATTATTTTTCCTGCCAAAAAGATTGTGTTCTTTCCAATGCAATCTACCTTTCCAGTATCCCTTTGTTCTAATAAGCATCTGACTCTGCAGCGTCAGCAGTCTGTCCATACTTTTCTTTGACAGTATTTTCCGTATCTATTGCCTCTTTCACCTATAATGCCCTTCCTCATTTATCTTGATCATCTACATGTTGTATAGACTCCATCTGAGATTCCTTTTGAGAAGTCTTCTCTGTGTTTCTTACATAGACTTGACAACTCATTCCTTTAAGCCTCCATTGAACTATTATTTCTATCCGAGTTTGAAAGAAACTTATTGCAAGGTACTTTCTTTATACTGCAATGTGCATTTCTGGAGGACGAACAGCTTTTATTGTCTCTGTTTCCTTGGCATGGATCCCAGTGCCTGTTACTCTATAACCTTTCAAAATGTGGTTAAATAAGTGGAAAAAAAGTAATAACAATGTGAAATATTAAACAAAGCAGTGAAAACATGCTAAATCACAAATTCAAGGGTAGGTGTTAGAGACATGGTTGGGAAGGAAGAGTTGATAATGTGTTGACAGTCAGTGACGCCCATGTTGAAGATGTGGATCCCAGAAAGCACTGAAGGATGGGTCAGATTCAAGAGGAAGACCCGATGTGAAGGAGGGCAGAAAGGTCTGCAATATCCAACTAAATAAATACCTACAAAATAAGACAGGGAACGGAATGGGAGGATGTTTTTGAATAGATAACACTCTCATGAAAATAGTGTAGTCTTTTTTAGGCAATAACAGGGAGCCATTGACAGTTCATAAGAAAAAAGAGTATGTAGTATAATGCTTGTTTTAAGAAAATAGTTATCATAGCAACATGGAAGATTGTGTAAAATTCAGTCTTAGAGAGCAAGGAAAGAAAGTATTTCAGAAAGAGTATTGCCAGTATGACATTGGATGAGAACAGAGCAAAAGTCAGCTGTTGGGGCAGGAAGAATAGGAGAGTAGAGAAGAGAAATAAAATATTACCAGGGCTAAGTAGGAAAGACTAGAGGTAGTGCAACAACAAGCAAAGTGGGATGATTATTCTTCACAATTAATAGAGACGTTCCTTCAAGCTAGGAGGGAAAGACAATAGCAGGAGGAGAATCAGATCGAAGATTTGGGACTCCTCTGAGGCAAAGTAGGGTGAGGAAAATGTTTACAATTAAGGCAAGGCAAGTTTTTATGATGACTATAAGGAGAACAAGAAATGTGGTTTGGGTTTTAAGAAAATAGAGAAAGTCCGGAACAGTGCTGTAGGAAGTAAGAGAAGTCAGAAAGTGTGTGCAGTAAGGAACTGACAACAGCACTGGGGTTGTGCCCAAAATAACAGCGTGAGTTGTTTCTGTGGAGGCAACCACCATGGTTCCAGTTATCTACTGTTGTGTAACTAAGCACCCCACAATTAGTGGCTTAAAACAACAACATTTTATTATGTTGCTGTTTTATGGGTCAGATATGAGTGCAGGGCATGCTGGGTGATTCTTCTGCTCCATGTGGTATCCATTAGTATCACTCTCTTGTTTCTCTTGCTTTTGGCTGGTGGCTGGAGTATCTGGAGTCCAAATAGAGTCCACCCTTATGTCTGGAATGGCTGGAAGCCCCTCTTGCTGAGGCCCTTTCCCTCTCAGGTACTCTCAGAGCCTGTTAAATGAACTCCGCAGTCTTCAGATATCTAACGCTGGGGCTTGGAAGAAGGAAGCAGCAAGCTTCACACTCCCGGTGCCAGGAACCTACCCAGCGCCACTTCCTCCGCTGGCTATTGGTGTAAGCAGAGAGAGCCCACCTTGTGTCAAGGGAAGAGGATCTGCACCCGTGTCTTGATGGAGGGAGTGCCACAGTATTTGTGGCTAGTTTTCTTTCTTTTTTCATTTTCTAACATGTTTGTTTTCTGTCTATAAATGTTCCTTTTTTTTTTATACTGAGTATCTGCTATATAGTAGACACTTATTAAATATTTGTTACATGAATGATGGGAGAATGTAGAAATAAGAGTGGATGATATGGGGGTAAGTGTCTGGGGCTGTGGTCACTCAGGAACTTAGGGTAAATGACAAGAGATGACATGGCAGTGGTTCCCCCCTCCTCCTGTAGGAGGGTTACAGCATTTTCCCACCAGTGGCAATGGCTCAGTAAGGCTGTGGTTAAAACTACGGTTTTCACTCCCTAGGAGGAAACATACCAGCATGTTCAGGATACATGCTGCAGAGTTTTAAAGACTATATTTTTGTTTATTTCAATTGGAAGCACCCCTTCAATTGAAATGATTGCATCAAGCAAGTTACTAGTTTTTTAATTATACTGTTTGGGGGGGCATTTTTGCCTACATTTCATAGAGAGGCTTTGGGACTGGTCAGAATAAACAAATTCCAACTTCACCTTCTACGTTTTTCAAGTACAATGATGGAAAAAAAATTACCTGAAATGGGGGAAAAAAAGGCGCTTCTAACATTAACTGAAGCCACATAAGTAGCAAGCAAATTAATGCAATAATCTTTAATGATTCCCCTGGAGCCATTAAGTTTGATTTGGCTAGTGGCATGTGAACCTCTCAGGATTTATAGGTAAAGTTATTCTAGCTACAAAGAGAATCCATAGCATCATGGCAAAAAGCAATCACTCAAAAATAAGAGAAAGAAAGTATTTTTAGAAATTGGACCATACAAATGGTATGCTTCCCAATTAGTCAGTGTTTAAAAGCCTGTCATGATTATAAAGTGATATTTCTCTTAAAATAACCTAAGTATGTTTTAACTGTTGAACTAAAAATGCTAACTCCATCACTTGAAAATACTTTCATTAACTTTTCTTTATTTCTCTCTACTACACTGCTTATTAAAGTAAGACTACATTTTATTTATTTATGTAGAAGCAGACTGACAGAGTGAGAGAGATAGAAATAGAGATAAAGAGAAGATAGAGAATTTTCATCCTCTGGTTCACTCTGCAGCAGCTGCTGGGTGGGGCTGAAGCCAAACAATCAGGAACTACTTCGTGGTTTCCCACTGGAGTGACAGACTCCCAAAGTACTTGGGCTATCAGTGCCTGCCTTTCCTGGCACGTTAGCAAGGAGATGGATCAGATGCAGAGAAACCAGGACTCAAAATGGAACTCTGATTTGGGATGCTAGCAATGCAAGCTGTGGTTCAACCCACTGTGCCACAATGCCAACCCCAGAATACTTTTTTTAAAATATGTGATTGTCACACACACACACGTGCACACGCACACACACACACACACACACACACCCCATATAAGTGAGACTTTTGTTTGTTGATTAGTCCTGCTTAGGATCTAGAAACACAATTTAGTATTGGTCATGTACACACTCTGAGTCTGATACAAGGCACAAATAGTAAAGATAAGTTGTACTTCCTCAGTCATAGGAATTGTGAACAAGTACAGTTTGCTCTTGTCCTAAACATAGGTTCTGTGCAAATGGGAGGAACACTTGAGGGTGGTCCTCGCTGTGCATTTGTATAAGAAATAGAACCCAAAGGAAATGAAGTCAGCATATGAAAGAGTTATTTGTACCCTATGTTTATTGTAGCTCAATTCACAATAACTAAGGTATGAAATCAACCCAGATGTCCATCCACTGATGCCTGGATAAAGAAAATGTGGTATACATGCATTGTGGAATACTTTTAAGCCATAAAAATGAATGAAACCCTATTTTATGCAATAAAATGGATGCAACTGGAAGCCATTATGCTCAGTGAAATAAGCCAGTCCCCAAAAGGTAAATATCATGTTTTTCCTGATAAGTAGTAGTTAATTTATATACAAAATAATGTATAGGAACGAAACAGACAACTTGAGATTTGATTGTTGTTTTTAGCTCTTGTTGATACTCCTGTGGAACTGTTGTCTTTCTAGTTTTTACTTGTTTAATATTATGGCTAGTGGTGCATTAATCCTGTGATTATAGAGGAAACAAATTATTGGAGTTTTTCTGCAAAAATTAAAGACAAAAAGGAAAGAAGGAGGGGGATTAAGGGAGAGAAGGTGGAAGGAAGGGAAGTGTGATTATCTTCTATGAACTGTACCCATGAAATACATGAAATCTGTTCTGTTTATATTAATGAAATTTTTTAAAAAGATGAAGAGTAAGAACCACAGGAAGCAGATTTACTATCTCTCTGGGCAACCTTGTTTGTATCAGCATCCAGTGTATGCTTTTTCACAGAATTAGGATGGGCTCTTTCTATGTCCCCTTATTGCTACAACCCTTCATTTGAGACATACTTTTGTATTTTTTTTCTCTGAGTCAAATCCTTTTATTCTACCTTGTATTTTATTATCCAGTACTGCTGAGGTGGAATTGAGTTCCAATTCCAATTCATTTGTGAAGCTATCTTCAACTTCTTCATGTCATGCTAACCTATCTTTTCTGCACTAACAGTGAATAATGGCCGGATCACTTGTGCTTAGTTCCCTAAGTGGAAAGTAGTGGCCATGTCTTTAACTTGTTTTCTGCCTTACATTCAGCTTAGCATAGTGCCAGAGGCAATAAATAACCTTTGGATGATTGTCTAAACCAAAGCTCAATTTCTTTAACAAATTATTGAGCTTTTGGGCATATAAACATTATTAAATAAAGTACAGAGATAAGTATTAAAATCATGAACCTTCTAAATGTAAAACCTCAGAATGATTTTAGATAACATCTCAATAGACCTCCACATGTAATGGAATATGAAAATAATATGCAGAATAATTAATTTGCACAAAACTAAGCAGTAAACTAGTGACAGATACAAGGCTATAACTCAGGACTCTAGCACCGTTATAAAACTCTTTGCTAAACTATAGTGTATGGTGTAACCTTCTTGAAATGCAAAACTGAATGAAAATATTTCAATTATGCTTGTCTTTTGAGATTATATTCAGGCATGCTTTCTTATAAGCTCCAAAATAAACTGTCCAAATATTACTGTGGCTGACATTATTGGTGGCCATCCAATATGCATTTTCTCTTATTCTCTTTTTCTCTCCCTTGCTTTCTTTGGACACACACACACACACAGAGTGTTATGATTGCAGGTAGGATCTGAACCCCGCCCCTAGCATCATTTGTGTAGAAGGGTTATTTGATATGTTTCATTCCCAACAATGAGATAGACTTGAAAGTCTGAGGAAAATAAATACTCTTCCAAATGGAAATCAAAAAGTCCTAAATGGAGAAGGTTTTGATTCTCTGCCCTTTGCCTTTTTTATGCCTGGAATGCAAATGTAGAGGAACCATCTTGTGTTCATGAAATAAAAGTCACCATGAACGTGTACCAGCAGGATAACAGAAGGAGCCTGGGTCCCAGAAAACATTCTTGTGAAGCTGATTTTGTTCTAGGTGAATTCCATACTTCTAAGCAAAAGTTAGAAATCTCTTATTTATTTTTCCATTACTTTTTAAGTTTTCTATTACTTGTACTTAAATAATCCCACCAACTAGTATTACAAAATATGTTAAAATGTGATAAATCTAGTGGCCAACTCCATCATATTATTTAACTAAACTATTTCAGTGACTTTGGAGCAACAGAACTTTCCAGTACATCAAAGTATAGCTAGGTTTAGTAGTTTAAAGGTGTTGGCACCATTCCACACTCTTTAAATACATTATCTCATTTCATCATCCCAACATTATGTGAGGGATTCTTTTCTATACTCATTCAAAGAGGTTAAAAAGAACTCTAGAGAAGGTTGATTATTTGGCTATGGTCACACAGTAAGTGGCAGACATCCCTATGATGCCACTGATCATATTCTGTTCATCTGCCACACCATGTAGAAAACCACGAGAAGCATAGTTTTTTATTTTATATTTTAAGATATTAGACCAACAACCTTGATTCCTTCTCCAGAAATGAGACTTTAAAGCTTTAGTGAAAACATACAGCCTGAACAAACTACGTGTAAACCAGACAGAACATGTTAAATCTGTGCAACTCTTAAACGTCTGAAATGGTTAATTTAGTACTTTCATATAGAATCAGTTACAGAACTGATTCTGTTTTTTGCTTTGGCTCTTGCACTTGGTCTTATGTTGTTATGGTAATTTTTCCAGCTATAGCTGCATAAACTTTAGAAAAACAATGTTATATTCCACGAATTTCAATACTTCAACACCCAGCCCTGTTTAAATAGAAAGAAGTTCTTGACTTAGCTTTTCTCCTGCAAAAAAAAAATTAAATTAAATTCAGACTATGAATGTTTTCCATTCCTAAGTCTTTCCAGTAATTCATGATTTCTTATTCTTTGTTCTGTAGACATTATTTTCTTTATTGTTACCCCCAGAGAACAAAGATAAGTATAAAAAATGGGATGTTCATGGAAACAAGTATTAAATATGTATGACAGGAGCCAGCTCAGGTGCAGTGGGTTAATCTTCCGCCTGCCACGCCGGCATCCCATATGGGCACCAGTTCTAGTCCTGGCTGCTTCTCTTTTAATCCAGCTCTCATCTGTGGCCTGGGAAAGCAGTAGAAGATGGCCCAAGTGCTTTAGGCTCCTGCTCCTGCAGGGGAGCCCAGGAGGAAGCACCTAGCTCCTGGCTTTGGATCGGTGCAGCTCTGGCTGTTGTGGCCATCTGGGGAATATACCAGTGATGGAAGACCTTTCTCTCTCTTTCTCTCTCACTGTCTTTAACTCTACCTCTCAAATAAATAAATAAAAAATCTTTTTAAAAAAATGTATGACAGTAAAGCAAAATAATTGGTTACTCACATCATTTAAATTGCACCTAGTCAGAATAACTTTTTCTTTTATTTTATTTGTAAAAAATATTTATTTGAGAGGCAGAATTACAAACAGAGAGAGGGAGAGACAAAGGGAAAGGTCTTCCATTCACTGGTTTTCTCCCTGGCCTGGGACAGCTGGGCCAATCTGGAGCAAAAAGCCAGGAGTTTCTTCCAGGTCTCCTGCATGAGTGCAGGGGACCAATATTCCACTGCTTTTTCTGGCCATAAGCAGAGAGCTGGATCAGAAGTGGAGTAGCCAGGACACAAACCAGAACCCATATGGGATACTGATGCCACAGGAAGAGGCTTAACCTAGTATTGCTATTGGTAAAATGGTGCCAGAGAAAAGATTACCTCAGGGACCAGCACTGTGGTGTAGTGTGTAAAGCTGCCTGGCTTCAGATTGGCCCAGCTCCAGCCATTGCAGCCATCTGGGGAGTGAACCAGCGGATGGAAGACCTCTCTCTCTTTACCTCTGCCCTCTGTAACTGTGCCTTTTAAATAAATAAATAAATCTTTAAAAACAAAACTTACCTCTTTTCTTTGTCCTACATGGAATAAGCATTTCCAGAGAAGGCAAAGAGAAAAGCAAAATGTATTTAAAAGCAAGATTTAAGTCAGATACCTCCAGGAAGAACGGCCTGCAGAGGGGGCTCCAAGAGAGGCAAAACCCGAAGAGGCTAGTGGTAGTGGGGTTTGTAAGCACAATTTTGGGGCGGGGGGCTGTTAATCAATCCAAGGCAGGGACAAACCCATGGAAAGACATGATTTGTAATCTTACTTACCCTGTCTGGCTTGCTCATGAGAAAACGAAAGAGCCATCAGAAAAGTGGGATACCTGACTAAACTGGGAGCTCAAACAGGCAGAGTCACCACTCCCTTGCTATTGTCATGATAAGATTGGCAGCTCCCCAGGACTGGGCAGGCAAGCACTTTTGACCTAGCTAAAGAAAATGTTTGGGGAAAGCAAGCATTTTGTGCCCTCAATTTCTACCATGACCAACATGACTGCCTATCAACCTGTCTGACTGACTCCTCACAATGTGCCACAGCATGTGCCCCCAGAATAGCTTTTTATAACGTATTTATAAGTCTGGCTGTATCTGTTCAATTGGGCAAAGTAATATGCTAGTCAACACTAAATATGCTTTGAAGAAAAAAAATGCTCTCTCATTAATACTAGATAATTGTGACAAAATGCATTTCTTGCATGAAATTTTTGTATATTTTCCAGAACCACCCTTCTGCCAGACCAACTGAAGCCCACCTGACCATCATAAATTCTCTAGAGAGCAAAGAATCACTGACCAATCAAAGGAAGGTCACAAGCAATACTGACCAACCAGGAACTAAGACACTTGCTGATCATTCACTCTCAGCTCCGGTTTCAATCTATAAGAACCTTCACCCCTAATTACTCTGGGAGGCTAGGAATTAAATGATAGCAGGCCAGCTCCTAGCTCTGTGCTTTGTGATAAATAGTTACTTTCTTCCACCACCCCAAAGACAGTAATTAGCTTGCTACAAGTTCGATGAATGGACAAGTTTTGGAGATTCTATAGCAATGTTAGGTAGGAAGTCAGAAATGAGCTTATGTGTGTATGACAAAGGCCTAAGGAGTTGACATCCAGGTCCAGCATCCGCATCTCAAAGTCATCCTGATAACCTTCTGGGCGGGCGTATCCCAGTATCTGCCCTTCAAATGCCCTGCCCCTTCTACCAGATAACCATCCTTCCTCTAAGGCTCCTCTAAGCCCAGGGTGGGGGTGGAGGGGGTGGGGTGACACTAGCCAGGCTTCCCCCTGTCTGATAGCTTCAGGGGGAAAACTCAGAAAGGAATTTTTCATATTTACATCCAAAAAGCCCTTTGTTCCAGGAGGAGAAGAGGAAGGAAGACAAGACCCATCCCCTTAAAAAAAACCCTGCCTAATTGTAAACTGCGCACTCAGCCCTCTGCCTCTCTGCTGAGCTGTCTGCCTGGCCTGCCCAGGTGTACTCTCTCCACTCAACCATGTAACCTCGCTCCTCCCCTAGTCTGAGCAACTGGGCACTCCCTCTCAGGGCCTGTCTGGAGAGGTGCCCTTCTGTTCTTACGGATGTCACTACCCTAGTAAACCTTGCTATTTTGCTTTCCACTACTGTGTCTCATGCCTGAATTCTTTCTTGCACGAAGACAAGAACTCTTGCTTTTCTGGTAACAGCAACACCTCCAACTAGTTTGGATAATAATGAAATATTTACAGACATATTTATTGCTCATCTACTCTGAATGAATTGTTACATAGTTTCAATGAAATATATTAAATACACAAAGAGAGAAAGTGCTTTAGGACTTAAAAGTTTGTTTTGTCTCTAGAGGATTTCAGGTGAAAACTCTAAAGAACAAGAAACCAAATTCCATGCAGTTTTTAATGCTGAAATTGAAGAGGACATTAGAATAACAAACAAAATAATGGGAAGGAACATTGATGTGAAATGGAGAGGAATTCCACTGTGCTAAAACAAGAGGGATATCAATGAAGTGGAGAGGAGAGATACAGAGGCAGGGCATGAGGCAGAAAAGTTAAATTAGGGGTCAGATAACGTAGGCCTGAAGGCCATGCTAATTGGAAAGTTAGAAGTCAGCCACAAAGAGTTGATATGGAATCCATGGAAACGAATGAGGTCTTCAAGGAAGAAAGGATGTAGTAAAATGAAAGAACTAAGAGTAGAGAAAACTAATCCACTTCCTTTCATAAATTTTCTTAGGAAGGCCAAGAAGAATTGTCTACATTAAGTGCTAATTTTACTAGTCTTCACCTATGACACAAAGATTACTGATGCACATTAGCAGGCTCCAGGTATAGTGGTTTTCCCAGAACTGGGGATGAATGTGCACTAAATGTCAAAGCTGCCTTATTATCACCTTTTCAATAAGGCCAGAAGTTATTAAGAGTTGCAGGCTGGGGCTTAGGCACAGACAAATTTCTGAAGTAGGCAGAGTTGCTTTTTACTTCATAGCAAATTTGTTGCTAGAGAGAGTGAGAGGGAGGGAGAGAGAGTGAGAGAGACATAAATGGAGAAGGAGCAAAAATATTTTTCCTTTCTTGAGATTTGTATAAAATTCAAACAAAATGTAACCTTCTTCTAGTTAAATAATTATAACAACAAATTTTGATATGGCAAGAAATATTGTAATCCCAATTACTAACAGTTTCTGTTCTAAAACTCCTTAAATCTTTTTCATGTGTGGCAAGAATTCATGACTTGCCAGCTCTCAGTGAATCTTGAATCTTGATAGACTGGAATTTTGTTCTTGGCATCAGAATGGCAAAATACATCCTGCCACTCCCGATTGTAAGAGCAAAAAGATTCTTATCGGATCACTCTGAATATAAGGCAATGGAATATGCACAGTTATTTCTGAGAACACAAGTGCACAACTGTGAGCCAATTTCATTCTTCTCTAATGCACGTCAGAGGGAAACACAGAACATGGAAAGAGTTTGCTACAAGAATAATCAGCAAAATCCTGTAAAACAGCCACTGTGATTTCCTCAGACTGGCAGACTGCCTAGAGGGTGACCTTGGGCAGTTTCAGAAGCAAAGAAAAAGATTTGAGCCAAAAATTAGAAAAAGGGGATGGGAAAATAATGGAAGGTGGCTCCACATTGCTCAGTCTGAGTTGTAAGCACTTCAGAGACAGAAGGCTGGTTGCTTATAATCATGTTTAATTTTCCTTTGCATGATAGCACAGTAGCGCATAACATTATATGTCGCATCTTAATTTAACTTCTATTTTTCACTGGTGATTTTTTCAATATTATGTTATTTTTCTCCAAAGTAACATGTGACCATCCAAGAATGGTACTCAAATAGTTTGACCCTATTCAACCTTAAGTGAATTCATTAAAAATCTCTTGATAATTCTTAGATATTCATATCAGGATTAACTAATTTTAATTTGTCTTTTTGAAGTCTTCTCAGACCATTCATTTAGAAAGGCAGGGCCTGTGGGAATTCATACATCAGGGATTTTATTCATGACAAGTTTTTTTAAAGACTTAAGTACTGCATGATTTTTTTTTTTTTGACAGGCAGAGTTAGAGAGAGAGAGAAAGAGAGGGAGAGAAAAGGTCTTCCTTCCGTTGGTTTACCCCCCAAATGGCACTACGGCCAGTGAGCTGCGCCGATCTGAAGCCAGGAGCCAGGTGCTTCCTCCTGATCTCCCATGCTAGTGCAGGGCTCAAGCACTTGGGCCATCCTCCACTGCCTTTCCGGGTCACAGCAGAGAGCTGGACTGGAAGAGGAGCAACTGGGACAGAACCAGCACCCCAACCAGGACTAGAACCCAGAGTACTGGCACCGCAGGCAGAGGATTAGCCTAGTGAGCCACGGCACCGGCCCAGTACTGCATGATTTTTAAAAACATTCACCACCAGATGATTGTAATTTGCTTACACTTGAGAAAAAAAAGCTATATGTATTTGATTCAGAAATAAAATCTGCAGAAAAAATATTTTTAAAAATCTAATGTTTTTCACTTACTGTTGAAAAAGTATACCAAATTTCATATAAATGAAAACATTCGTGCTGTGTAGATATCACTGATTATTTCCATTATCTGGTCAGGAGCAGAAAAAAATCATGATGAGCAATGACTGGGAGAGTTAGCATTTTTCAGCACATTTTTAATTATATTGCATACTAGCAAAAATAATAAGTCTTTTTGATTACTTTGATGTTTTTAAAAAATGATTCATTATAAACAATGCTGAGGCATGTAAGCTCCATATTGTATGCAGTGTTACTTCTCATTCTACTGCTAGTACCCTGATTTAGGCTATCTCCTATGGTCTACATAAGCTTCCCTATTCTGCCATTGCATATATTCCTGAAATATCGAGCATCAACTGATTGCCACTTTCTTGTTTGCACATTTCTATTCTGTTACAGATTGAATTGAATACTCACTAAAGGATGTTACAGTGCCAACCCCTAGTATCTATGACTGTGACTTTATCTGGAAATATATTCCTGCTGCAAATCATAATATATTAGATTGGGTAATTTATAGAAAAATTTTTTCCCTCCGTGTTCTAAATGATGAGAATCTTAAGACCAACTTCTAGAAAATCTGATGTCTCGTAAGGGCCTGTTCCTCATGGGTGGTGATCTACTGTGTGTCCTTACACATCAGATGGGGTGAACAGCTCTTTCTGGCTTCTTATATAAAGGGCACCAAACCCATTCATGAGAGGGAGAGCACTCATGATCAAATGAGGTACACCCTCTGCTAAAGCCTCACCTCCTAATACCATAACCTTGGAGATTATGTTTCAATAGAGGAATTTTGGGAGGAAACAGATCGTCAGACCACAGTAGGGTTTTCGTAGATCAAGCTGCAATTGTTAGTGTGGGCCTTAACCCAAGATGACTCTGTCTTTATTAAAAGGGAATATTAGAACACAGAGGCAGAGAAGCAGAGAAAGCCATGCAAAGTTTGGAGTTACACTGCTACAAGCCGTAGTACTAAAAGAAGCTGGGAGAGAGGCCTGGAATAGATTTGTTCCCATCATTCTCAGAGAGAACACAGTCCTGTCGATACCTGAATCTTAGACATCCATTCTCCAAAACTGTGACTGTAAATTTCTGTAGTGTAAACCACATATTCTTCCAGTGTGCATTGTTGTAGCCGTCTTAGCAAGCTGATATTATGTACAGTCCCCCATTTAATCCATTCTGCTACCAATATTGAGATTCTAAAATTTTTACCACTTCCCAGTGAAAAGCCCTTGATGACTCTTCATTACTTTCCATGATTACTGTGGTGTCAGACACAGGTGGATGCTCACAGGTATTGGTTGAAAAAAATATAAATGATCAAATTAATTATCTGTGATATTAAAGCAAATTAACCTCTTCAAAACACTAAGAAAAATACCATATGGCCTTAATCTTGTTTTCCAGTCATATTTATTCCCATTCTCTTACATGTGTCACATATTACAATCAAAATTGCTTCTTATCTACACTTTTAAAACACCAATTCCATGCATTTAATGAAAACATTTTCATGGACTATGTGTCTTTGTTGCCCTTTGGTGGCTATGTTCATAAGTAATGTTGCTTGAATCCAAATGGGCTCAAATTTGAGAACTAGAAATTCCTATTTTAGATTGTACTAAGTGTTCCAAAGGAAATACCATTATTATCCCACAGTAGTGAGCATCACTTAACCTAACGATGTCCTATAATGTCCATTTTACACTGTGCTCATATACCCTGCTAGGCTATCCTTCAAATTTCAGCCAGTCACAAACCTACACTTTGCTGAAGGCTCTTCATACCATCCCAAGCACTTTCATAAGTTCTTTAGGCCACTTATATTTTCTTTTAAAATGTAGATATCTGGGAACAAATTCTATATGTCAAATTAAATGATTAATTATTTGAAGTCTGGGATTGTGTTTAATTTAGAGGAGAACCACACAGAATGTAAGTGAAAGTCATATGTAGAGTAAACCATCAGGTGCATTTTGATTTACATAAGATGACTTTAAAATGAATGAGATATGTGATTCTTAGAAAATTCTTAGAAAATCTTTGCTGATTTTACAGGGATCAGAACATATGATGATAGAAGTAGAAGTTGAAGTAATAGAGCCAGAGAATACAGACATTATTTACATTCTGGGAAAAGTAGGCAAGGCATTTTCACCAGTCTTTCAGAAAGAGTCCAGTCATGCCAACACTTGATTTTAATTCTGTAAAAACTCATTTAAGAATTACGACCTTTAAAACTATAGAAAAGTTAATGTTGTTTTTTAAGCCACCAGGTTTGTGGCTATTTGTTACAGCAGCAATTGGAAACTAATACTGAACTAAAATTATTACTATCAGACTACAGCAGCATTTTCCGACATGTTTCCTTGGAGTAAGTACTATTGTGAAATTCTATACAAAAATGGGCCTTATAGTCAAATACTTTTGGCAAATGTAGAATGTCACTCATGGAGATGAAATCAGCATATTAAATTCTGAAGAAGTTTTAAGGAAAGAATCTGTTTCACCCAACACTTAGCGAAAGCATTTGACCAAATGGTCAACCTCCACCGCTACAATACACTCATACTCACATGTATACACACACACACACACACACACTCTCTCTCTCAGACACACACAGACACAAACCTTGCATCATTCATCCTTCGAAAACCCATTTGAGAAATCACAGTGCAAGCTAATTAGGTCATTGCTTACTGTTGTGGTATCACAGAACTATTACTTTAGGAGAAACTCAAGTACTGCAATCTAAAATAGAAATTTCTAGTTCTCGAATTTGAGACAATCTAGATCCATATCACATTCGTTGCAAATATACTCACCAAAGCGAACGTGATGTGCTAAATAATAAAGTTATTTTAACATTCAGAACCACAGTGCTTTAGATATGTAGGGAATTTTAAGAAGTAAATTTTAACTTGTCCTATTCTAGTGATAGCATCAAGAGTGTTTTGCTTTACTTGCTTATTTAAGGGGCTTCATAGATACTCATGGGCAATTTCCTACACATATCCTTCTTTTCATTCTATAATATGTGGTGTGCACAGACAAATGGAGATTAGCTGGGAGAAAAATATGCTCCACAAGTAAGGGAAATTAAATGTTCTTGTTTTTATATGTAGCTTCATAAAGTTCTCTGGTCACTTGTGATAGATCTCCCACTTTTTCCAACACTGAATTTTTTGATACTAAACCATCACAAACCACAATGAAGAACTCCTTGGAGCATTTGGTGAGGCTATTTCATTTTTCCTTTAGACCTGTGAACAGATGTATTATCTGAAGTCTGTGCTTCCTATACTGTATAATTCTTAGTTAACTCATTAATTTTAGTCACCAATATTTATTGAGTGTTTTTTATGTGCAAGTTGATGGGGTGATAGAGGTATGGCAAAAACAAAACAAAACAAAACAAAAACAAAACAACAACAACAACAAACCACTATCCCTGTCCTTATAAGTCTTACAGTTTAGTGGGTTACAAGGGCATGCAGTAATCTCAAAATTGAATGGATAATTCTATTAAGCAAGCCACAAAAGGAAGTACTACTGGTAATTTAATTATAGCAGCTTTCATTCAAGGATGAGCTTATCTCTATAAGTCATCTCACATAGGGGTCCAAAAACAGGCAGCTTCCATGCAGAGGAAGTTTATTAAAATGTATAACTTTTCTTGTTTTGAAACAGGGGAACTCCTCAGACTATAATGTATCAGGTGCGTACAGTTTTTTTCAGAGCTTAGGTCTAAAAGCAATCATTCACAATGGTTTCATGAAAGAGGCACATGTTAAAAAAGCACACAGCACAATTCTGGATAATCACAGAAAAGTAAATGGCGGTATGTTGATTACAATTACCTCAGTTGAGATTAGAATTTGGAAAGTGAAGCATTCCACTTGAGTGTAAAGTTTTAAGGGTCATCACAAAAGTCCACAATCAAGAAATACAATAGTGTAATGTCATGTTTTAAAAATAAAATCAATGCAGAAAGTCTCTGATGGGCAAAATATCAAAATTTTAAGCAAAAACATCATCATCATCAGTTATTTCCATTTGTCTGAAGCACCTACGAGGTTTAGCACAGTACTAGGAATTCCCCTTCAGCAAGCTTAGTGCACTGCATAGTATCTGACCTCATTCAGTCTCTACTACTTTTCAGTCTCTTTTTTGACCTGGTAGGCTGACTTTTAGAAATGTGCATTAGTGGTCTCTTGTTACTCTTAGACTTTATTTCTTAATGTATTTGAGGGGCAGAGAGACAGAGAAAGAACTTCCATCCATTAGTTCTCTCCCCCAAATGCCCACAATGGCTAGTACTGGGGCAGAGAGAAGCGAGGGGCTGGGAATGCAATCCAGATCTCCCACGTGGGTGGCAGAAGCGCAGTACCTGAGCCATCACCATTGCCTCCAGAGGTGTATGTTAGCAAGAAACTGGAAATGGGACAAAGCCAGGAATTGAACTAAGGTATATCGACGTGGGACACATCTAATGAATAGGCTAAATAGTTTTTTTTATTTAATAAATATAAATTTACAAAGTACAACTTTTGCATTGTTGCAGCTTTTTCCCCCAAAACCTTCCTCCCACCCACTCAGCTGATGGAGATATTTGTTTTATTATTAATCTTATTGAGGACCTAAGAATAATTTTTTATTTTCAGTTTCTTCTGCCTTGAGGTAATGGTGCAAAAGAGGCTCTGCTTTCACCCCGAGCAGTCACAGCTCCTCTCCAGCATTCCTCTTCTACAGCTCCAGTCCTTTAGCTGTGTTCCTTGGAGCTTCAGTGTAGTAATGACTGCCTACTGTCCCCAGTGGACTCTTCCTTGTTCCCATGCTCTGTACACACCCCTGTAAATATGCTATTTATGAAACTTTCCTCCAAATCTGTTTGTATAAGTCAGACACTCCCTGAAGGAACCCAAGTTGGGTTCTAAGGAAGATTACAGTGCCAAAATGCAAGCCATGAGTAATGCAATGTCTTCTACATGCTATGAAAAAGATCTTATTCTGAATAGTCCCAGTCCCAAAGCAATGCCTCCGTGTGATTCCTCAAGTATTGACCCGGCCCCATTCACCTCACACATCAAAATCCAAAACCAGCACACTATTCGTTTTATTATGTGAACAAAAATGAGTGTTTGTTAAAACTAGACAAAATAGTTATGTCATTAATTAAATTGAAAAAACTTGGGAAATATTTAATGAATCTAGATGATATACTTTTTTTCTTCCATAACTCAGCCACCAAACAAAATTTACATTAATTTCTAGGCTAACTTGAACAAAACTCTTTTTAAAAAATCTGACTAGTCGAGGCAATTAGATCAACAACCTTTCTCTAGAATGGATGCTGAGCTGAGCTGACATAAAAGGAATGATTTATTTGCTGGCATCAGTTCTCATCTTGTAAACCATGTATGTGTCGAATTAATATCAACAAAATAATACTCAAAATAGCGTCTGTACGGACATAAAATATTTTTCAATTAGAATGATTCTCATGAGGCTCATACAATTTGTTTTACTTAATTTCTTCATACACCATTAATATACTAATATTTCATATATAATTACATTCATTTTTCTTGTTTTCTAAATTTTAGTGAGTACAATCTTGTTGCAACCTTTTACTTTAAAGATGCATTTATAATTACAATCCTTTTCATAAGGAAATTAACTATTTTACTTTATAGTATACTATTACTATGAAAGGGGGTAATAGGAAGTATATTGACATACTTCTAAAAATAGTAGTTTTCATCAAAATTGGATAGAAGTAATAACATAAGAGAAATAAGATAGAAGTAATAACCTAAGCTTATTCTTTATAATAAGTTAAATAATATATACAAGTTGCTTATTTCAAAGCAGAACATATTCTAACAATGCTGAAATTTATACTTTCAATAGGCCAATTTTGCTTAATTAACATACTATTTGAGATTCTCCAAAAAACAATATTATATAAAGGGAAATTATCAGATAATTATTTTTTAATATCATGAATGTAATATCCATCAGGTTCTACTTATTAATATCCAATCACATTTGTAATCTCTATTACAGGCACAATGTATCTGTGTTTAAATCAGGTAGAGTATTGAGGGTGTAATGTATCTCCTATATCCTTCATCTTTGGGTTTTCTTTTTTTGAGATTTATTTTTCTTATTTATTTTGACAGACAAGAGGTACAGATAGGGAGAGACAAGAGAAAGATCTTTAATCTGTGGTTTACTCCCCAAATGGCTGCAATGATCCAGGCTGGGCCAGGCTGAAGCCAGGAGCCAGGAGCTTCATCAGAGTCTCCCACATATTTGGAAAGAGTCTAAGCACTTGGGCAATCCTTTGCTGCTTTACCAGGCCATTAGAAGAGAGCCAGCTCAGAAGTGAAGCAGCCAGGAAATGAACCATCAGCATATGGAATGTTGATGTCACTGCTGGTAGCACTTTGCCACAGCACCAACCCCATCTTTCATCTCGTAACTACTGGAAGTTTCAGAAATTGATGACAGTTTCAGCGATACTGATGAAAGACATCAATATTGACATATACTTTTTTGTATTGTGTAAACAGCTTTATAATATCAGTGTTCTCTGGGTTGGTCGACATTTTATTTACTCAAATTTATATTATTGGTAGGATGTTGCAAACATGTATTTTCATGGTAAATTAGCATACCACATGTCCAAAAGTGTTCAAACCAGAGAGTGTGCATTGTGATGTGGTGCGCAAAGCTGCTGCTGCTGATGCCAGTGTGCCATCTGGATCTCTGCTGCGACACTTCTGCTCTAGATCCCTGTGGATGGCCTGGGAACACAGCACAAGACGGCCCAAGTGTTTGGTCCCCTGCTGTGTGAGGAACCAGGATGAGGCTCTTGGTTCCTGGCTTCAGCCTGGCCCAGCGATGGCCATTGCCGGCATCTGGGAGGTGACCAGCAGATAGAAGATCTAACTCTCTATCTCTCCCTTTCTGTGTAATAAATGAATAACTGTATGAATAACTTCTTTTTTAAAAAAGTATTCAAATAACTCAAGTTCCAAATTCTTCAAGGAAAAAAAAAAGAGAAAGAAAGAAAGAAAACATCAAGTGAGAAAGCACAGGTAAAAGTGGAGTCAATTAGATTTTCCCTGTTGTGATAGATCAGTCAGGATGCAAGGAAATCAATCTAATTCAGGCAGCCACAGAAGCATTGCACCAAGTGCAAACAGGTTTTGTATGTTCCTGAGATTTCATTTGAAGGAGCACAGGAGTTTAATTAAATGTGGATGGAGACTGTCATTCACAAAATCAAACTCATGTATTGATACATGTAAGTAGCTTCCTAGCTCCAAGACTACACATTTTCATCATATTTTTCAGCTGGCAAAAAACAAATAAACAGATACCAGCCCTTCACATTTACTTGATGTGTTTAAAGAGTGAAATGGGAGTTAAATGAAGGAAAACATAACTAAATATGTCATGGTTGAGAGGCCTCAATCTATTTGGGGCCCATTTTCTTACCCTTCATTGGAAGATTAATAAACACAGCGTGCACATGTTCGTATTACAGCTCAGTGAAATAGAGTCACTTGGGGCTGGTACTTTGCTGACCATATATTTTAAATGTAAATTAGAAAACCTACTAAATGGATTGAAAAGAAAATTCCTAGAATCAATTTCACAGGCCAAAGGAGAGCAAACTACTAATATGGATATTCAAACAATAGTGAACATAAAATAGCAAAGATGCCAGGCAGTTCGCCAAAAAAGCACATATTCTGGGTGATCTACAGTCCATTTGCACATGCTACCCTCCTACAATTGTAGTGTTGTCTTTCTTCTTCAGTGATTTTAGGGTTCTGCTAAAATTCTGACATGTTCGATTATTCTAAAAAATCTTGGATAATTTTCTATAATGTGCCTAAACTTAAAAATTGCATTGCTAACAGCAAGTGTTGTAATTAATCTCCTTAATGTTGTACACTCTTTGCAGTCATTAACAAACTCTGTGGATCAGTAATTACATCTCCATGGCCAGAGTTTCTGAGTGCACCACCACAAGGAATGGCAAGGTACCTGATGAACGTGGCTAAGGCACAAATAACCTTGATTTTTTTAAAACTCATTCGAATCCTGTTTCCAGTGACACACATTCAAAAAAATTATATAAAAGACATAGAATAGTGATTGTATGCATCCTATGCATCTGGATTTGAAATCTGATTAAACTACTTCCTTTCTTCATACTTGGCCAAGTAATTGAACGCTGCTAAGCCTTGTTTTTCTCACCTTTAGATGGAAAATAGTGGTATGGTACCTACCCCACCAGGCTGCCACAATGATTAAATTAAATAATACATGTAGATAGCATAGCAAATTCCTCAGTGCAACTTTTACAAGTAGCTCCAAAATGTGTTTTTCTTTGTTTCTTCTTGGCTTCCAATTAAACTTCCACATTGCTCATTTCACACTCTGCTTTCTCCTCTGCATCTTTCGATCTATAGGATAAAGGTTCATAACGTCTTTCACGTATAGAAAAAGTCCTCCCTTTCAGTTGCAGGTTCCATCCGTTCTCTGTCATGCTCTACATCCAAATGCGCTGCAGCACACCACTGAGGCCCTCTCTGAATTCCCGTGTTTGCATCTGCTGCCGCCTCCACTACCTGAGAACTGCAGTTCAATTTGTCAGGTTATACTCATGTGTCACTTCCCCTTCTCCAGACTATGTTTCGTCTTTTCCTGTATTACAGTTGACTCCTAAAGCAATGATTTCCTTGCATTGTAATTAGTGCTTACCTGTACCTCTCTTCTGCCAGATGACACTGAATGGAAATCAATGGCAAGCATCCTTAGATTTTTGCTCTTTTAATTTTCCTGCTATCATCTTGACACACTGACAGTCATATTGAAGGAGTTCAGTAAATATTTATTGAATGAATGCCAGGATGTCATGAAACTGAAATGGAAAATGACCATATTAGACATGCATTAGATGCAGCATGGATGTACAAGGTAGTCCTTGCCCTCTAGATACTGAATGTCTTAAAGATGAGCACATACATAGACAATTATCAAAGAACATTCAGTAAAAGGGACATTTGTGAGCTCTCAGGAGAGAGTATAAAAAAGGCAGCATTCTGAAAGAGTTGAAGCTTGTGCTTCCAAAGAGCACCTCTACAACATTATCTTATTGCTTATTTTCGAAATTTCAAGTGTAGAAAATCCAAAACATGTATCAGTGAGGATGGCTAGGAACTTAATATTCTCATATACATAACCAATTGTATTTATATTACGAGTTCTGTGTAACAATTTAATTTCATATTAAATATTCTCAGTGCTAAAAGTAAATTGACTCTAATTTCATCTTCAATAATTCAGGGGGCACTTTACTAGAATGCTGCAGTGATGCAAGGTCAGTAGAAAAGTGACTCATAATACACAAAGAAAATGGCAATTGAGGGAATACTACTGTTTGAATTATACATAGGTATGCATTCATTGAAACATCTCAGATTCTTTTACCCAGCAGATAGAAGGACATTTGTTGACACTCAAAAGAACATTTGTTATAATTAACATACTTAATCTCATTTTGTTCTTCCTCTTTTCCAAATTTAATAATAGGACTTTATAAGTCTAAATGATTGAACATGAGGAAGTTCTACAAAATAGATATTTTTTTAAATTTTAAACATTTTTTGAAATATAGTATATGTATCAAAAATGCATATTAGTGTACAGATAAATGAGTTTTTGTTTGCTGATCACACACATAACCAAAACCGAAATTAAGAACAAAAGATTACCAGTAGCCCAGGTGTCCTCACTACCATCCCCCATTTATTGTTTTTTTTTAATGTGGGAAAGAAGAGTATGTTGTCATTTACATGGTGTGATTCAGTGAGGCAATATTTGTAACCATATACCAATGCAAATAGTTTTTAAATTCTCTAAATTAACTATTATAAATAAGACAAGGCTGGCTCTGCGGCTCACCAGGCTAATCCTCTGCCTTGCGGTGCCGGCACACCGGGTTCTAGCCCCGGTGGGAGCGCCGGATTCTGTCCCGGTTGCCCCTCTTCCAGGCCAGCTCTCTGCTATGACCAGGGAGTGCAGTGGAGGATGGCCTAAGTCCTTGGGCCCTGCACCCCATGGGTGACCAGTATAAGCACCTGGCTCCTGCCATCGGATCAGCACGGTGCGCCGGCCGCGGCAGCCATTGGAGGGTGAACCAATGGCAAAGGAAGACCTTTCTCTCTGTCTCTCTCTCTCTCTCTCACTGTCCACTCTGCCTGTCAAAAAAAAAAAAAAAAAACATAAATAAGACAAAATTAATATTTGTCTTTTTGGATCTGGCTTATTTCACTTAGCATTGTGATGTCCACTTGCATCCATTTTGTTGAAAATGTCAGGATTCCATTCTTTTTTATGATTGAGTAGTATTCCATTATGTATGTATACCACATTTTCTTTTGTTAATCATCAGTTAATGGCCACCTGCGTTTATTCCATATCTTGGCTATAGTGAACTGAGCTGCTTTTTTTTTTGTTGTTAAATTTGGTCAGATTTTCTAAAAATTTTTATTGTAATGACAATAGTAAACTGGAATATTTCAATTTAATCACACATGTGAAAGAAATACTTTAATGTTTGCTTATGTATCTCTTATTGGATTAGCAGTTCCATGAGAATTCTTGCATGCTTTCATATCACTTATATATGGAAAAAAAGCCCAACTCCTAACACTTTTTCTTTTCTGCTTTTAAAAAATTAATTTTATTCATTTGAAAAGTAGAGAGAGACAGAGACATTTTCTGGTTCATTCCCCAAATGCCTGCAACAGCCAGGCTGGGTCATACTGAACCCAGGAACCCAGAACTCAATCCAAGTCTCTCATGAGGGTATCTGGGGCCCTACTACTTCAGCTATTCCCTTTACCTCCAGGATGTGCATTAACAGGAACCTGGAATTGGAAGCAGATCCAGGACTTGAGACCAGGTACTCTCATATGGAAAGCAGGCCCCAGTGGGCATCTTAACCAGTGCTCCAAATGCTCATCTCCTGCAACCATTTTTCTTAGCACTTTTTAGTTTCTTTTTTTTTTTTTTTTTTATTTGACAGGTAGAGTTATAGACAGTCAGAGAGAGAGACAGAGAGAAAGGTCTTCCCTCCATTGGTTCACTCCCCAAATGGCCGCTGTGGGCGGCGCTGCGCCGATCCGAAGCCAGGAGCCAGGTGCTTCTTCCTGGTGTCCCATGTGGGTGAAGGGCCCAAGGACCTGGGCCATCCTCCACTGCCCTCCTGGGCCACAGCAGAGAGCTGGACTGGAAGAGGAGCAACTGGGACTAGAACCCGGCACCCACGGGATGCCGGCGCCATAGGTAGAGGATTAACCAAGTGAGCCACAGTGCCGGCCTTTGCACTTTTTACTTTCTACTGATCCAATTCAATAATTTTTCACAGTTTATCTTATTTCAGAATTCATATCTTTCTTAAAATTTTGTAGAAGATTACACAGATCATAGTTAATTGTTATTAGCAATTCTTGGTCTACAACCTTGTAAACCAACATCCACAGCAATATTTAAATTAAAAAAAATCATCAAACATTGAGTTTGATAATTACAATTTTTTAAATTGTAATCACATTTAAAATTTTTGATCTAATTATGCATTAATATCTTTTATTTTGAACATATGCATTAGTCATATATATTATAGAAAAATTAGGGTATAATAAGAAAGTGAAGTCTATAAAAAAAGAACTAAGGAAATTGCAGGTCACTACACAAAAACTCACTTAACTTTTCTTTTATAGAACTGATATTGCTCTGTGGTCTATTCTATGATAAAAGTACACCTTCTGAACATTTTCAGAATTCATCAGGAATGGAGATTTTACATATAACACACACATACACATACATGATCACCCAGCAATGAAACACAAAATGGATTTATTTCACTGCATGAATGTCACCCCTTCCAAAAACGTCAGCAACAAGAACAAAGCCAGAGCACGAACAAGCAGAGTGCACTGGCTTCTGCTGCTTTGTTCGGGGACTCCTGGCAGCAACTTGGGCGTCTGCAGCTCCCTGATTATAGTGACACAGTTTCCACAAACAACTGTGAATGGAAATAAGTTCTAATTCTGAGTGAATACAACAGGGACTGTTCTAAAAACACTCATTGTACAATACATAGTACCATGACTAAAATAGTAGCACTCTGTTTATACTCTCATTCCCCTAAAAATGGGACAATAATTGAAAAATGCACAGTGGCAATCTTTGAGTCTCACTTTCTACCTTTATCTGCTTTAGAAGAAAAGTGAAAGAAAGAGCTCCCTTTTCTTATGGGCTTTTCGTGTTTGTTTTTATCTAGTGAGATAAAAATACTTCAAGTTTTGTAATACTTTTGTGTAGGTAATGCATTCGTTGGATTTGAAAATCAAAATAGAATAGAAAGAATATAAACAGGAAATAACTATGTTTGTGAGTTTCCCATGTGTTCTCTAGTACTTTATATATGTGTAGATGGCCATATATGCAAATATGAACATAAATATATTAATTGTACACTTTATACATCTGATATAGATTGTTCTATACCTCCATGCCCTGTGTGTTTAAGTATACATTAATTACTTATATAGTTAGGAACATGCAAGCTATAACTTCAGGCCTTTCTTTAAAAATAAAAGGTCGTTGGCCAGTGCTGTGGCACAGCGGGTTGAAGCCTGGCCTGAGGTATGGACATCCCATATCAGCACCAGTTCTAGTCCTGGCTGCTTCTCTTCTGATCCAGCTCTCTGCTATGGCCTAAGAGAGCAGTAGAGGATGGCCCAAGTCCTTGGGCTCCTGCACCCACGTGGGAAACCTGGAAGAACCTCCTGGCTCCTGGCTTCAGATTGGCTCAGCTCTGGCTATTGTGGCCACCTGCGGAGTGATCCAGCAGATGGAAGACCTCTCTCTCTCTGCCTCTACCTCTCTCTGTAACTCTGTCTTTCAAATAAATAAAATAAATCTTTAAAAAAAAAATAAAAGGTCGTGGGGCTTATATTGTGGCACAGCAGGTTAAGCCATGAATTGAAACACTGACGTCCCATATCAGAGTGCTCATTTGAGTCCTAGCTGCTCTGCTTCTGATCCAGCCCCTGCTAATGCACCTGAGAAGGCAGCAAAATGTGGCCCAAGTTCTTGGACCCCGTCACCCACGTGGGAGACGTGGATGGAGTTCCTGGCTACTGTCTTCAACCTAGCCCACGCCTGGCTGTTACAGACATTTGGGAAGTGAACTAGAAGATGGCAGATCTTTATCCCTGTCTTTTCTATTACTCTACATCTCAAAACAAACAAATAAATAAAAATAAATAAATAAATAAATCTATCTTTAAAATGAATAAATACAAACAAAAGTTCTTAAATGAGATTAGAATATTTTTAGCCAAACATTACTGCTCCAATGAATGTTATTCCCACAAATCAAGGGATGACAGTTTTCTTTTTATATTAAAAATAACATTAGTTGCATGTAAACGATAAACACAAAATATAGTTACATATCAGTATAATAACTGACTTCTCTAAATACAAATATCACTCAATAATGGCCAAAAAGACAATTATTCAGAAATTATTCATATTATACTTTGCCTACTAATGCTATATTATGTTTCATGAGTTGTCATGATGACAGTTTTTCATCTTTTTAAGTTAATAAACCTCCTCTAGTCTATTGTCTACAAAGAGGATAGAGCTGAGGGTGTTGGGTTTTGCAAAGGAATTTAGGAATTTAGTCTTGTAGCAATTGATACTTCTTTATGGGCATTTTCAAGATACTGTCTCTCTTATATTCTTCTGTATTGTATGAACTACTTCTCTCCCTTGAGTAAGTAAATTAAAACTAAAGAGACCCACGTATTTCTGGAAGAGATGTAATGGGATCCATCCATAAACAGAGAAATGTAAGTTAGAAAAGAAGCTTATAGAATGTTGCTTATTTTGCAAATGATGCAGAGAACACAGAGAAGTTAATCAAAGTTGTCCGTGATTGTACAGATGAGCCAGTACTTTATTTCAAGACAGCAGACTGTGTCTGCAATGCCTCATGAATAAGCAAACCAGGGCACATGCCTGAAAAACACAAGGAAAAGAGTAGGATGTTCTTTGTAAGATATTAAAACCAAACTGAATGTGCAAAACTTAGTAGAAAAGCAACTTTGATGCAAATCACATTGATATTTTCAAGGCATTTTTAAAGTGATTATCAAGTACTCGTCAATTGTGTTATAATGGCAGGGCTGTGCTTTGCATGTCCCTAGGATAGGCACAGATCTCAGATGTTTCTTGGGTGATTTCAGGGGAGCAGATTTATAGGAAAGAGAAAACAGTCGAGAGAAGCGTTTGGGGATCTTGGGTTTGGTTAGTGAAAGGCTATTTAGTAACTTTCTTGGAAGCAATCAATTCTGGAGGAGGAAGACATGGCGGATTGTGGTAGATAAATTAATTCACTTGATTATTAAGCACTTCCTATGTGTCCTGTGATGTTCTGTATTCTGAAGATATACAGACTATATCTTCTTAGGAGAAAAAACACAATTTTTATGATATGCTTTAAGTCAGTATAATGAGGAAGAGGAATAGATGAGATTAAAATAAAATGAGATAGTAAGGGAAGGTATAATTTGAATTGTACCCTCAAAACTCACATTTAAATACCAACTGACTATTCTTCAGATGTGACCTTATTTGGAGATTGGATATTTATGATCAAGTTAAGATGAAGATATTAAGGTGTCCCCTAATCTGATATAACTGATGTCCTTTAAAAAACATCTAAGTTGGGGAGTAGGCATCATGGTATAATGGGTTAAGCTGCCACCTGCAATGCCAGCATCCCATATTGGCACCAGTTTGAGTCACAGCTGCTCTACTTCTGATCCAGCTCCCTGGTAATATGCGGGGAAAGCAGCAGAAGTTGGCCCAAGTACTTGGGCCTCTGAATCCATGTGGGAGACTACAGCCTTGCCCAGCCCTGACCATTGCACCCATTGGGGAATAAACAAGCAGATCAATTTCTGTGTGTGTGTGTGTATGTGTGTGAGGTATGATGGGAAACAAAAGGAAGCCAGTGTGAAGACACAAAAAAAATAGCATATGAACATGAAGATGATCATTTACAAGCCCAGGAGAGGGGTCTTTAACGCATATTTCCTCCAAGCCTTTGGAATGAACCAACCCTACTGATACCATGATTTCAGACCTCAAACTTCTAGAACTGTAAAAAAATAAATTTCTGTTTTTCAAGGCACCCAAAACCTCTCACTGTAAAAGTAGCATTTAAGAGAAGACTTGAAAGTGATGAGGACAATGATCATGGAGCCATTTCTAGGAAATAGCATTCTAGACAATGAGCAATGCCAATATAAAGAAGTAAGGCCAGGGGCCAGCACAGTGGCTCACTTGGTTAATCCTCCGCCTGCGGCACCGGCATCCCATATGGGTGCCAGGTTTTAGTCCCAGTGGCTCCTCTTCCAGTCCAGCTCTCTGCTGTGGCCCGGGAAGGCAGTGGAGGATGGCCCAAGTCCTTGGGCGCCTGCACCTGCATCAGAGACTAGGAAGAAGTACCTGATTCCTGGCTTTTGATCGGCGTAGCTCCGGCCGTGTTGGCCATTTGGGAGGTGAACCAATGGAGGGAAGACCTTCTCTGTCTCTCTCTCTCACTAACTCTGTCTGTCAAATAAAATTAAAAAAAAAAGAAGCAAGGCCAGATGCATGCTTGGTATGTGCATGGAACAGCAAGAAGGTTTAATGTGGATAGAATGCAGCAAGCAAATGGAAGAGTCATGATAAAATATGAGGTCAGAAAGACAAGGAGGCATAAATCCTATCAGGCATTGTAGGCCATTATTTTGATTTTAGCTTTTATTCTCAGTGAAATAGAAAGCTACTGCATGGTTTTACGCCAGCAATGGAAAGGTTTTAAGGTAACAAGGTCAATCTTTACTGTGCTGTTGGGGATCATGGCAAATGGTAACAGGGTGACTGTTTGGAAGACCGTTGGAAGTTGTCTAGGTGGAAGTTGGTGGTAGCTTACATCAGGTTAGTAAGTCAGGAAAATGGGTATGTTGCATAAGTATTTTGAAGATGGAGTGAATAATATTGTCTGATTATTTAGATGCGGGGTATTAGAGGAAAATAAAAGGAAATAATAACTAATATTTTTAGCCTGTGAAGTTAGAAAACCGAAATCATCACCAAAAGTGTTGAGGATGACTGAATGAAAAACAGGTGTATGAGGAAATTTGGAAGTTGGATGTTGTTTTTTTGCCACAATAATACTATTTGGCAAAGCATTCCAAAATAGTGACTATAGGGAAACTCATACTTATTATCACTCATGATTGAATTGGCTTCATGTCAGTTGCTAGGGGCTAAGCACACAGGGGATGACTTAGGCTATACGTTACTTTAGGCTGTACTCTAGTTCCCATGCCTTCTATCATTTTTATCAGCAATACTGCTGGGGAATGTTTTTATATAATATAGAAACATGATGGAAGTTTAGAAGACAGGAACTCTCAATTTTTCTTATGATCTAGGATCAGAACTAACATATTGCCACTTTCCACCACGTTCCATTATCCAAAGAAAGTCTCTTGGTCAAACTCAAAATCAGGGGAATTTCACCAGAAGGAGGATGTGCAAAATTCCATGGCTGCAAGGATATAAGTCTAGAGTTCATGGGAACTCTATATATTTAGAGAGAGAGAGTGCTATCATCAGAATGAAAATTATATTTAATACTAAGTTACTGGTTGAAATTATCAAGTAAATGATTGTGATGGAAAATGTTTCAAGGTCTGCTCCTGGAATTCAAAATTTGTCTGATTAAGACAATGAGAATGCCAAAAGACAATTCAGAATTACATGGTTAAGACAAAACTGAGAATGCAAATTTACTACAAGGGATCTAATGAAAAAGCAATGTATATTACATCCTAAAAACCAAGTGAAGAAAACATAGCGATGGGAGAAAAAGTGACTATGTTACATATTGCACAGAAGACAAATAACAACTGAGAGTTTTCCTATAGACTTAGCAATGTAGGGATCACCAATGACATTGATGAGGGCAACTTTATTTGTTTTAAAGATTTTATTCACCTGTCTGAAAATCAGAGTTTCAGAGAGGGGAGGGGAGAGAGAGAGAAAGAGAGAGAGAGAGAAAGAGAGAGAGAATCTTCTATTCAGTGGCTTACTCTCCAAGTGACCACAATGGCCAAGGTTGAGACAGGCTGAAGCAAGAAGCTAGGAGCCTCACTGGGGTCTCCCATGTGGGTGACAAGCCCCAGACACTTTGGCCATCCTCCACTACTTTTCCCAGGCCATTAATATGAAGCTGTGTTGGAAGTAGAGCATCTGGGACAGGAACCAACACTCATATGGGATACCAGTGTTGCAGGCAGCAGTCTCACCCGCTATGCTACAACACTGGCCTCTGAGAGTAAATTATGTTCTGTTCATAGTGAAGTTAAGAAAGAACAAGAAAAGAGAAATTTTATAGGGTACAAACATTTTCAAGGAATTTTACTATATAGAGTAGTAAGGAAAGTGGGAAATAAAAATACTTTTCTGGAAGAATAAAAGCATATTTGCAAATAATGGGAATGATTCGATAAAAAGGAGGAATTTTACAAAATTAGTGACACTATGAAGGGAGGGGAGAATTGACTGCTATGACGTGAGAAAGGCTGGTAGGTAGTATTCTAAATAAGGACTTAAGTCTAGGAACACAGATGATTAATTTACAGTTACGGTCCAATATAGGGAAAGTTTGTCCCCTAAAACATACTTGGCAATGTTTGGAGAAAGTTTTGGCTTGCAACAATTGGGAATGTTACTAAAATCTAATGAATATAGGGCAGAGATGCTGCAATGCATCCTACAATGCAGAGGACAGCTTTCTCTCAAAAAGAATTATGTGCCCCAAGGCATCATTGGTACTGCTGTTGAGAATCCCTGCCTAATCTATAGCAACAAAAGGAAAGAGTATGTAGGAACTGATGCCAGCAACACAGCAGATGTGGTGATGGGAACGTGAGAACTGTTTTCATGAAGTATCAACATAAATAGGCTATGGTTTTCACATGTTCTGTCACACACTAGTTGTTGCTGAGAAGATATTTTAAAAATGTGATCAACATTAAAATTGATAGTCTTGGAGTAAAGCAGATTCTATAATGTGGGTGGGCCTCATATAACTAGTTGAAGGCAATGAGAGCGAACTGAAGTTTCCCAAAGAAGTAGCAATACTACCTATCACTCCAATAAAGAAATGTTGCTCAATTTTCAAGCCTTAAGGTTTTGGACTCAAGATTAGAACTTCAACCCCCACCTTAACTTCTAGACTGTCAGTCTCTTGCAAAAATAAAGGACCAGCCAGCTCTCATAATTCCATAAATTATCTATCAAGCTATCAGTTACAGCTATCATCTCTCTATATATCTATCTAACTAGTTAGCTATTTGATTTTTATTTTCTAAGGAACTTGGATTAATTCTCATTCCATTTTCTTCTCAGAGGAAGAATATACAAAATCATTCAATAACAACATAGTGGGAAAGAATCACAAATTTGAATGGACAGAAAGCTCTATTGATTGGCTGGCAGTAAGTACCAATTTGTGATTAATGGCCATACACTTTAAGAGCAGGCTTTTGACCTAGTGGTTAAGATACCTGCATCTGACTTCAGAGTGCCTGGGTTCAGTACCTGGTTATGACATCTGACTATGATTTCCTGCCAACAGAGACTCTGCTAGGCAAAAGGAGGCGGCGGTGTGAGTCAGGTTATTAGGTGGAAATGTTGAGTTACCAGGTTACATATTTACAGATTTGGCCTTGGATTAGTCCCAGCTGTCATGAGCATTCTGAAAGTGAACCAGTGATAAGAGTGCTCTCTCTCTCTCTCTCTCTCTCTCTCTCCCTCCTTTCTGCTTCTCAAGTGAATAAATAAGTAATTACAATTTAAAAATAATTACAGCAACTTGAAAGTATATTTAAATGCTGTCCTCTTTGGTCTTGGAGGGGATAGGTATAGATTGTTTGCACCTGTATGGAGGGGGTAGCATGGAAGCATGGATATGAGTAATGATTGTTTTGTGAGGGAAGTAACGTGACAAAATGGGGATGTAGTTGAAAGCGTAGGTAAGAGAGTGATTATAAAGATTGATCATGTCATTTTAGCTGTGTAATTAGAGCAGTTGGAAGAAGATATTTAGTGACAGTGAAAAGGCAAGTCCTTAAACAAAATATGGGTTCTGATGAAGTGGAAGAACATTCCAGAGCAATAAGAGGTTATATGGGAGTGTATGATGCTTGAAAATAATATTATGAAGAGTTGTATTCATTGGTAGCAGGAAAGTCTAGTGTATGACTATGGGAGGTATGCACTGAATGAAGGATAAGAACAAGGGTACGTGAGAGATTAAAAAAATACTGGTCTAGGGGCCAGCATTGTGGCATAGCAGGTTAAGTCACCACCACCTGAGATGCCAGCATCCCATATGGGTGCTGGTTCCAGACTTGACTGTTCCACTTCCAGTTCAGCTCCCTGCTAACATGCATGGGAAAGCAGCAGAAGATGATCCAAGTGCTTGGACTCCTGCACCCATCTGGGAGACCCAGAAGAAAATCTGGGCTCCTGGCTTTGACTTGGCACAGTCTCAGGCATTTCAGCCGTTTAGGGAGTAAACCAGCAGTTGGAAGACCTCTTTCTCTCTTTCTTTGTCTCTCCCTCTCTTTCTAACTCTGCCTTTCAAATAAATAAACATAAATATTCAAAAAGTGGTCTATTTGAGGATGCTGGTTTGTATGGATATTAAAATCACTCAAAATATTCAATGTGTAGTCTTAGCAAGGAGCTAAAAATTACCCAGGAATGAATGGAAGGTTAGTAGTTGCCTGCAACTCAGAGTGGTAGTGTGTTATCTGATGAGATGAGATTGAAAGTCAGAAAATGTCTGGAGGAGAGAAGCAAAATCATTCGGGAATGGCAAGAATGTTCCCACTATAAGGCAGAGTACTTGATACATGAAGGAGAAGACAGCCGCCACTTAGCAGGACTGAAGTAGGAGCTGGGCCAGAGGGAGAACCAAAACTGAATAGAATCATAGAGTAAACAAACTTATTTAGAAAAGTCTCTAAAAAGAATTCTAAATTGGTCGAACTTGGGTCACATTTATATCCATGACCAATTATTGTGTCCAAGAGTATAAGGTGTTAAAATGGACAATAATCATTGGCATCCTGTTTCTCTTGATAGAGAAACATTAAAGACATTAAAAAGGAAACAAAATTAAAGGAAGCAAAAAAAAAGGACACAAAAGAGCTTCTTTGTCAGAAATGATGTAAAGTAATATAGGCCATAGTAATATAATGAATGTAAAAATGTCACCAATACATTTTTAAGTTATTTGCAATTTCGAGATAAGAAAAAGAGAAAGAAGTGAGCCAGCCAGCATATCAAGAACGTTAAACATCTTAGGGAATAGGCATTTATTCTAGAGTTTAAGATGCCTACATACCACATCGGAAGAGCTGCTTTTGATTCATAGCGCTGGCAGATCCTAGGAGGAAGTGGTGATGGCTCAAGTAATTGGGTCCCTCCCACCCATGTGGGAGACCCAGAGTGCACTCCCAGCTCCTGGTTTGGGCCTGGCCTAGGTCATGAAGAGCATTTGAAGAATGAACCAGTTATAGGAGCTTTCTCTCTCTCTCTCTCTCTTTCTCTTTCTTCTCTGCCTCTCAACTAAGTGAAACATGGCAATTTTAAAAAAATCTTGGTTCTTATGTTTTATGGATTTCTTTACATTCTTATTATTAGTATTTTCGCATTCAATCTGCTGCTGCTTCATTCTGCTACATTCGGATTATCAGAGTTCGTTACTGTGAACGTTACTGTTACTCTGTGATGTAGCTCTTTTTATATTATGTAGGTGGTAAGGTCAGAGCAAGTTTTCCTTTTCCTTTTTTTGTTTTTTTTTTTTTTTACAGAAGCACTTGTTACTTGCTCTAAATCTCTATCACTTAAGTGGAGTTGCATAGCATTTCTCAGTGGATATTTAAAATGAAAAATTGCCTGCTTACTCTCCCAAAAAATGGCATTTTAATTCTACTGTATAATAATTCAACTCCCAGTTCACTTGAATATACATACTTATCTTTTAATGGTCAGCTTCTGGATAGAAGAGAGGCAATTTGTAAGAGATAAAAAAATCGAAGTAGGTGTCTATAAAAGAATTCACAATTCAAATACCTAAAGTGAAACAAGACAAAACAAAAGTTATCAAAATATGTCAGTTCAGTTCCTTAGCCTAGAAGAGAACTCTCAGTAATTATCAAGGATAAGAAATTATAACAAAGGAATCCCTCAACATATCTTTTAAAAATTTTTTACCAGAAATCTTAAATTTGAATCTAATCTTTGTTTCAGTTGAACCTGGGTAACTTTGGGCATGCTGTGTACTTTCTCTAAGCCTCGGTGAATATACTTCATAAATTATAAACTAAAATAAGACATTAATTATTACTATTATTATAAAAGCTTTATTAGGGTGGGTAGGTATACGTATACATGATATGTATGTACACACATATAAATATATGTATATGTATATAATAAGCTAGGGTATTTTAATTTTATTTATTATTTTAAGATTTATTTATTTCTTATTTAAAAGACAGAGTGACAGAGAGAGAGAGAGAGAGAGAGAGAGAGAGAGAGAGAGAGAGGCATGGGAAGATCTTTCATCAATTGGTTCATTTCCCAAATGGCCACAATGTCTAGGGCTGAGGCAGGACAAAGTCAGGGCCAGGAACTCCATCCAGGTCTCCCAGGTGGGTGGTAAGAACCAAGTACTTGGACCATCTTCTTCTGCTTTCACAAGAGCTTTAGCAGGGAGCTGGATCTGAAATACAGCACCTGGGACTCAAATCCACTGGGTCACAAAGCCAGTCCCTTGTTTTATTTTATTTAAAGGCTGTATCTTACTTACTAATTGCATGTATGTACCTGACCTCTCTGAGTTTGTGTTTCTTCATTTGTAGCTTTTCAGTATTTCTGAGGATTATAAACAATTACTTACAGTTTTTGCTAAATAGTCACTTAAAACTAGGAATTTATATAATTATTTTCTATATAGTTTAATATTCTTAGCTTTGAATGTTAAATCTCCTGTGAAGATTCTTAATTATCTATACCTTCAATTCTGCACAGCTAGTTCTAAAGCCACAGGAGGAAAGATACCATAGATAGCTTTGCTACTAAGCTCTGTGTCATTATCCTTATACTGCTAAGCACTGGGATGCAACAGAGAGTCTGAACTTACGACAAAAATTGTAACTCATAGTAAAAATGAATCATGTCAAGCACTTGTTCAAAAAATGTGCTATGGGAATGAGTGGTTATACTTCTGAAGCAATAGCAATATTACTGAGTTTGAAGGAATATGTCCTTGTAATATAAGTGATTTTTCTAAGTAGATGAAGATTTCCTGTCAGCTATAAAAGGGATCACCTTAAATTGAATTTTTTTGGCAGAAAAATGTGGAATGCCTGTGATATCATATTATGTTCCCTTAATTTATATTGGTAGACACACAGAAACTAGATTGGTAAGCATGAGCCAGGCTCATAATTATATATTTAAATAAATGGTGTTACAATAGACTCTACTTATTCATGGGGCATATGTTCCAAGACCCAGTGGATGCCTGAAATTTCAGATAATACCATCCTTAAATACATTTTCCCCTCTGTGTACGTATCTATGATAAAGTTTAAGTTGTAAGTTAGACACATAAGAGTTTAATAACAAAATAATAATAAATTAAAAAATTGTAAGAATATACTGCAGTAAAGTTATTTAAAACTTATTGGGGCTAGCACTGTGGCTCACTTGGTTAATCCTCTGCCTGCGGTGCCAGCATCCCATATGGGCGCTGGGTTCTAGTCCCGGCTGCTCCTCTTCCAGTCCAGCTCTCTGCTGTGGCCTAGGAAGGCAGTGGAGGATGGCCTAAGTGCTTGAGCCCTGCACCCACATGGGAGACCAGGAGGAAGCACCTGGCTCCTGGCTTCAGATCAGTGCAGTACCAGCGTGGTGGCCATTTTTGGGGTGAACCAATGGAAGGAAGTCCTTTCTCTCTGTCTCTCTCACTGTCTAACTCTATCTGTCAAATAAATAAAAATAAAAACATTATGAGTTATTTATTTTTGGAATTTTCCACTTAATATTTTTACACCACAGTTCACCACAAGTAATTGAAACCACAAAAATGACAAAACCATGGATAAAGGGAGCACTACTGTATATTTAGAATAAACAAAAAAAATCATGAAACATAATAAAATTATTCTGATGTATTTAAATTTATCATTGTTGTCAAATTTTAATTTAATTTTATTGTACATTTTATGTGACTTTTTTGGTGTCTTTATTATATAGCTGATGTACCACAAAAGTAACCATTTGAAGCTTATGATTCATTGGGTTTGAATATATTCACAGAGTTGCATAGTATCATCACAATCTAAGTTTCACATATTTTTATTGATGCAAAAAATAAACTCCATAGTATTAGCTAGCTTTCACTGCATAGTCCTTCATCCCCATGATCCCTGGTCTTATCGCTAGGCTGTGGCCTTAATTCAGTCCATGCTTCTTTAAACAATCACAAGGATCTCCTTAGAATGCAGAGTCCTGTCATTTTTTTGTTACAGTAGTACTTCAAAATTTTCTACATCCCTGAGGATTAAAAAGGGCGAGTGTGACCAGCTCCTTGTCTACCTGTTTTGCTAATGTGCTAATAATCTTCCTGCTCTTCAATCTTTAAAACAGGGCTGGGCAGACTTCTTCAGAAACACAGACTTCTCACCAGGATCAGGAGTTTCATAAATGCACTCCATCTAGAGGCCTTTGACTGGGTCAGACAAAGAATCTTTAACAGGAACCCTTTATTTCTGAGAGTCTTGAGAGTATACTTTACTATTTTGGTTTGAGATGATGTAATTTATGGGGATATAAAATTGTCCACAATTGTAATCTCCAGAAGGGTTAAGGCAATTAGATTCTGGACTTAACATTTTTGACTTATAAATTAATATGCAGTGATTAAAAGAAATTCAAAAATACATAAAAGCAGGAAAGAGGGAAAAAAGGAATCCATAATCTAACCTTCCAAAAAGCATGACAATTCTAATTATAGATTTATGCAGTATTTTTATATAATGCAATTTAAAGTATTTTTACAGCATTATATATTCATTTTAATGATCACAAAAATTTCCATCATGTGGATATATGATAAGCAGTTATTTCCTTTCTGATTGAAAATTAGATTTTAGTATTTTCTATTATAAAAAAAAATGTTTTGGACCCAGCATTGTGACAAAGAGAGTAAAGCTGACACTTATGATACCAGCATCCCATATGGGCAAGGGTTCGTATTCTGACTGCTCTACTTCCAACCCAGCTCCCTGCTAATTAGCTGGTAAAAGCAGAAGAGGATGGTCTAAATGCTTGGTGCCAGCACCCACTTGAGAGACCCAGATGAAGGTTCTGGCTTCTGGCTTCAACCTGGCCCAGGACTGGCTATTGTGACCATCTTGGAAATGAACTAGTGGATAGAAGATCTCTCTCTGGATATCTGTCTCTCCATCATTGTTACTCTGACTTTCAATAAACTACTCTTTAAAAAGTTTTGATGAACATATTTTTCCATAAAGCATTTTGTAAATTTTGATAATTTTCTTAGACCACATTTCCTAATTGTTCAATTATTGGGACATATATATTCACATTTTTGAACTGCTATATTGTGCCAAATTTCTATCCAAATTCTTACGGCCTGGTTTATTATAAAAATATGGTAGTGCCCACTTCTTTGAATGCCTCTTCTGGCTGGATTTTCTCAATTTTTAAAATATTTCTCACATGTTAGTACTATTTTCAGATTTCTGAGGAAGCTCCATACTGTCTTCCATAATGGCTGTACAAATTTATATTCCCACAGTGTATTAGAGTATTTTTCCCCACATTCTTTCTAGCCTTTATAATTTTTTAAAAAATTTTTGGATGGGCCGGCGCCATGGCTCACTAGGCTAATCCTCCACCTGTGGCGCCAGCACCCTGGGTTCTAGTCCTGGTTGGGGTGCCGGATTCTGTCCTGGTTGCCCCTCTTCCAGGCCAGCTCTCTGCTGTGGCCAGCGAGTGCAGTGGAGGATGGCCCAAGTGCTTGGGCCCTGCACCCCATGGGAGACCAGGAGAAGCACCTGGCTCCTGCCTTCGGATCAGCGCGGTGTGCCAGCCGCAGCGCTCTGGCCGCGACGGCCACTTGGGGGTGAACCAATGGCAAAGGAAGACCTTTCTCTCTGTTTCTCTCCCTCACTGTCCACTCTGCCTTTCAAAAAAAAAAAAAAAAAAGAATGAAAGAAATACATAAAATCTGTTCTCTTTATATTAATACAATTTTCAAAAATATATCTTCTCACTGGGCAGTAGAAACCATGTTTCAATTTAAAGAAAATTTATTTTATTGTAAGTATTTTGTGGTTGACTCGCATCTGTTTTACTGTGTATGTTCTTTTTACTCATTTTTTTTTTATTGCAAGAAAATTATCTTTAGCTGACCAACTTTTAGACAATTTGAAATTATCAGCAAAGTCTCACACTTACATGTTTAGAATAGCAAACAGTGGATACATTCCTTTAAGAAGAAAATAGAATATTAGATTTCTTTAACCTTCAAAACTTTCATCAAATAGTTCATGGGAATTAACAATTTCTTAATTTTTTGGCCTTTGCTCTCCCTTGAAAATCATGGTACACTACTAGACATGGTTTAAAGCAGAATGTTTTTAAGGCATGATATCTGCTCTGTACTGGGGAGAGGTTGCTGATAAAATTGTTAATTAGTAGTTTATCAAGACATCCATGTCACTGTGTATTGTAAAATGCCCAAGGGCCAAATGTAAATTATTCATAAATTAACGCAGGAAAAGCAAAAGCTAAATCAGCAAGTTGAAGGTCACATCTACCTGATGGACTAAAATGCCAATTGATTCATAATTATTAAAGATGAATACAAGAGGTAGGTGTTGTGGCAATGCACGTTAAGTTGCCATTTGTGATGCTAGCAGCCCATGAGAGTGCGGATTCGAGTTCTGGCTGCTCTGCTTCTGATTCAGTTCCCTGCTAATCCACTTGGGATAGCAGCAGATGATGCTCTCTCTGGGCCAAGTCATCACCTGACACAGAGACCAGAGAAATGGAGATGCAACCATGAACTTGGGCATCCCTCATTCACTGTGGGTCAGTCAAAGCTGGAAATCCTAAAAGGAGTGCACACAACAATTAATTTGGGCATCCCCTAGTTCACTGTTGGGGAGGCAGAAGCTGGAACAAAAAGATGGAGAGTCTCTGGGACAGAGAGGATGATATCCTAGGGCACCTCTAGAATATGTCCAGACAGAGCCTTAAGTTACATCACAAGGGACCAGAGCCAGTGTATGGAAGTAACTTGATTGAATGGCAGGGAGCCCCTGCCCTGGTGATCGGCTCAATAAAAAAGGAGGGACAAGAAGGTGAAAATCTGAGGGGCTGGTGTACGCTTGGCAAGTAGTGGTGCTCCTGAATGCCTCAGCGGGAAGGGGAGGTCAGGCTTCACCATCACAAGAACAGATCAGCGGGAGGCTTCCCCTGGTAGTGCAGATAGCCATGAGTGCTGGACACTCAGTTGTCACTTCGTGATCCTTACTCCAGTCCACAGAGAAAAGAGAAAAATTTGGAGGGAGGGAAGGGGTTAGTGTACATGAAAAGATTTGATTCTTGTATGGGCCACCAATATGCTAGGTTTAAATAACTTGGGGTTCTGGCCTTAAATAGCCACCAGAAAGGAGAAGGAAGAAGGAGAGAATGACCTCAACAGAGACAGGTTGCTTTATTGGAGCAAAGAGGCGGCGACAGTCTCTTCTCTACTTAAGGCCAGAATTGGAGACTGTCACCACCTCTTTGCTCCAATAAAGCAACCTGTCTCTGTTGAGGTCATTCTCTCCTTCTTCCTTCTCCTTTCTGGTGGCTATTTAAGGCCAGAACCTTGAATTATTTAAACCTAACTACATGTATCATTGTTTTATACTTCTAATTTCTATGAACTAATTCTAAATTCTGGTCCATTTGTATTATTTCTAAGTATTATTTCAATATCTTTATAAAGAAAAAAGGACAACATTTCAGGCTCATAGAACTCCCTGAATGACACTGGGGGGTACCTCACAGGTTGTATTTTATTTTTTAAGATTTATTATTTGAAAGACAGAGTGACACACATACACACACACACACAGAGAGAGAGAGAGAGAGAGAGAGAGAGAGAGATCTTCCATCCAATGATTCAATCCCTAAATGCCTTCAACAGCCAAGGATGGACCAGGCTGAAACTAGGAACCGTGAACTCCATCCTGTTCTCCCATGGGTGGTGGGAACTGAGGTATATAGGCCGTCATTTGTTGCCTCTCTGGCACAGTAGCAGAGGAAGTGGGTCAACAACCTATGAACTCCAAAATGAGAAGGGATTGCTCAAGCTGTGGCTTGACCTGCTGTGCTGTAACATCCACACAAACTTCAAAGAATTTATTTCCTATCAATAATATAAAGGAAAAAATTAATGTCATTGTTTTGATTAGTAAAGGCTAACTGATGGCTACTCAACAAGCAATTGAATATGTATAGAAAACAATACAGGCCAGTAGTGCTGGAAGTCCGTGGACACTGCAGAGGTGGCTGTGGCACAGTGTACAGAGCACATGGTGTCATATGCTCTTTGACCGACCTCCCTTCACTCCCACCAATGGCTGATCAATGAGCTAAGAACAGATTGCTGAATTCAAGGATGCTTTCTTCCTACTTGATAAAGATGGTGTTGGCAACATCACAGCAAAGGAATCTGAAAGTCATGAGGTTACTGGGTCTGAACTCAACAAAAGCTGAACTTCAGGATATGTCAACAAAGTGGTATAATTGACTTTCCAGAATGTTTATGAAAATGAAAGATACAGAGGAGGAGGAGAGCTATGAAGTATTCCAAGCCTTTGATAAAGATGGGCATTGTAATAAATGCAGCTGAACTATATCACTTCATGACAAACTAGAGGGGAAAATCAACAGATGAAGAAATCAAGGAAATGATCAGAGATGCAGATGTTGATGGAGACAGATGAGTCAGCTCTGAAGAATTCATATAGGTGAAGACTGCAAAACAAAGACCTACTTTCAACTCCTTTCCCCCTCTGGAAGAATCAGTTTGGATCTTTTACTAATCTCTTGCAAAGAGAGAGAAAGAGAGGAGGAAACAAGGGAAGGAAGGAAGGGAGAGAGGGAGGAATGGAGGAAGGGAGGGAGAAAGGGAGGGGGGAGGGAGGAAAGAAGGAAGGAAGAAAGGAAGGAAAGAAGGAAGGAAAAAGAGAAAGAAAGAAAGTTTATTAAAAACAGCAACAACAATACAGATCATCTGACACTCTTGGTCAGTTACTTTCCATTCCGACTCACAATTAATTTTATTCCTACATGATGAAAATTTTATAATGTTTGTGTGCAATAGCTGAATGAATGATAGATTTTCTACTATTGCAAAAACTTTATTATCAACTGGTTCAGATCTTTTTAAGTGAGCCAATACTTTGGCCCTATGCAGTTTCTAGTGGCATCGTGGGTGCCTGTTTTATCACTGTGAAGACACACTCAGCTCTACCCTCAATAACTGCAGTAATTGAAAAGTTGACTGATAGGAGTGGGGATGTTCATTCATTAGACATTCTTTTAAATGATGGTTTACCGCCACCAGATCTATCATCTCAGTTCTGCTGCAGAAGAGACTCAAATTGATCCAAATCAAAAACAAACAAAAATTAAGCTTTTATTTATTGAGTACTTTTATGTGATTTTGACAATAGGAAATTCTTTAAATATGTGTATTATTATTATATAAAGACTTTTAACCTTTACAACAATATGTGAGGAAGTAATTTCTGTGAAACCCACTTTCAGTGTTGCTGTGCTGGCTCTTCAGATTCCGTATGATGGTTTCAAGAGCATTTTTTAAAGAGAGTTTTTATTTAATGAATACAAATTTCATATGTGAAAGCTTTTAGGAATATAATGATTCTTTCCCCCCATACCCACCCTCCCACCCCCACTCCATCCCACCTCTTACTCCCTCTCCCATTCCATTCTTTATTAAGATTCATTTTTAATTGACTCTATAGACAGAAGACCAATTATATACTAAATAGAAATTTCAACAGTTTGCACCCACACAGACACACAAAGTATAAAATACAGTTTGAAGACAAGTTTTACCATTAATTCTCATAGTACACCTCATTAAGGACAGGAGTCCAAATGGGGAGTGAGGACACAGTGACTCCTGTTGTTGACTTAACAATTAATTAACACTTATTTTTATGTCAGTGACCGTCTGAGGCTCTTAATATGAGCTGCCAAGGCTATGGAAGCCTTTTGTGTCTGCAAACCCCATGCGTATTTAGACAGGGCCCTATGCAAAGTGAAAGTTCTCTCCTCCCTTCAGGGAAAAGTACATCCTTCTTTGATGGCCCCTTCTTTCCACTGGGTTCTCACTCACAGAGATCCTTCATGCAGAACAATTTTTGCCACTACAAGGGCATGGTCTTCTACAAGGCCAAGCCTTTGAATCATATGGCAAGACTCAACATTTTTTGTAAATCATTTTCTTTAAAAGGACTGTTAAAAAAATGGCTTCCTTCAGAAGCTTCTGTCCTATTTCTCTCCGAAAAGGCATTGGAAATCTTCCCAGAGCTTTGCACTCTGATAAATTTCTCCTTTCTGCTGAAAATCAGGGTTGATCTGGCACCCATCAGAGAAAGAATGAGACACTGTGTGTTAAATTACTTAACGAGTAACGTCCATGGTATGTGAAGTAAAATTATCAAAACTGGGGGAAATGAAATCCACATTAGCAATGTCAATATAATGCTTCCACACATGGTTGATACCTGATGTCGAGTTGTTTCAATAACTTGTTGACAAAGCTGTGTTTGCTAGGGAACAAGTCTGTACTCCTGAGTATTTTTTGTTTTAATAAGTATTCACAGTGTTAAAGCAATTTAGTGGTCTTCTTTAATTTATTTCTATTGAATAGCATTTATTCAGCCAACTGGAAATGTGCTCAGTCTTGTGATAGCAAAGACTTAGAGAAGTTTGTGAGGGCTTTTAAGAAAGGAAAAGTTCTGTGAAGAAAAACAGATGATTAAGAAACCATGGCTCTGAAGATAGCGCGTGGTAAGCAAGTCTGGTAACCAAGAAACATAGACAAAAAGGGAGCGTTGAGAGAAACCAGCCTTTCGAGAGAGACACTTGGCCCAGAATCATCAGCAGGGTCAGATAGGGAGAACAAATAGCTTCTGAGGCCTCCTAAAATGTACAAAAGCCCTCTTTTCCAATAGCATTGACCCATGAATTCACAATTGCTTTAAATAGACCAACTTTAACTGGACACATCACAGGCAAGTTGACAAAGCCTTATGCTCAATTGTATGTCTACAGGTATACATTGCCAAGCTTGTAACTGTCAAGGCTTGGGAAAGTCTGGGACCTACTGTCTGAATCCCTTTCCATTGTGAATAATTACAAGGACACTGCTCCCTCCATAAATATCAGACCAAAGTGAATGTTATAAATGTGAAAGTGAGAGTTTTTACTCAATGTAGCAATGATTCTTTTCCAAAGTATTATAAACTTTATTCTTTTTAAAGTTTGTAAATATCTAAACGACTATTCTAAAATACTGTGAGAAAATAATTTTTATGCCTTAGCCCATTAAATGAACTATTTTGCTGTTTACAGTAGTTGGGTCTTAGAAAAATCTCTTGTTAATTTTTCAGTAAAAATATTTGGCAATATTTTCAGTTAGTCTTAAATATGTGATTTCTCAGTAAATTCTGTAGTTAAGTTTTGTTGAATCCCACAAGTGGCTTTATGGAGATGGTTCACTGATACCTTTAGTGGTGATATGTCACTGAGGATTTCAAATGAGATGGTGAAAATCGCTCTGAAACTGTAAAGCACTATGCAAAGTTAACATATTATTTTGATTTGATAAAAATAAAAGGGTAACAACAAACAAAGGCTTGCATTTTTGCTCTAGTCTAAAGAAATGCACAGATGTTTTGGGGGATGTATTACAGATGAAGAGTAAAGAACCACACAACCCCTACCCCTCAGATGAGGGAAATATTATGTCCAGTTGAATTTTCTTTCAGCAGCAAGAACACATGGTGCTCTCTTCTGCTTCAAGACATTTCCACACATAGGCCGCCCTGCTTGGACTCCCCAAATCTCAACCCCTTCACTTGGTTGACTTTGCTATGCATCTCAGTTCAGGATTCACTTGGGAAGGTGAGTTGGTGAGCTTCTTATGGAACTTGAGGAGCAAGTTTGTCATGGGCATAATGCGAAGACAGGAAACACAGGAAAATCTTATCAGAATAAATCAATTCAAATGAAGAAATAGCCTAAGACGGAAGTGACCACAAAAATGTAATCCTTGCCTCCTTGCTCAAATTCTCCTTCTTTTGTTTTAAAGATTTATTTATTTATTTGAAAGTCAGAGTTACATAGAGAGAGAGAAGGAGAGGCAGAAGGAGAGAGAGAGAGAGAGAGAGCGAGGTCTTTCATCTGATGGTTCACTTTCAAATTGGCTACTACGGCAGGGGCTACACCGATCTGAAGCCAGGAGCCAGAAGCCAGGAGCCAGGAGCTTCTTCCTGGTCTCTCATATAGGTGCAGGAGCCCAAGGACTTGGGCCATCTTCTACTGCTTTCCCAGAGCATAGCAGACAGCTGGATTGGAAGTGGAGCTGCTGGTATGCCGGTGCTTCAGGCCAGGGCGTTAACCCACTGCACCACAGCGCTGGCCCCTCAAAGTCCCCTTCTTACTCTTGAATTTACAAAACATGTGGAGAACTTGGTCATCTCCAGTGTTTGGGACTGGAGATTGAGCCAATCTTCTGTAGATTTCACGGGCTGGGCAACTACAATTGACATCTGGATACATGAACACAATCAGAAGCACTGAAGCCTGCTGTCTTGTCGTCAGGAGGTTACCTTGCAGAGAAGTGAGGGAAAGGCAGGGGCAGAGGATGTTCACTTTCCTTTATAATCCATTCAGTACATATGGTGACACCTGATGCTATTTGGGTGATTTGTTGGTTTGTCACATCCAGCTACCTCTCTGGGTCATAAATTCACAGCACTTTATAATTGTAAAGTCCTAACACAATCAATTGCTTCTTTTATAGATGAAACAAATTTATAGATAAATGGTCAAATAGCATGGTTGGCTATCATATTATAACCCTGATAATTTTCCTGGAAAATTCAAATCTATAAAAACCCTCTCCAAATGAACCAAGAATTCAGAATCAACAATACACATATTACATTCAATTTGCTGCAGTGTCACACAGGAAAACGGTGGCATATATAATCCAGGGAAAGTGTGTGGCTGCAGCATTGTCCTCATTAGCTTTTGGTTTTAGAAGAAATTGAGCCTATGTCTGTGGAAATAAAATGTCAGTAAATGCAAAAATTTAGTAACTCTGTTCTCCCTCTTCTAATTTCTGCAGATGGTTTGTGCCTTTAGAGGTGACTTATTGCTTCATAAATGTCTTTTAAAATAATGTTAAGGCATATAATTTTCTTAAGCTACAATATTTATCATAAAAGTTTAAGTTTATGGACAAGGCAAAGTATCCCAATGATACATGTAGAAACGTACACTAACTAGTTGAGAAGAACATGTTTTACAAAGTCTACTCAACTGTCCAGTGGAAGTTCTGGATCTCCCTTGGCTCGAGATTGTGGGGAGCAACTGGGAGCAACTCAGACTAGACTAAGTTACTGGAATTAAGACTTATTCTATGCATCTGCTCTCCCACAATATGGCGCTGAGAAGGGAGTAACAGCTTCTACACAGCTGCCTCCAGTTCAACCAATAAACTGTAGGACCTGCTCCTGATTGGAGGAGAGCAGCGTACTCGGCGTGTGGGTAGCAGAGTTGGAATTGGTGGAAGAGGACTATAAAGGAGGAGAGAGATAACATGCACCAGGAACATCTATCTGAAGGAACACCTGTGCAGCCCCCGAGAGAGCCGGCCGGCGGTGTGCCACTCCCCCGCAGAAGTGGGGAAAGTGGCAGGGGGAACCGCCCTTCCACAGAGGTGGAAGGGACGGTAGCCAACCCGGGAAGAACCAGCAGCAAACCCGGGGAGGGCCGAGCAGACAAAAGAACAGCGCAGGGTCCTGTGTCATTCCTCCACGAAGATGGGGAGCGGGGAGCGACAGAGATCAGCTGAAGAGGAGTGTTGGGGAAGGACTGTGCTGCAAACCTGAGGATAATGCTGAAGGCTATTTAGCCATTAGTGAGACTCTCCAAGCACAAAAAAGCAGCTACTACCAATTTTTGTGAAATTCAAGGCAGTTGCCAGAATTTAAGAAATTGTAGCAATTTCTTTTTAAAAAGTAGCTGAGAATTCTTGGTTATCAACAGGTAGGTGAATGATCCTGATCCAGACTGTGGCATTAGTTCCTCTAATCCCACAAATGTAAGTAGTGTAAAATTAACTCCTGGTATATACTTACAAGGAGAAACACCATTCTAAGGGAGCGCAACACCTCACAATAATCATTTTGTTCTTGGGCTCTGAAGTCTCAAGAGCTGATATTTAATTATATCCACAGTCCTCCATAATTGTGTGACACTAGCCATCAATTAACTTGTCTGTGCCTTCATTCTTCATTTCTAATGTGAAGATAATTATAGTATCTGCTTCATCTCTAAGTGTGTGGATAATAACAGTAACCACCTCATAGTGTTGTTTGTGATTTAAGATAGTAAGTGTGAAGCATTTAGGATAATATACAAGTATATTGAATAAGGTTTCTAATATTAGCTGTCGCTATCTTTTCAATATTCTAAATTTACAGATAAGCAAACTGAAGCTCAAAGAGTCTATGTAAGTGCAACAAATTATGCCACTAAGAAGTGACAGGACAGGAAATAAAATCCAGATTTGATTATAAAACACATATCATTTTCTACATCGCCATATTATATCCTGTGTATGGGTCAAAATAAAGGAAGAAAAGCAATCTGGTCATAATTTTGGATAGATAAGTGAGGGTGGGGAGAGCTGATTACAGTAGAATGGTGTTTAAGGCTCAACAATAAGGTCATTTGAGCGAATGTCTTGATTTCAGATATGATTGTGGGAATGAGTTTAAAAAATGAAATAAAAGTGGTTTTATTTAGAAAGCTATTCAAAATTTCATCCTATCTGTGGATATAAGATATAGGATTGCCAATACATTTCTTAATATTCTGTGTTCATGTGGCTTTCTAACTTGTAAAACAGGGACAGATCAAATCATCATTTAGCTCTCCTACACATTTAAATTTTTGATTCAGTTATATACACTGACTTTAGCTTTTCATCTGATTGAAACTTATCTCTTTCCTGAATTTGTCCTGTCATGTACATGAGTAAATTCTTATTGAGTATTACTGAGCAGATAATCCCTGAGAACTGTTGATAGTTGAATATTAATACAACTTTTTGTGCCAGCACATTCCAGTAGGCAGAGCACACAAAACTTTCAATACAGGAGAGAAATTAATTATTTCACGTTTGAAGATACAAGTAAAATGCTACTGAAATTCAAACATTGCTTCTGGGCATGGAGTTAAGATCTGGGAAGATACGAGGTCTGAGCAGAGCCTAGACCATGAATTTTCAGAAATGGAGAAAAGAGGTATTTTGATAGTTTTTTGAAGTTTAGGGGAGATGGAAGGCTATTGTGAACTAAAACAGTGAAATGGGAAGTAGACGTGAGATATAATTTCTCAACAGACAGTGCAAGACCATAAATGGACTTTGGGCCAGGCTAAGTATTTAACAGTAGCCTGTGGGCAATAGGGAGCCACTTGAAGTTTTAAGCAGAGAATGACCACACCCGAGGGATATTTTTAGTAGGAAAATCTGATAGCAGATGATATGGAAGACTAAAAAAAAAAAAAAAAGGAAGTGAGCCAGTAATACTGATCTGGGTCATGGAATGGATAAATCTTTTTCTTTGCTTAGTGGATACAGTTCAGCCCTTTGTTCACTAATGTGCTTCCTGAATGAATATATGATAGTTTGATGTTAGAAAAAAATGGGGAAAAAAATTCCTTGCTGACCAGTAATACGATCCTATACTTAAGTTGACAAGGATTAGAGAAATTTTGACAAAAACATAATAGCATCACATAAAATAGATTGAGGACCAAAAATATTTCATTTTGCACAACCAAAATTACCATCTATTCCATTAAAATGTATATGTTTCATGTAGAATGGTCCCATTTAATATTTTATTTTTACTTATTTCCATATATGTAATCAAAAGTCTGGTATATTTTATATCCAAGCTTGTGTTAAGAAATACAATCTGGTCAAATAATATTGTAATTAGAGAGCCTCAAAAAATTTATACAAAATCTTCCAAAGACAGTTTCTTTCACAGATTGTTATAATAATATCAATTGGCAAGTCTTTCTACCAGATTCTCTTCCACTTTCAGTTCAGTTTTATGTATGTGTATGAAAGGACTAAACTAAATAAAATAAACTAAGGTGAGACAGCTAACCTGCTATGCCACAGCGCTGGCCCCACATTGTTTATCCTTTTTTAAAAAATTCATTTGATAGATTTTGTAGGTTTCTCAGCTTCAATGGCTTTGTTATTTTCTCTTCCTAAAGGTTTTGATCTTTTGCTTTCTAGTTCAGTATCAATCCCTAAATTTAAATGATCAAAACTCAAAGTTTTCATAACTGAATATTTTTACATCATATTCATTGTTAAGGGTCTGGGGCTTTTTGAGTCTCTTTCTCTATCACTTTCTATCTTTATAAATTTAATGTGCATTATGATGTTCATTAGTGTCCTAACTAGTCTCACCTACTTCCACCCTTGGTTCCTCATCTGTTCGCAACACATCAGTCAAGTGATTCTCCTAAAGTTTAAGCCAAACCCTATCACCCTGTTTAGAACCTCTGTTGGCTTCCAGTTTCATAAGCTCCTGCCTCTTGATTTCTGCCTTTGGCACTATCTATTTGGGACTTTCATTTCCTAGATGTCTACACTCTCACTACACTGATTTTCTTAGTCCTAGGATGATCTTTCATTGTCAGCCATGGTTGACCATCCTATTTAATATTATAACCCCCAGTTTTTTCTGTCCTTCCTCTCCATAGTATTTTTCTCCATAGTATTTACTACCTTCTAATAGCATATATATTTTGTTCATCCATGTTGTGTTATAGTATTTATTCTCTTAGTAAAATGTTGGCTTTGTTCCATTGCTAAATCCTCAGATCCTGGAACAGAGTAGTTCTCTCCCTTTTGCCAATAAATGGCTGAAAGAATAAACAAGAATTTCAACTTAAATAATTATAAAATCATGATGTATGAATGTAGGAAAACAAACATGTTTAAAAGCATTTGTGAAACTAGATAATCTGAAGATCAGACATTTAGATGTAACATTTAAGATAAGAAAAATTTATCCGTAAGAAACAGTAGTGCCTTCTTTGGCAGTTTTTTTAGTAGCAGTAGATTTTGGAGTGGGCATTGTGGTTCACTGGATTTAACACTGCTTGAAATGCCTGCAACATATAGCTGATTTCCAGTGCAAATTTGGCACCTCCATTTACTGGTAATGTGCCTGTGAAGGTAAGGGATGGTTCTTGGGTTCCTGACACTCATGTGGGAGACCAAGATGCAGATCCTGGGCCCTGTGTTCTGCCTGGCCCAGTACTGGCTATTGCAGGCATTTGGGTAGTGAACCAGGTGATGGGACATCAGAAGATCTCTCTCTTTGCCTTCAAAAAAAGTAAATAAATCTTTTTTCAAAAGGAGAAGCTTTAAAATGTTTTTATTATATACTGATAGCAAATGTACAAGTAATTTATATTTTTGTATATATGTATATGTATGTATGTATATATGTATATATAAATGTATATATGAATGAGTGTATATATGTGTTACACGTGTATACAGATAAGCATCTCTGTATTAGAATCTTAGGAAATGTATTCTTAGGTTTTATTCAAATGCCACCTAAGTACTTTGTCCTTGTATTACTTTTTTGAATGTGCCAAACCAACTTCATCTAAGTCTGTTATAATTAAGGGACAAACAACAGCCACAGATGGACTGTATCAAGGAGTGATTCAACTTAAAAGCTTGACTAGCAGGGATTTATATCAACCTGTCTTTAAGGTCTCCAGAGGCTTATGAATTCAGGTTGATCAAATTACATGGCTGAAAGAAACATTTTCAGAACATGTTTGCTGTATGAGTTTCCATGAGAAGTGCAGAGACAAAAAATAAATAACCAAAGTCTTAACTTGGCTCAGAACAATGTCACATGCCTGGTAGGTTCCTAGACATGGAAATATTGTAACCATTATGGCTATTTAGAAGAAATATTCTGGCTTTCTGTTCTGTGTTTTGACCATAATAACTCTTATACATGTGGCAGGGCTGATATATCAGGTATAATTTTCAGATCAATATTAAACGGAGGTATGTTCACTCACAGAACAATCCAACTATGTCCACATCTGTAATGTTAATGCAAGGGCTTGCACTATACAATCTATACGATTCCTTCCAATGCTAGTGTGGTGTGATGTTTTCTCAGAATTCATAATTTGTGTAATATCACAGAGTTTTTGAGACCAAATCATATCCTCTATTGCTAGTCACATTATAGAACTGTTCATAATACTCTGTGCACTTCACTTATTCCATGATATTGTCCCTAAAAAGCTAGCAGGCTAACAGTATCAAATGTACACATTTCTAGTTTACTAATTACATTGGTTGACCAGGGGGCACTCTTTATAAATCATTTTCCCACATAAGCATGTGAAGAAATAAAACTGAAGGATAAATCTCTAACAGATTTAACAAAAGAGAAAGTTTCATCCAGTTGAAAACGCAAGCTTTTGCAGCTCACATTCAATTCTGAGTTGCCTTATAAAGGAAGAGAAAATACCAATATCTATTGAACCCAGTAACAATAAAAATGAGTCTATTACACACAATTCTTCAGTTTCTGGTAATAAGAAATAGAATTATGAGCTCATTTCAATTAATGTCTTCTTTTAAAGATTTATGAAAAACCTCTGGAGAAAAAAATCTTTAAAATGCATCAACATATTCAGTGTCTCTTCAAAACATGTTATAGGTTTTTAACAATTGAATTCTGTTACTACACCAGATTTCCTCCTATTCCTGGAGCTAGTCCCATGGAGAGTTGATAGAATGCTTTTGGAGGAGGAAGTCAGATGAGTTATTTCATCACCTGACCTTTTGACTAGGTTAATTGTCATTAACCACCCTGAATCAGTTATTTCTCTGACTACCATTTCCTACATCCACATCTTACTTCCTACTAAGAGGTTACATAAAGGACCAAGAAGTTCAAGCAACTCTTTAACTTAAATAATCTTTTATAAATCTCAATTGTGCAGAGCTGATTGTAGATGCAAAGCTTTCTACCTTCCAGTTCCACCTCTAATTAAAAGGGAGTTTATTTCTGAATGTGGAAGGGGCAAGAATGAACATTGGAGAACTCCTCCAATCTCAACTTGAAGTACATTCAAACTTACTTCATTAATTTCCTCTCATCACAACCTTAAAGATACAGCTAGAGATTTACCTTGCTTAAAAAGCATTTTTTACTGATCCTCCTTGAAATATTATGGATTCCATTAGCACTTCTTTGCACCACTGAAATATCTTCACATGTTTTCTAATATTTTTATATACCTATATTCTTTTTCCCATGCAAAAAGTTAAGTCAAAGAAAGGGACTGGGCTTCTCATTTAGAAATTTACATTTAGAACCTCAGAGCATTAGATTCTCATTTCCCCTTAGAGATCATCCAGTTCAATGACCTTGTTGTAATGATGAGTGAATGGATTCATTTTACAGCCTCCCATTAATGTATAACACAATCTTCACAGTAAATATGCAAGTAACTCTTGTTGAATAAGTAGAGTTCACCAGCTCTTTTAACTACTCATCTTATCCTCTTACATGGTTGATGGCATTTATTAAGGACCAACCTCTCTGTACAACTGTGATACATGCTAAACAAATGGAGTAGAAATGAAGCAACCACAGTGTGATGCAGATAACATTGAAACAGGCAACTCTATTAAAGCTATAAACACAATGAAGCGGGTGAAGGACTAGAAGGGAGTTGGTTTGACAAGCCAGTGATGAGGTGATTACTAAAGAGGGCATTCCTAGTGGGTGTGTGTATGTATTTAGGGGAGAGGTTTCACAGAACCTGTCAGTCCTCTACAAATGACTAGAGAGCAATTGAATTAAAAGGGTAAGATTTTAGATAGGGGCTGGCGCTGTGGTGTAGCAGGTGAGGCTGCTGCCTGCAGTGCTGGCATCCCATATGGGCGCCAGTTTGAGTCCTGGCTGCTCCACTTCCAATCCAGCTCTCTGCTATGGCCTGGAAAAGAAGTAGAAGATGGCCCAAGTCCTTGGCCCCTGCACCTGAATAGGAGACCTGAGGAGGCTACTGAATCCTGGATTCAGATCAACATAGCTCTGGCTGTTGCAGCCATTGGGGAGTGAATCAAAAGATGGAAGATATTCTCTCTCTCTCTCTCTCCACCTCCCTCCCTCCCTCCCTCCCTCTCTCAACTTCTGCCTCTCTGTAACTCTGCCTTTCAAATAAATAAATAAATCTTAAAAACAAAGAAGTGAATGATAGTCCTGAAGCAAACAGGAAAACAGAGTAACCATTAATGTTGTATTCTATGTTAATAATGTCTATGTTAATACTTTGGTAAGTGTAGGAGTAATTCTCTTGGGAGAATGAACTTAAATTATATTTATACTCCTAATTAGTTCTGTTCTTTCCTATAACATGATTCTTCCTGGATAATTTTTCTAATTGCTGAGTCTTTAACATGTATTCATGATTGTTAGAGGAAATAGATTTTTAAGGTTATTTGCTTCATATTGGAAGCATTCGATTTAAATACTTAATTTTGAAATAAAGGTAATTGGTCTCTGGCTCAAAAGGGAAAATACTTTAAGTCATGATTAGGAAATTTATATGAGTCCCCAATTCTGTTTAATTGGTTTCTTTTGTTTGAAAAACAGAAGAAAGCTGGAATCTAATAAGAGGCTATTTCAGACATAGGGCAATGAATGTATATAGAAAATGTGCCTATGGGGAAAATAAGTAACTATATACAAATGTCTAGGAAATGAGATAGGCAGAATATATGGGATGCAAAGTAAGTGCTATACCTAGTGAAAAGACAGCATTTTAAAATCTTAAGTGTAATACATATTAATGGAAAATGCCAACACAGCACAAAAAATGTTTATAAGAAGTAAATATCTCAGTTCCCACACCTCATTTGAATTCCCCAGAAATCTCATTTGTTATCAGTGTCTATTGATTCCATTTCGAAAATCCCAAAGAATATCTTCATATTTGCTCCCATGCCTATCTATTGGTCTGTGTATCTATCCATCCAATCATTCACTTTTCTATTTATCTCTTCTGTATCTATAAATATCAACACACTTATCTTTATGTTTCTTTTTCCAATGAATTGATGAAGTTTTAATGTAAATGAAATTGTTACACACTCCATTCTGAAACTTTTTACTTTTAAAGTTAACAGTATACATAGACATCTTTTGTCAAATAATGTGTTATAGTGCACTTTTCTTTTTCCAGTTGCAATATACCCCCTTTTATAAGCCATGCCCTTTTAAAAATTTTATCATAGATACTTAGGCTATTTTAATGCTTCCTTGAGCATTTATCTCTGTGATAGATTCAGAGCATTTTTAGTTCCTAATAGGAGAATTGAGAGGAGGTTTTAAGAAGAACATATAGTAAAAGAAGAAATGAGACAACATCTTTAACTAGATGGGATATTTAATGTAATCATTGTTTGATTTACATTGCCTGGTGATACTCATACACACATATGAAAATTCTCATCACAAATAATTTTTAGTTAAAGCAAAGAAAGTTAGTGAAATTTTCCACATTTTAAGATCCGCTTAACACTAATTAGGTAATTCAAGTCATCATTTTGGATACTACTAGTTATAGTGCTTACGTTTAAAATGAGAACGATGCATACAGAGTAGAAGTAGCATTTTTCTCTTGGTAAGATTTTTTTTCTTTTAACCAGTTAGCTATGAGTCTTCCAGGAACTGAGCTCTGAGATGTGAAAGAGGTCATTCAGACAAGCATGTTACAAGATAGAAAGAGTGAGTAGGGACAGCACAGCATTATTTTTCAGCGAGGTGGATGGATCTAAATCAGTGCTTCTCAGTTTTTGCTTGCATCTGAAACACCTATGGATCTTATTAAAATGCAGATTCTGGGTTAGTAGTTCTGCATACCTAACAAATTCCCAAGTGAAATCAGTGCTACTATACTCTGAGTAAAAAGGCAAACAGGAAGATTAGTGGAAAAGTTGGTTGAAATTTTCAATTCATAACAATAAATGATTGCATATTGGGCTCATTTTCACCTATGGTTCCCAAAGACTATAAGTCCAGTCTTAAGGATATTGTCAAATATTGTCTAAATCTGTTGGAATCTTAATTTCACATGCAGAAAAAAACATTTTTGGCAAACTTACTTGAGGAAATGAATTATGGTAATTAGAACACTATTTTGGTCTAGAGTTAAGATGCTATTTTTTGAGATTTCTGATTCTGAATGAATAGTGGATTAAAGGTAACCAAAAGGAAAGGGGGAAAAGATACAGAGGGAATTGAAAGAAGGTGACCCTCAAGTGTGTGCAAAGCATTTTTTAATTATAACAGAAATGCTAATAGCTCTTAATAAGTATTAACTTGTTGAAGAGGAGGCACTCATCACCTCTACATGCACAAATAAATTTCATTGCATTAAAAATAATCTATAAGTTTGCTGTTTTCATTTGTGAGGCCAAATTACTGATTTAATGTAATCTTTCCACTTTAAAGCAATTTTCTCCCTCGTTTTGGCAAAGTCATCTACTTTTAAGTTTAGATGGTTTCAAACAAGGAGAATAACAAAATTCATATCACATATTTTGTCATATCTCCTGTGAGTGCTATATCTAAATATGTCATGCAAGCTGCATCTAAATATTCATTGAGTTCTGCTGTTATATGATTGTTGATGATTCATTTTTTATTCCCTGAATAATACTCAAGTAATTTTTAAAGGATTCATTTGTTAAAGAGAATACAAAATAAACATTTACTTCAAAAATAAATATCCTATTTCAAAAGTTTAATGTTATGTTTCTTTCTTAAATCATGTACATTTTACAATTTACATTCATGTCTGACCAAAGAACGTCTTTCATTTAACTCTGCTACTGACAGGTATGACTATACACTATACTTTTTAATGTAATCACATTTTAAAAACTAGAGTTAATGCCTTAAACTTGGACCAGAGGGTAGAGAAACATCAGCTGATTTGAATTTAATGCAGTGTCACTTTTCTTACATTCTGCCCTGTCTCTAAATAATCTTACTATTCTCAGACACTTCGAGTAACATCATTGAAATGTCTGCCACCATTTCCAGCCACCTTTAGCTCCTCCGAGAAGTTAAAATATCAAGGCTCAAAAATTTACCATGACATCTTTAATTTTCCCCCAATTGTTGAACTAGATGGAAAGTGGTCAGTCAACAATATTTATTGGATTCTTCTTAGGGGCTATGGAAAAGTGTTGAAAATCCCTGGGACAAGTGTCTGGACCTGTCAAGAAAATTTATTAATAGTTACAAAGGAAGAGTTCTTTTGATTTAAGAACTCACATGGGATAACAGGTAAAAACTGACCTAGAATCAATAGCTAATAAAGTTTAAAGAGATGATCCCTAAATTTCAGTAATAATGATGTTAAATTTTTTTAAGATTTTTTTTTTTTACTTATATGAAAGGCAAAGTTACATAGGAGGAGGAGGAAGAAGAAGAAGAAGAAGAGAGAGAGAGAGAGATTGATTTTCCATTGACTGGTTCACTCCTCAAATGGCCTCAATGGCCAAGGCTGGGCTAGGTCAAAGCCAGGCGCTGGATCAAAGTGGAGCAGCAGGTTTCAAATCAGTACCCATATGGGGTTCTTGCATCACAGGTGGAGGCTTAACCTGCCTGACCCCTGAATAATTTTTAAAAATTGCTTTCTATAATCTGGGAATCTGAGTCAAAGAAGAATTTAAGATGTACATGTGCTATCATGGACATTTTTGCTGAGGTTCTATATCTATAGATATCTATCTTATATCCAGATATCTACTAGTTATTTTTAAATTCAAAACGAAAATTTAATTTAAAATTTAATTTATTTTTATCAAAAAGGCACATAGACAGACATAGATATCTTCCATCTACTGGTTAATTCTCCAAATACTCACAAAATCCAGGGTTAAGCCAGCAGAGGCCAGAAGCCAGAAGCAACTCAGTTGTGGTCTCTCACATGTGTGTCAGGGACTTAAGTATTGAGTCATCACTTGCAGCATGTATTAACCAGAAGCTGGAATCAGAAGTGGAGCTGGGAAATGAATCTACGCACTGCAATGTGGGATACCGGCATCCTAATCAGTGTTATAAGCACTGTGCCAAATGCCTGTCCCTCCTTCCATCAGAATTTAAGCACAATGATAATTTTCCCCTAATCTGATAATGTTTTGTAGTTTATCTGTATTAGAATTAAAGAAGATACTGTGGTATTCAGTGCCTGACAAAGGATGAACAAGTTTACAAGGCTGTACCATATCACTAACTCCTAATTAGTAGCTGTTTCAAAATCATATTAGTGGTTGGCGCCACGGCTCAATAGGCTAATCCTCCACCTGCGGTGCTGGCACACCGGGTTCTAGTCCCGGTTGGGGCACCGCATTCTGTCCCGGTTGCCCCTCTTCCAGGCCAGCTCTCTGCTGTGGCCTGGGAAGGCAGTGGAGGACGGCCCAAGTGCTTGGGCCCTGCACCCCATGGGAGACCAGGAGAAGCACCTGGCTCCTGGCTTCGGATCATCGTGGCGCGCCGGCCGTAGCAGCCATTTGCGGGGTGAACCAACGGCAAAAGGAAGACCTTTCTCTCTGTCTCTCTCTCACTGTCCACTCTGCCTGTCAAAAAAAAAAATCATATTAGCATGGCTCTATAAAGAAAGAGAATGTTTATTTTATCTTTTTGCATTACTCAAATGAGAATTTCCATAGTTGTATTTGACTTGGTTTATTTTGTGCAGTTAAAATCGATAAATAAAATAAAATGCAATATATCTGTATTTTAAAGGAAAATTTAAAAAGTTCCTTATAATGTAGCAAGAAATCACAGTCAACATAGAACATTCTATCAAATATCTGCATATGATTCATAATGGTCTTATTGGCTGCTTTGACTAATTGGTTTATTAACTTCTTAAACTGCATCATTGCAACTTTAGAGAACAAATCCATTATCTTTCATCTGTCAAGTCTATGGCTATTTCTAAATTTGTTATCACTAGTATGTAATTAAAACACCAACAAATTGCATTCATTGTAGTAATATGAACTATTAAGATTTTCTGCCCGCACCTGGCTTACTAGGCTAATCCTCCACCTGCGGCGCCAGCACCCCAGGTTCTAGTCCCGGTTGGGGCACCGCATTCTGTCCCGGTTGCTCCTCTTCCAGTCCAGCTCTCTGCTGTGGCCTGGGAAGGCAGTGGAGGATGGCCTAAGTGCTTGGGCCCTGCACCCCATGGGAGACCAGGAGAAGCACCTGGCTCCTGGCTCTGGATCAGCACAGCACGCTGGCCGTAGTGGCCAATTGGGGGTGGGGGGAGAACCAATGGAAGGAAGACCTTTCTCTCTGTCTCTCTCTCTCTCTAACTCTGCCTGTCAAAAATTTTAAAAAAAGATTTTCTGTGTATTCAGATTAATAAACACAAAGTAGGATTGCTATTTTTTTTAGATTTATTTATTTATTTGAAAGAGTTACGCAGAGAGAGGAGAGGCAGAGAGAGAGAGGTTTTCCATCCGCTGATTCACTCCCTAATTGGCCACAGTGGCTGGAGCTGTGTCGATCCGAAGCCAGGAGCCAGGAGCTTCCTCTGGGTCTTCTCATGCAGGTGCAGGGGCCCAAGGACTTGGGCCAACTTCCACTGCTTTCCGGGGCCATAGCAGAGAGCTGGATTGGAAGTGGAGCAGCCAGAACTTAAACCAGAGCCCATATGGGATGCTGGCACTGCAGATGGCAATTTCACCCACTATGCCACAGTTCCAGCCACACTATTTTTTTTTTCTTTTTAGCAAAGCAGTATCAGCATAGGCAGGTCTACATTATAAGCCAGGAACACAACTTTCTTCCTCTAAAGTGATAAGTATTTATCATAGGCAGTGTTTATTGCTAAAGTCCCCAGAGGGGAAATAAAAAATCGAGACAGAAGAGTACAGATCACACCAGGGTCTATGAGAGTACTTAAAAAGTTTGCAGGAAATTGAAATTAAAAGATAAAGTTATTTTTGTTCTAAAAGAAGTTTAGAAGGGTCCAGAGATCCCCTCATTTCCTTTCTATAAAATCCTCTTATTACCTGGTTAATACCACTACTAGGACCATTGGCTGCTAGTCTCACTCTGGCTTTTATACTATCTTGTATGTGTAAGTGTTTACAGGAGGTGATAATCGAACAAAAGCCTTCACCAGACAGGCGGTCAACCAAATGGTGCTACAGGTATATACATGGCTCTCCAACCAGGAGATAGCGGCTTGAGACATTGCCCCATGCCAGGAAAGAGTAACTCATCACTCCGTGTCAGCAGAAAGTGGCTCTAAAGACAGATCATTGTCCCTCCAGCCCTCTTGGACTTTTAGGGCATATGTCATCCCATACAACACTTGCTTTATAAAAAACAAAAGGGTGGAATATGAGTAAAATAGCATGATCTCACCTGTGGTGCAATTTACGTCCTGGACACCATCCTAGGCTCTAGCCCCAACAGCCATTCCTGGAATCCAGGTGACCTGAAGGCCCAATCACAGGCGTCAGCTCCATCTGAACCTTAATGGATTTGCTGCTCCTACTGCCCCTCCCCCCGTAAAGGTATAACAGGTTCTGCTTCCAGCACACGTGTTCTCTCTCTCTCTCTTCTTTGCCCCTTCCCCCTAGTCTACCAGACTTCCCTTGTCAATAAACCCTTTCCCTTAAAAAATGGTGAGAAATCAGTGCATAGTTTTGTCATGATATGCATTTTCTATGAGCTTTCTGAGGACCCTGCATCCTGTGTTTGTTTTATAAGTTTGTCTGTAATTGCTTAAAGCATAATATACTAACACTTAGCTTTTTTGAGTAAGTGCTTTTCAAATTTTGTTTTATTTACTTCACATGCTTGAACTTGTACTATGTCATCTGTGAAAGAAGCAAAATATAAGTTAAATATATTTTTGTTAATTTAATGCTAAACTTGAAGTTTCCAGGGTCATGATACATTTTATTCATCTCGCATCTTTTTTATATGTCTATCCTCTTATATTTTCCTTATATGAATATATATTAAAGTGAGATTTTTCTTTCTCTTTTTTTTAGCATGAGCAAAGAATGAAATGAAAATGTACAATGAAATTCTGCTTCATTTATTTACCTGCCTTGTTAAGAAACAAGAGACCAAATGATTCAACATTTTTCTTTTTTATACATGATGAAAAATGCCATTTTGATTTATTTTTTTCAAAGGACAGGTGACATTTCCTGAAACATTGACTTTAGTTTATAATCCCCTTTTGGTAAGCCAAAGAGAATTACAATTGGAAAGATTTTCACAGTCAGACGCTCCACTACAATGAAGCGCTGTACAGTGCTTCACTTCAGCCAAACCAGCAAAATCCTCCCATTGCCAATTTTTCCTTTATATTTTGAAGTTGGCCTCTCAGCACAGATTTGATTCACACCATTTAAAAATAAATCTGGTGTCTACAAAGCAGAAAATTCAGGCTGTGTTGTCATAGTATCAAAGTTTAGATTTTTATTCCCAGAGACAACCTAGATTTTGAAGAGCGCTATAGGTCCCAACTCCATGGTAAAGAATAAAGGCTGATTTTATTAAAATGCACACATTTGTTACATATGCTAAAGTAAAGGACTTCTATACTCATTGTAAGGCAAAACAAATATTTTATGCCTGATTTAATTCCATAATTATATATTTGTTTGAAGAGGAGATTCCCTATGACAACAATTCATTTTGAGATACGTAACTTACTTAAGAATATGAATTTACCATCAACATGACATTTTGTGCTTGATTTATTGAAATGGGTAAAAAGTCAACCAAGTCATTGAAGAAAAAGAATATTCATGTGAGTAGTAATTAGCTCAGCTCCAAAGATGACCATTAACAGTTTATTCATTCTGCCTATGCTCTCTGTACACACAGACCTCTTTTCCAGCAAAAGTGGAATTTATCCCTGCTCTTTTTAATCTGGGCTTGCCCTAAGACTGTTTTGATCAAGAGGATGCAGAGGAAATGCTGTTCTGAGATGTGTAGGCCTAGGCCTGAGTGTGTGACAGCCTCTACTTGCTCCCTCTTACAATCTTTGCCCACCACATAAGAAATCTAAACTATCGTGTGTGTGTGTGTGTGTGTGTGTGTGTGTGCATGCATGCATGTGTGGCTGAGACAGATATTATGTAGGGAGGTACTAGAGAATAAACACCACATAAAAAGCAAGACCAGAAGTTTCACAGCCAAGAGGAGCCAAAAGAGACATGACAACTAAATGTAACTTGAGAACCTGGAACACAAAGGAATATTGGGTAAAAACTAAGGAAATCTGAAAAACCATGGACTTTAGATAATAATAAAGAGTCAATGTTGGTTCAATTATTTTAACAACCATGCAACACTAATGTATATCAGTACTGGAGAAACTAAGTGTGGAATGTGTGTATACTCTGTATACTGTCTTTCAAGTTTTTTTATATATCTAAAACTATTCTAAAAAATACAACCCATTGAAACACACACACAGAAAGTAAAGTCACCAGGAAGAGTAAAAGTCAAGTCATTAGTTATCAGCCATGGGTCCGCACCTGCTCACAACACTGACTGCATCTCCCTGCGAAAGTCAGAAAGAGCAGTTGGAAGCATCACCCAGCCGAGCCCCAGTGAGATCTATGAAGCAGCTGGTTAAGCCTCAGTTTTGGGGTGTTTTTGATGTAGTAGATAAAATAAGCAACACGCTACTTTGACTTTGTTATACCTATTACATATGTCTATTTTCGTACATTTAGCTTTACTAAAGGAGCCCCTAGGACTTTCCATGGGGGAGGAATAGAGCTGTCTGGAGAACAGGTTGCTTTCTGGGAAAGGTGATGTTTTAAAATATGAACATACAGGTCTAGGGCCACAAACTTGGTGCATGTGTTCAGTTTACCTCTGACTCACAGTGCATGTTCAGAGACATTATTTCTTTTTTAATAAAATGGGAGCTAGTGCTCCTCTGTCGAACATGACAGTGTTTATAGAATGGCATTAGGTTGATGTTTAAATGATATGGAGCACGTAAGCTCTTAACAGAATTCCAGGCACAAAGAACTGGCTGATTACACATCACATCTTAGTGATGCACTGAACATCCCACACTGCTGCACCAGAGGCCTTTCCTTCTTCTCTGCTTAGTTAATTGCAGATGTAGATCCAGTCCTCCGCAAACCGTGTCTGAGTAAGTAGTAAACTCCCAGTTATTGAGCAATTAGTGCATGCCATGTGTTTTATGAATATTATCTCTTTATGACCATTATGCAAGATGAGTATTATTACAATCTTTTATCTTATAAGATAACTCATGGTTTACACTGTTTAAATTGCCTGTTCAAGCTCAGCTAGTAAGTGGTGGAGCAGGTGTCTGAACCCAGGCTGATTTCTAAGTCAGGACATTCAAACACACTATTCTTAATGTCTTGATCTCTGGGATATAGTCTTTTTCCTCACTATTAATGAAGTCATGTTCTATATTGTACTATCTTACCCTGGGCTTGGTAGAGTCAGAGTTCTCTTGTGTTATGTTGAAGTGCTTTGTTTCTTTAGGTTGTGAGGCTAGCATTTTGAAAATGAAAATCGTTTGACTCACTTGGAGCCAACTAGATTTTAACCAGTCCAATCTAGATCAGAATATTTTTGTTAATTGCTTTACTGTGAGAATCCATCAGAAAGGAAAAGATGGAAATACATATATTACTTAAATTGGAAAGGCCTAGAAGTAGATTACACAAGTAGTGGAAGAAAAAAATTTGTATACTTAAAGAAAGAAAAACCCTGTGCAGATAGATAAAGGTCAAGAAGAATAGAGACAAATCCATAGCAACTGGGTGAAAGAATAGAATTAGATTGTGATGGAGGGCAGTAGATGATAGGGATTGTGATATGTAAAGGGAAATACAAACAAGTAAGAGAGAAGTACAACATGTTCTGTTAATATATACAGGGCTGTCAACATTTCAGACAGAGGATGGAGGACCAAAGTCACAGAAGTAACCTTGATCACGATTTCTTTAGGGTAAATAAAGAAGAACCAGGGGAATTTATACACAAATATACCACAAAATAACAATTTTCAAAAACCCTTAAGTTGTATATCTGCACAAATATCTATTATGTCCAAGTCCACCAGGCTAAGAGCTATTATTTCTAGAGTCTTGGAAATGGCTTGCCTCCTAGAAAATGGTATTTCCATTTCATTTTGTGCTGTTCAGCAAGTGCTGCAGGAACAAAAATAGATGGGAGGAAAGCAGATCATGGTGAGAAAATAAAGGATAAAAAATTTACTTTGTAAGAACATTTTATTTATGAGAAAAGGAAGAATTTTATTACCTGTATCTAATTAAATATTCAGCATCAAAGTTCTTTGTTACAGCAAAACGCACATCTTGCCTTACTTGGCACACACACACACACACACACGGACATCAATTCATTTTATTTACCTTCTAGATAAAAAAAAGTGGTTGAGTTTTGTGATGAGCAGAACAATTCCTCTCCCAAAGATGTCCATGCCCCAATCCTTGGAGCCTGGGGGTACTCATTTATTATGTCACATAGCAAAAGGGACTGTGTAGATGTGGTTAGGAGTGTGGGCCTCCAAAAGAGGAGAGTATCCTGGATTATCACCACTGGGTCCAATATAATCACTTGAGTACCTTCCACACTCAGAACTTCAACTGGTAGGTGAGCAAAATTGGACCTGCACTGCTGGTTTTGAGGACTGAGGAAAGGACCAGGGGGCAAAAAATGGTATGTCCTCTAGAAGCTGAGATCAGGCATCCTTTTACAGCCAGCAAGGAAAAGGACCTGCGTCCTATAACTGCAAGGAAAAGAATTCAGCCAACAAACTCAATGAGCAAAGAAATAGACTACCCCCAGAGACTCCAGAAGGGAACCAAGCCAAGCAGACCTTGACTTTAGCTTCTTGAGGAAGCTAAAGGAATAAGGAAATGTTGACCTACAGAACCATAAGGTGAAATACATTAATGTTGTTTTTTTTTTTTTTTTAATTTTTTTTTGACAGGCAGAGTGGATAGTGAGAGAGAGAGAGACAGAGAGAAAGGTCTTCCCTTGCCGTTGGTTCACCCTCCAATGGCCGCCACGGCTGACGCACTGCGGCTGGCTCACCGCGCTGATCCGAAGGTAGGAACCAGGTGCCTCTCCTGGTCTCCCATGGGGTGCAGGGCCCAAGCACTTGGGCCATCCTCCACTGCACTCCCTGGCCACAGCAGAGAGCTGGCCTGGAAGAGGGGCAACTGGGACAGAATCCCGCGCCCCGACCGGGACTAGAACCGGGTGTGCTGGCGCCGCTATGTGGAGGATTAGCCTATTGAGCCGCGGCGCCGGCCATTAATGTTGTTTTAAGCTGCTAAATTTATTGTAATTTTTTACAGTAGCCATAGAAAAAATTTTTGTAAGTTTAATGCAAACATCTTGTCCATTCTACATTATTATGGGACATAGCACAAGTCTTGATAATATGTAATATAATAATATAACAAAATAGTAAGTACTAAAATTTATTGATAATTTATCCTATTGGCTGAAAAACAAACATAAAGGACATCCCATGATTATCCTCCACTTTAAACGGGTAAGAACACTGGGTTCAAAGAGGACTGAGAATGAAGCTTAAGCAATTTCATTTCCTTTATGGATTTCTTCAAATGTTGCAGAAGTAACTTATGATTGTGTACATTAGGATAGACCTAGTTAAAGACCCTTCACCTAATAGCACAGCTACCTAACCCCATCTACACTAATTATACAAATATTAATTCTAAGCATGGGCTAAAAATGTTTTTCATCAATGTTAAATTTAAACAATAATTGGCACAATTTATTTGAAAAGCTAAAAGCATTGATGTGGATACTCAAGAGACCAATCTTAATGATTCAATCAAACATCATAACGTTCACTCAGAACAGATCTTATTTATTATAAAAAACATTCTCAACCCAATTAACATTTTGCTTCAAACCAAAAAAAAGTCAAATCCAAATAAATGCACTTTTTTAATGTTCATCAGTGTACATTTTATTATTTTTATTGAGGAAACCATAATGAATACAAAATTACAGCAATCATGTGTCTTTTTACACACAATGTCATTAAAGCAAACTCTAAACCACAGTTTGTAAAATATTCAATTTACCTCAAGTCCAAGCTGCGTCACCCTGAGACACTGTTCCCGTCATAGTAGCCATTTAAGCCAATCCTCTTTACATATGGGTAATTTCTGTACAGAACATTTTACTCAAGATGATAATGCATTAAGCATGCATAAGAATATATATATATTATATATATATATCATATATATATATATCACCAATGGCATACACTCAAAGGATTCCTCTTTATGGGTAACTATCTCAGGACCTGATGCACTTTAATAAGATCTGACCCTTTACTTCTTGTGATTCACATCTCCCTGTGCACAAAGAATGTCATTAAAACATGTTTGACTAAACAACCAAATTCTTGCAGGTTAATTACTAAGCAAAGAAGCTGCAAGATCCCTCAGAGGTATAATCTAGATGTCAAGATTTTTATTTACTCAAAGCTAATAGATATTTACAACAGGAAGGAAACAAATGCAATTTTATCTAGTGAAGAACTCATTTATTTAATGCAACAAGTAGAATTAGATAATGCAACATGAGAGCAGGATTTCATATGACAATAATGATAATGAAAAGGAGGAAGAAGAACACAAAATATCTACTGAATGCATTTTTCATTCATTTTCTCATTGATTTCCTCACAAAATACAACGGGCTTTTTCAGCAATGTTCAAGGAGTTTGGAAATTTGGGTTTTGCAATGTTGAGTATTTTGAACAAGAGAACAGAAAAATATCCTCTTTAGATACAAAGGTATCTAAAATCAGCAAGTTTCTCTGTATGTCCATTCCAATTTTTAAAGGCTCCTTAATCTCAAAATATTCCAACCTGAAGTTATTTCAAGTCTCTGTTGAGGAAAAATAATCAGTTAATCCTGGAGTGGGCATTATACTCAGGAGTTAAGACACCAGTGGCCCACACTGGGATGCCTGAGTTCAATTCCCAACTACAGTTTCTGCTTCCATCTGTCTACCAATGCAGACCTAAGAGGCAGCAGGGATAACTCAAGTAATTTTGTTCCTGCCTCCCATGTAGGAGACTTGGATTCAGTGCCAGGCTCCTGGCTGTATTGACTGTTGCAGGCATTTCTTGAGTGAACCAACAGACAGGATTGATCTTTCTCTCTTTCAAACAAAAAATAATTTTAAAACTTAAAAAAGTTAATTAGGGGGCCAGCGCTATGGCTCACTTGGTTAATCCTCCACCTGCAGCACCAGCATCCCAAATGGGCGCCGGGTTCTAGTCCCGGTGGCTCCTCTCCCAGTCCAGCCCTCTGCTGTGGCCCAGGAAAGCAGTGGAGGATGGCCTGAGCTCTTGGGCTCCTGCACCTACATGGGAGACCAGGAGGAAGCACCTGGCTCCTGGCTTCGGATCGGCGCAGCACGCTGGCCGTAGCAGACATTTGGGGGGTGAACCAATGGAAGGAAGACCTTTCTCTTTGTCTCTGTCTCTCACTGTCTAATTTTATCTGTCAAATAATAATAATAATAAAGTTAATTAGTCAAATATTAAATGTAAAAATAATATCTTTTGTTGTTTGGATATAAGAAGCACTGCTATGACACGTAAATAAAATTTTACCAGGGCCAGCGCTGTGGTGTAGCGGGTTAACGCCCTGGCCTGAAGCATCAGCATCCCATATGGGTGCTGGTTCGAGACCCCGCTGCTCCACTTCCAATCCAGCTCTCTGCTATGGCTGCCTGGGGAATCAGTAGAAGATGGCCCAAGTCCTTAGGCCCCTGCACCCACATGGGAGATCTAGAAGAAGCTACTGGCTCCTGGCACCTGGCTTCGGATCAGTGCAGTTCCGGCCGTTGCAGCCGATTGGGGAGTGAACCATCAAATGGAAGACCTCTCTCTCTCTCTGCCTCTCCTCTCTCTATGTAACTCTGACTTTCAAATAAATAAATAAATCTTAGAAAAACAAATCTTTACCTTAAAAGGGTTTCCATTAGTTTTTGCTTTTAGCTAAGTCCTACATGTGCTGATTATGATTACTCTTGCAAAATAACTAATATGCTAGCAAAAAACATTTGAAACTTTATTTCTAAATCTCCATAATAAATTCATAATAAACATGCACTGGAATTAAATTAGAACTATACGAAAAGCTTCAAAAAGTTCATGGAAAATGTGCATTAACTTTTAATTCCATTTCTAATGAAGCTTTTGAAGCCCCCTCATGTTTGTATATGTGTGTGAGTGTGTATCTGTGTATCTGTACAAGTGTACATACATATATAAATTATAATCTGAATAATATATATTCAGATACCTAAAAATAAAATCTGAATAGGTAATATCAGTGTCATATATTTTTACATATTTTAAAATATATTTAGCAGGGTTCCAATTTTTTTTAATTTATTTGACACGTAGAATTATAGACAGTGAGAGAGACAGACAGAGAGAAAGATCTTCCTTCCGTTGGTTCATGCCCCAAATGGCCGCCACAGCTGGCACTGCACCGATCCGAAGCCAGGAGCCAGGTGCTTCCTCCTGGTCTCCTATGTGGGTGCAGGGGCCCAACACTTGGGCCATCCTCCACTGCCTTCCCAGGCCACAGCAGAGAGCTGGACTGGAAGAGGAGCCACCGGGACTAAACCAGCACCCATATGGAATGCCAGTGCTGCAGGTGGAGGATTAACCAAGTGAGCCACGATTATAGCCCCTGGGTTCCATATATTTGAGATATATATATATATATATATATATTCACACACACACACATATATATATACACATAGATATGAGAGGACTTCAAAAACTTAAAGAAAATGCATATTATAGAAATACTGCATGGTTTCAAATTTTTGTGAACATAAAATTATCTTTTACTTCCATTTTCCATAAACTTTAAAATCTCTCTCTGTGTGTGTGTGTGTGTGTGTGAGAGAGAGAGAGAGAGAGAGAGAGAGAAAGATTGAAACATGGAATAATTGAAAATTTAAGCTCTTAACTTACCATTCCAACTTCTTTTTTTAAAATTCTATCTTTAAGTGATAGGTCCTAAAATCATGGGTAGAGGAATTAGCAGTTATAGTTGTTCCAGAAGGTTTATGTGAGAAACCTGTTTAATATTTTCACTATCCCAGGATACAAGATCTCCATGAACTGATAATTTAATCATTGTGTTGAGTAATGTTTCACTAATTTACATAATTAATTGTGATTTCTTTATGAAAACATGATTCTGTAGAGTGTTGGTACTCTTGCTGACTACTCTGGCAAGAATAGCTACATAAGAACTAAGGTATACTAAATAACGTCTCTCAATGACATGACATTTTTAAAAAGATTTCTTATTTATTTATTTAAAGCATAGCAACAGAGAGAGAGAGAGAGAGAGAGACCAGAGACAGAGAGATTTTCCATTTTCTGGGTCACTCCCTACATGACTGCAACAGCCAGGGCTTGATCAGACTGGAGTCAGGAGCGAGGCACTACATCTGTATCTGCTTCGTGGGTGGTAGGAGCTCAAGCTCATCGGCCATCATCACTGCCTTCCCAGGTGCATTTGCAGGAGGATGCATCAGCAGCTGAGCAGACTGTACACAAACAGGTGCTCAAATATGGGGTGCTGGTCTTGCAATTGGTGGCTTATCCAGCTGAGCCACAACTCTGGCCCCTTACTGACATGACCTGACTTGAGAATGTAATCACTATCTTTAACAATATGTAAACTGAGATTCCAAGGGTCCAGGTATAACTTTATTTCTAAATGATTAACATTTTGAAACAGTCTTTATGCCTCTCTGTCTATAGTTATCTGAAATTATTTGTAAATGGAATCATAATAATGAAGATGGGCAGATGATCATATAATTTGTAGATATAAAATAGTCCATAATTTTGATTAAAATAAATGCAGCCAGAATATTTAATAACTTAGATATTCAAAGTGGAGTAAAAATGTTTTAATCAGCATTTTAACACATAAATTTTTAAACAACATAACTTGTATACATGTATAGAGTGGTAAAAACAGTATTTATGTATTATTTACTTGTTCATTTTAAAAATTGCTGTTGACCGCCAAAAACATTTTATAGGGTATACACAGAAAGATAAGGAACCCTGTCTTCAGGAAGCATTTTGTTGGTGGAATACATTTTCTTAGGAGCGCCCATTGCTTGTGGATTTCTGTTACTCCCAATTCTAGCTCACAGTGATCTCTCTCATTGTATCCATTTCCTGGGCTGTCGTAGCAAGTTAACACAAGCTAGGTGGCTTTAGACAATAGAACTTTTTTCTTTCACAGCTCAACAGGCCAGAAGCCTGAAAAACAAGGTGTCAGCAGGATTGGTATCTGCTGAAGAATTTGGGGAAGAATCTGTCCCATGCCTGCCTCACTGTTCCTGGTGATTGCCAGTGATCATTGAGATTCCTTGGCTTACTGTGTACATCTCCAGTCTCTGCCACCATCTTTATATTTTTTTAAATTTTAAAAATTTATTCATTGCATTTGAAATGCAGACAGATCTTCCATTTTCTGGTTCATTCCCCAAATGCCCACAACAGCAGGGACTGGACCAACTGGAGTAGGGAGCCAGGAACTCCATCCAAATCTCCCATATATGTGGCAGGGACCCAAGTATTTGAGCCATCACCTGCTGCCTCCCAGAGTACACATTATCAACAAGCTAGAATTGAGAGCAAAGCCAGGATTTGAACCTTGGCATCATAACCACAGTAATTCCATAGTTTTTTTTGTATTAAATAAATTTATATCTATAAGCCCATATTGCTGTTATGAAACAATTTTCAAGGATTTTTTTCTTTAGCAAGAGGTATTATTTGGAACTGTGATCCTACAATAATCATAACATCACAAATTCTGCAGAGCTGCATTTAGATGGGAGAGATAAAATGCAGGCTATTAGGTCAATAACTTAATAAAATGTCAGGGATGGTTTACAGAATGGGCTCAGGGAAAGAAGTCTTCTATATCAGCTGTGTCCCTTCTGGCACTTGAGGGCTACAGAAAAGAAGAAGTGAAGTCATGGTAGAAGATGATGTGAAAGTAATTATTTAGGTATGTTGAGTTTGAAGTAACAGTAGACATGTTGCACCTGTGATTTGAAAAGATGGTAAGAGCTCAGGAATGGAGGAGCAGATGTTTGCTAGTAATTCCCAGATTCAATGCAAGGACAAAGGTAGACAGTTTAGAAAGAGCAAAATAACCTTAGAACCTTATACAACATCCAATTGAGAAGGATGGAGGAGAAAGAGTTTCCGCTAAGAAAAATACCAACAGACATTTCAGAATAGAGGTGAAAAGATACACAATACCTTAGAAATTAGGAGTAAGAATTTCATAAAAGAGACCACAAACCGTGTCAAATGCTTTAGCAATGTCAGGGATACTTCTTGACAAAGACAATGGCCTCTTCTCAATCTGCAATTAGAAAGTCCTTAGTGAATTTTAGATGAGCAGTGTATGCAGAGGTTTGAGAAGAAAGATTGCAATTACAAAAATATTTGCCAAGGAATTTGAGTCAATAATTATTCAAGAAAATTAGCAGCAAAAGAAAGTCATTAAAAACAGGTTTGTAGCAAGTCTTACTCTAGAAAAGATTTTGAGCATATTCAAAGATCATGAAGTTGAATAATGGAAAAGGTAAGAGATAGGGGACAAAATTTCCCTCAGGAATAGAAGGCGTAGGAGGCAAAGGAGGGAAGGATCAAGACCTCAGTGCTGGAAATCATTTGGAGAAAACACTTAGGAAAATGCTAAGGGGATCAGTCACAGACAGAAAATATTTCTATGACGCAATAAAGACATATTTCTGCATTCAACAAGGTATTTATTAAACACCTGCTATGAAGTAGGCACTGAACACTGACAATGAAACAGATCTCAGAAATCTTTCATAGAGCTCATGCTGCCATTTTGTGGGAGTGTAGATCTACTTTATTGACTAACTAATAACATTTGACATTTAATGGAACTGCTTAGAACCTGCAAAAGGTCATAGGTGGTGCCACCTAGAGTTGAAGAGTTAATTAAGCAGAAGATTTAGTGATATTGAATTGTTAATCTAGAATTCTGTTGGCCTACAGTTTCTCAACTTCAATACTGTTGACATCTTGGGTTAGACAATTCTTCATGTGAGGAAGTGCCCTGTGCGTTGTAGGATATTTAGCCATGCCCTTGACCTCTACATCCTAGATGCTACTGATAGCACACTACTCTCCCACACCAAGTTGTGGCAAGCAGTATCTCCAGATATTGCCAATGTCCCCAAGTGGGGGCAGGGAGAAGTGAAGGGATGGCAGAATTGTCCAAGGTGAGAAGCACTGAGCTAGAGAGATATCATAGCTATGGCCAATTGTGGTCAAACTGTGAAGGAAAGGTGGTGGGAGTCATAGAAAAGAACAAAGGGAGGAAGGTTATAATGATAGCAGTATTGTAAGTGCACCAGAAAGAACTTGGAATAAAAAACCTGGATTTGAGCTTAAGTTCTCTATTTGTGACATTGAGTAAAATATTTACCTGTTGAGTCATAGCAGCTTTCTCTGGAAAGTAAGGATGGTATTACAGGTTATTTTGCTTTAGAGTTAAATTTAAATACTGCATATTGAATTATTTTATACAGTGCAAAATGCTCTACCAAAAATATATTTTTGTTAAAGTTGAGAATATGAGGAGGAATAAAATAAGTGAAAGGTGAAGCAAGGAACTTTAGCTGTTTCACATGATTGCTTAAGAACCATATGCAATTTCAAAAATGAATCATTTATAAAATCTCAACTTTATTTGATTTTGTCTGCATGTGTTAATGTACTTTTAATGTTTTCAGCTATGTTTTAATCCCTGACTGTTTTGTTCACTACATTTTTTTTTAAGATTTGTTTATTTATTTGAAAGGCAGATATACAGAGAGTCAGAGACAGAGACTGACAGAGCTCTTCCATCCACTGGTTCACTCTCCAAGGAACTGCAATGGCCAGAACTGGAATGATCTGAAGCCAGAAGTCTGGAGCTTCTTACAGGGCTCCCACATAGCTACAGGGGCCCAAAGCTCTTCGACCATCTTCTACTGCTTTCCCAGGCTATAGCAGAAAGCTGTATTGGAAGTGGAGCGGCCAGATCTTGAACCAGCATCCATATGGGATGCTGTCACTCTAGGAGGCAGCTTTACCCTCTATGACGCAACACCAGTCCCCACTATGATTTTTTTTAATTTTTTAATTTTAATTTGTAGATAGTTTTTAACAGCTTCAAGGTGATTTTTAGATACAATTCTACAATTCTAAGAACATAATGATATTCCCTTCCTCTCTCTCCCTCTCTTTGTCATACCCTCCTTCCTTCTCCTTTTCTTTTTTTTTCTGGTTTTTGAGAGAACATATTTTAAATTTGCATTTAAAAATTAACAGTAACAAGGCGTAATACTTCACCAAAGTATACTTCACCAAATAATACATTTAACAAATAAAAAGCAGAAAGACCCTAGTTTAGTGGGATACAGACAACAGCTATAAACAATAATTGAAGACCTCAATTTTTTTAGGTTTGTTCATCTGTTTGTAAAAACTTTCTAATGCTTTCAATGCTTTCTGCATAATTATGACAGGAGACAGATTTTGGACAAAATAAGACTATGGGATTTGGATGGTAGCCTAAAATTATGTGCTCTTTTTGTGTCCTGTGAATTTAGAAATACTCCGGGCATTTCTGGTTTATTTTAATGTGTTTAAATGTGTAAAGTACGGCTATATTTGGGCCTAAAAATGCTGTGTTCCTGCCACCCTGGTAGTCTACACAGACTAAAAATATAACTCTTTTCCAGAAAAGTTTCAATGCCTAGCTCAAGCCTGAGTTTTATAGTCGACTTATAAACTTCAGATAATATAAGTTTATGATGGAAATGCTGACGGGCTCTCAGGTCCGCAGCTCCAACATTCTGGCAGTGACTTGCAGCCCTGCATAAAGCAACCGTTAAAGGTTATTCATTATGATCTCAAAAAGGAAGGCTCTGAGGAGGCGAGCTTGGTGAATTCACGTAATCAAAAACAACATGTTTTGGGATTTAAATTAGTTTAATACCGTACTTTCTGGATCCTAATTCAGGGTAAATGTCAGACTATTTCTACTTTTACATAACTCACTTTCTTGAAATGGATGTGAAGAAATGCTTAGAAAAATACTTTAAAATGTTTATAAAATGCTGTAACTGTTCATTTTCTCTAAATCTGCCTGCAACACCTGCATCTGCCCTTTTCCATGATCATGACTGTCTTATTCCTATCCTGATGTTTCACATTTCATGGCAGAGGGACGCTTCATACTGGCTTAAAGTTGGCACTATCATGTGCACTTGCACTAAACAGACCTCCACATGCTAAGAAAAACACTAGAATGACAGAAGGACCATGAACAACTTCCTGAATGTATTAAAAAAATCATGTTTTTGTCAGTATGAAATCTTGTCCTAAGTAACTAGTGGAGTTTAGCAAATAAATACTCAGTTTCACACCATGACCATTAATTAAAAAATGATTTGCTATTTGAAAACCAGAGTTGGCATCAAAGTAAAGTGGTTACCAATTTTAATCTTTTGGAGCTTTACATACATGGCAGAAATGAGCATTAGGAGATAATATATCAATACAGAATGCCTTGTAATATAATTTTCTAAACCACTTATTAAAATGTCTTTTATAAAATATAAGACATAATTTCTATATACCCATGAGTGATGTCATAATCATATTTCTCCTTTGCCTTTCTTCCATGTAAAGTTGTAAAGTAATTCACTTATTTTTCCATGAAATGACAGCAAAATCTTTACACAGTAAAGATTTTACTGAAAAGATGCACATTAAAATAAACCAGAAATACTGACAAAATTTTTCAGTTGAACTCACATCCTTGCCTTTTAAAAATGGTCACATAAAAGGAAGAAGATATTGAATACCCTTGGTGAGATATTTTTTACTATTCAGAAGATACGTTTTTTGTGTACTAAACCTCTTATCAAATAAAATTGGCTCGAACCTCAATATAGATGTCATTTTTCAATTATTTTGAACTCCCTGTGTTAGGATTTCGGCATTATAAATACAAAAGTCTTTTTAAAACCACCACTCCTTTTCAAAATCCACTATATTGTTCTGTACACTGTCTATATTGCCCATTATTTTTTTACAGACCTTCTGGGCATTTTCCACGGTACCATACAAATTGAATCCTGCAAGACGTTTTTATTGCATATCTCTTTCACTATTGTTTCTTCGGTTTATTTCTAAAAACATGTGAATATTGGATAGTGCCAAACGATTGAGCAGAAACCATGATTATATTGCAGCAATATATTTTTCAGAAAAAAAAGATTCACTGCAATTTTTAAGTCCCCTGTATGTAAACCATGAAGCATTGAAGTCAGAAGAGAATGATGATGGCATGATGACTTTGATTTTTACATAAATTTGTTAGCATTTTTGTTTTGGTTTGGTTTTGTGTCCTGCAGTTGCCAGATTCACTTGGAAAAGGTCTGCTGTATTATAAGCTGCCGTTTTTAGCCGTGAAATCCTAAGACATGTGTGTGTGTGTGTGTGTGTGTGTACATATACGAGTGGGCCTTCAGAAAGTTCATTGAGATACATATTGTGAAACATTGTGTGCAGGGAGTTTGAGATTTTTACACTAAAATAAACATCTTTTCATTTCGTTTTCCATAAATTTTTGAAGTATCTTAAACATATATGTGGAGTGAAAATAAGAATAGGGATATAGCGCCAGAATTCTATTTCTACAACTTTTTTCTAGAATTTTTGTTAATGATCATTTTGTCTCAGTCATGGCCATCCTTTTCTACAATGTTCATGCTTTTATACTTATTTTATTGCTATTTGTTCATTTAAGAAACAGACACAGAGAGACAGAGGGCACTTTCCTATTTGGTTCACTCCCCAAATACCTACAATGGCCATGGCTGGACTGGATCAAAGCCAGAAACTCAATCCAGGTCTTCCACCTGAGTGGCAGAGACCTAATTATTTGATCCACCACTGTTGCTTCCCAGGGTCTGCAAAACCAGAAAACTGGATTCATTAGGAGCAGAACAAGGACTCTAAGCCAGGCAGCCTGGTGCCCTTCAGCAAGGATAACTATCTCTCTATTTATCTCTCTTTCTCTTTCTCTCTCTCTCTCTGAAGGCATGCATGCCGCACTGAGTTTCTCAATGAGAGAATACAATAAGAGGAACAATGACACACACTGCTGCTACACACTACAGTTGATATGTGCTCACAGGCAAATTGTAGCTATGGTGACTTACTGTCTAGATGTGGAGATAGACCAAACCACATGCCCCAAGCCCCACCCTTTTTATGACCACTGTCCCTTCCAAGTCCAGCCTGAGCTACAGAGAAAGGCGCTGTGTTCCTTTAAGTTCTTTAATGTGCCTAAACGGAATAAAATTTCACTGGTAAAATCCGACTGTCAAGACTGTAGCTTAGAGTCCCCGCCTTCAGTTACAGTATATACAGGCCAATCCCTTGATTCACAATGTAAAAACAAATGCCCAAAGCTAACAGGAACTGTCCCCTGGATAAGAGATGGAGCTGAGGTGTTTAGCTCAATCAGACGCCAACCTGGATGGTATAACCTAATTGACCAGACCAGATCAGGCAATCAATAACTTGGCATTCGTGAAGCACAAGCAAGGAAAACAGATACAGGAGTATACAGCTGTATCATGAAGGGGTTCTTAACTAACACCACCTACTTAACGACAAGTACATCTGTAACGGTCTTCACCAAACCATCTCTTCTCCTATTGGAAACATGTGGGCTCATCTAGCTTCAAATGTGTTATCACACACCCCTGTGTATACTTGCAGGAACCTCCCCTACCATGCACAATAAACTGTCTCATGGCTTTGTGTCCTCTAGGATTAAACAAATGGGAGTCATCTAACTCCAGGCAGTACTCCAGATGAAGTCCCAAGGCAATCTGCATTCTACCAGGGACCTTAAATCCACCCTCAGAGGAATGCCCTGCTGCTGTCCTCAAAGTTCCACTTCACCACGAAGCAGCCAGAGCAGTCATCGCCTCATGCCCCTAAAGGCAGTTAGGCCCCATTCTCCTGAGAGGGGGTGGAATAAAAAGATGAGTGAGGAGTGAAGAGTTAGATGGGCTAGGGCAATTAGGCCAGTTGTGTCGCTCCCCGTCTTCGTGGAGGAACGACACAGGACCCCGCGTTGTTCTTTCGTCTGCTCGGCCCTCCCCGGGTTTGCTGCTGGTTCTTCCCGGGTTGGCTACTGTCCCTTCCACCTCCGTGGAAGGGCGGTTCCCCCTGCCACATTCCCCACTTCCGCGGGGGAGCGGCACACCGCCGGCCGGCTCTCTCGGGGGCTGCACAGGTGTTCCTTCAGATAGATGTTCCCCTTAGATGTTCCTGGTGCATGTTGTCTCTCTCCTCCTTTATAGTCCTCCTCCGCCAATCCCAACTCGGCTGCCCACACGCCGAGTACGCTGCTCTCCTCCAATCAGGAGCAGGATCAGCTCCTGGAGGTCATCACTCAAGTTGGCAAGAGGCAGCTGCGTAGAAGCTGTTTTCTCCTCTCCCAGCGCCATATTGTGGGAGAGCAGATGCATAGAATAAGTCTTAATTCCAGTAACTCAGTCCAGTCCGGGTTGCTCCCCACAAGTTGGAGGGCAGTTAGGTCAGTTAACTGAACTTAGTTTTTCTTAAAGCTAGATAGGATTAAAAAAAGGATTTACTTATTTATCTGAAAGACTGAGTTAGAGAGGAGAAGACACAGAGCAAGATCTTCCATCCACTGGCTCACTCCCCAAATGGCTGCAATGGGCAGGACTGGAGCGGCCTGAAGCTGGGAGCCAGGAGTTTCTTCAGGGTCTTCCACTGCTTTTCCAGGCACACTAGCAAGGAGCTGGATTGGAAATGGGGCAGCTGGGACTTGAACCTGCACCCATATGGAATGCCAGCACTGCACAGTGGCTATGGGCTATGCCACAGCACCAGCCCCGATAGATAGGATTTTAATTCCTGCCTTCTGATTAGCTGCTATTCTGCCATTAGAGAGAAAGGGTGGGGGGGGGGAGAGAGAGAGAGAGAGAGAGAGATCTTTCATTTGCTACTCCACCTTAAACATATTGTATCCATGTCACTCTTGGCTATCGCTCTTCTTAAATTTCTGTTCCCTCCCTTCTCATTGAAGCTCCCTTAGAACAGGTGGATATCCGTCTTTTTTTTTTTTTTTTTAACACCTTCAACACTTAACACAGTTCCTGGCACAGTAGATGCCTTAACAGTTGCTGTGTTCAGATAGATAATTCTGTCATAGTCATTTTTATCCTCTGATGCACGCAACACAATACTTACACACAGACAGCACATGAGGCATCTTTCTTAAACTGAAAAGCTTAATCACTGAAAGGGACACTAAGCATCTATTTAAGTTCACTTAGCGTTAATGACTCTACTTTTACTTACTGTTGTAAAAAAGACCATACTAAAATTGCTCAATTATAAAACATGAGTATGGAACAGAGTCTGTGAGTTTGGGAATATAAAATAACAGCACGTTATTCAGAAATAATGAGATTTTGTTTTCCTGTTTTTATTAGCCTGGAGGTCCAGTGTTTATTCTAGGTCATTCTAACAGCATTCTGAAGTGTTATCTCTTATGGAGTAGAATAGTATGCAGAATATTACCTCCGATTATAAGAAAGAAATTTTTTCAAAGAAAAAAATATTCAAGATTTTCAAAGTGATAAGGCTCTCAAACATATGCAAAATAAGTAATATTAAGAAAATAGGTGCAACTGTTTCTTGGTAGACTGAAACTTCTGGATTGTGAATATTTTAACACGACTTTCTTTGATAAGTTTAATAAGAATTTGGTATATTTGCCTAAGTAATATATTCTGCTTTCTGAAATACCAACATGAAGTTTATAAATTTTTGCATTAATTACTTGTTCTTCAGAAAATAACATCTGGCCTATAAACTATGAATAGTAGAAAACATTGTCAAGAGCAGAATGAAGATACTTTCTATTTTAAACTTAACTTGAAGATGAATATGCAATATAGGAAACTATATTTCCCATAATAACTTTATGATTGCAGTGATCCATATGTTTCCACATAGAAGGACTGAGACAGGTAAAGTCATTTGCCAGAAAATAACAAACACAATATTTTGTACCCCAGGAATTCCTATCTCATTTGGGTCTGTATTTATATACTTTTCTCTGTGATAAATGACTAGTCAAAATAAAATTTCTGTGGTATTGGTAAAATTCAGTCTCTTGAGTCTGTTTTTTAGGTTTTATAGGTAGTGAGAGAATAATCTTAACTTCATCTGGAGTTAAGGATGAACATCATCAAAGCATATAGGAGGAACTTCAAAAAGTTTGTGGAAAAATTGAATGAAAAGATAATACACATTTTCTGTGAACTTTTTTTTTATTTGACAGGCGGAGTTAGACAGAGAGAGAGAGAGACAGAGACAGAGAAAGGTCTTCCTTTTCCGTTGGTTCACCACCCAAATGGCTGCTGCAGCCAGTGCGCTGTGCTGATCTGATGCCAGGAGCCAGGTGCTTCCTCCTGGTCTCCCATGCGGGTGCAGAGCCCAAGCACTTGGGCCATCCTCCACTGCCTTCCCGGACCACAGCAGAGAGCTGGAGTGGAAGAGGAGCAACCAGGACAGAACCGGTGCCCCAATCAGGACTAGAACCTGGGGTGCCAGCGCTGCAGGTAGAGGATTAGCCAAGTGAGCCGTGGCGCTGGCCTTCTGTGAACTTTTCAAGACTCCATATTGTGGTAACCTTTATTCTGACACTGTCTCCACATGTTAGAGATAATTTATTTGCAAGAACTTCCAAAATAGATGATATGGCGTTATAATTATACTAGCACATATTTACAGTAGCACTAGCAGGGAAAAATTTTCTTTAAATTAACACGTTTAGTATTTTAATATGCTGCTGTTTGCTGAGACTGGCTCAACTTTCATTTATATACCATCAGCCCTTCATAGCTATAGATTGTTCATCTATGGATCCAGTTGACAACAGAATGAAAATTCATTTTGGAAAAAATATCACCTGTGCTGAACATGAACAGACTTTTTTCTTATTACTATTCCCTAAAAAAATGCAATGTAACAAGTATCCACATAGCATTTACATTGTATTAGGTATTATAAGTGATTTGGAGAATATTTAAAGTAGACAGGAAAAAGTGTGTATGTCGTGTGCAAATACTGCATCCTTTTATATTCATTAGGGACTTCACTATCCTGAGAATTGGATATCCACAGGAATTCTGGACCCAATCAATTGAGGCTATCAAAAGATAATGGTGCACTAGATATCTTTCATTTGCCACCTACACCATATCTAACCTCACACTGGCTGTACCCACTTTTTGCCTCTGAGTCCAAGTAACACAAACTGGACCATTATTCTCATTTGCCTTCTGCCATCCTGTTGATTGTGGCTTCAGTAGTAAATCTTACTAAAAGGAGAAAATAACATGAGGCTTTTTGTTCCTCTACTTTCCCCTGATTGGTATCCTCAAGCTGTCATTGCCAGGAGAACCACAGCTCCTCTCTGGCCACCCTGTACTGCATGATTCTTTACAGATGACAGTAACAACCACCTTTAGGCTGATACTGAAAACAACTCCCTGCTGCTATCCCAGGGATCCTACACCATCCCTTTTTCTTTGCCTAAATCTTGTTTTGAGCTGTGTAAGGAGTCATCTATGAAACTCCCCTAAAAATACCCAAATTGAGTGAACCATCTGTTTCCAGACAGGACCCTAACAGATAAATGCACTATTTCTGCATAATGTCCATAAACATTGATATACAGTCCTTTAATTTTTATGGAGATTTATTAGTGTTCATACATATGGTGTTTGAACAGATACCTAACAGCAAATTTGCAGAAAGCCATAACACAAGTAAAAATGAGAAATTGCCATACAAGATAGACTATCTATTCATAGACTTTGCAATGTAAAAACTTTATTCAGAAACAGAGTATCTCATTCAGAGTCACATTTCTCATTTTTAGAACACAATTATAATTAGCTTGTCTCTCTGTTTGCCCTACCTAAAGCATCTTATAAACTACAAATTGGAATGCAAAAGCCTAAAAGCACACTAACAGCAAAATTAAGTGACAGATGACAGCCAAACAACAAGAAAGGTGACAGAAAATATAAATAGAAGACACAAGCCTTAAAAAGAACACAGCAGTCTGGAAAAAGAGCAAAAATAAACCTTCTCAGACACCTTGATATGCCACTGTAGCATCACTACACTCTAACCCCAAGGAAACCTCATGTCTCTACTGGTGACTGTAGGCCACAAGTACTGTTCCTTAGAACACAGGCAAGCATAAAATGTGTCAGAGAACAATGATAGTTAAATTTTAATAGTTCTTTTCAACATTAAGTGCCATTAGTTATCTCAAGGATGAATTTATATTGTAATTTTACACATACATAGGCACACTAATGTATAAAAAGAGGATAAGAGGATAAAAATGAAATGGCTCAGCTATGGTATCATATTGTCTATTCGTTTCTCTCTCTATCCACTGCTTCCCTTATTTTTAGCCATTTCAATAAATCTGAATGTGAGCTTTCTAACTGATTGATTTATCATTGTTCTCAACTTCTTTCCAATAATTTTTTCTTTCACCCTAGCATAGTCATGTACTGGATATTGTCATTACTAAAACACATGAGCCACTATGGTTTCTATTTCTTAAGTTAACATTTCTTGGTCATCACCTGCTGTCTTCCTGGCTCAGTCAATCTGTGACAAGTCTTAACAAGGCTTAAATTCCAAAGTCAACCATCAGAATCCTGTCTTTGAAAATATGTTAAATTCTCCTTTTTTTCAATGTGGTGAGCTGAATAATGACCTTAATAAAAATACCCTTATCTCTTGAACTGTGAATATTACATGACGTGGCAAAAAAAAAAAAAAAAAAAAAAAGGAACTTCGGAGATATGATTAATTTAAAAGTCTTGAGATGGAGAGATGATCCTGTATTTTCTGTGTGGAATCTATGAGCAACCACCCATATACTTATAAGCAGAAGGGAGGAGGTTTCACACACAAAAAGTGTGACCATGACAGCAGATCTTGGAGTGATTAAGCCATAAGCCAAGGAATGCCCCCGTATCTACCAGAAACTGCAAGAGGCAAGAAATAGATTTTTGTCTAGAGAAAATTATTGTTATATTATGGATCTTTAAAATTCTTTATCCCCACTTTCTTATTATCCTTTACAGTAAAACTGCTTCAGGGAATTAAAATTCTGCTTCTCTTCTGTCTTAACATCTTCAAATTCATCCCTGTAAAACTGCCATGTCAAAGGTCACTGCTACCCTCTAACACTCTTAAATCCAGTAATCAATGATCAGTTTCCTGGCTTAGCAGAAGTATTGGATATGGTTGCATATACCTTTCAGCCACAAAATTTTCCATTACTTGGCCTCCAGAATAGTGCATTCTCTTTGGTTTTCCTCCATTCCCATTCATCTTCATTCTGTTTGTTTTTTCTTTTTGTCTTTATTTATATAGAGAGAGATAAATTCATGTATTTCATACATACAATTTTAAACCCATAATGATACTCCTTTCTCCCTATTTCCTTCCTTTCTTTTTTGATCCTTTTAATTTTTGTGATTACATACTTTCAATTTGCTTTATAGTCACAGGCTTAACCCTCCAGTAAATAAAGAACTATTAAATAGAAAGTAGAAAAGCCACTGTTCTGCAAGAGTATAGACCATGGCTATAAACAATAATGGAATCTCAACATGTCAATTTCACTCATGTATATGACTTTTTTGTACTCTATATGTTAGCTACCCCAAATCAGAAAACGTGATATTTGTCATCTTAGGTCTGGCTTTCACTAAACATGATTGTCTACAGTTGCACCCATTTTGTTGCAAAACACATGATTTAAGTCTTTTTATGATGGAGTAGCATGCCATCCTGAATATATATACCACACTTTCTTTATCTAGTCATCACTTGATGGACATCAGAGTTGATTCTACAGCCTCTCTATTGTAAATTGAGCTGCCCTAAACATGGTGGTACAGATAACTCTTTCATATGCTGATTTCATTTCATTTCTATAAATTCCCAGGAGTGGCATGGTTGGATCATATGGTAGATCTATTTTAAGATTTTTTTGAGGAGTCTACATACAGTATGCTAGACTGGTTGTGGTAATTTACATTCCCACCAACAGTGTGTTAGGTAACCTTTTTCCATGCATCTTCACCAGTATTTGTTATTTCTACATTTTTGAATGATAGTTGTCCTAACTGGGGTGAGCTAAAATTTAAAAAAAATCAAAACACAAGAAAGAAATATCTGTGTGCATCAGTTTTTCTGCAAATACAGTGTTTTCTCAAACTTTTAAAATCTTTGTCAAACAAATAGTTAAGAATTATACACTACTCTAGTTGTATTTCTCTATTTAAAAATTTTCTGTAAATGAGCAAAGTTAACATTTTCTCATTTGATTATTTTTATGGCCCTTGCCTACATTCCTGCTGAATGATGGTCTATTTGGCTTTTATTTTTTGAATTCTATATTTAGTATAACTTTAAGCTTTCTGCTATAATTTAATAAAAATACATTATCTCAAAAATAATAAATAAAGTCTTAAGTGGAAGATATAATACTGCCTGGAACATACTAGGTATTGAGATTCTTATTACATGGCTAAAATTAATTAAGATGTTTAAAATTTTTATCATAAAAGGTATAATGAGTATAAACTAATATTATAATTTTAATAATTCATGTCAATCTTTGAAATTAATATTAGGAATTCTCATTTCTTCAAATATGTTAATTCTGGACAAAGGCACATTATTATCATAGTATGACATTTTACAATGATTGTCTGGAATTTCAGTGTTTTTAATATTGGCATTTGTCTTAAAAGTATACTGAGAATTGACATTATGCTGAGTGAAATAAGCCAATCCCAAAGGGACAAATACCACTTGTTCTCCTTGTAGGTGACAACTAACTGAGCACCAAAAAGGAAACCTGTTAAAGTGAAATGATCACTATGAGAAACGGTGACTTGATCAGCCCTCGCCCTGTTGATGAACAACTTAATATGTTATCCCTCTTAGTATTTTTGTTTGTTTGTTCTACTTAATACTTTTGGTTGAATACTGTAATCAATACACAATTCTTCTTAAGTGCTGAAACTTAACTGAAAAGTGATTGCTGTTAAATATAAGAGTGGGAATAAGAGAGGGAAGAGATGTGCAATTCGGGACATGCTCAAGCTGACTTACCTCAAACGGTAGAGTTAGAAACATACCAGGGGATTCCAATTCAATCCCATCAAGGTGTCATGTACCAATGCCATCTCACTAGTCCCAGTGATTAATTTCTGTTCACAATTGATCATAATGATAGGACTAAGAACCAAAGGGATCACATAAACAAGACTAGTGTCTGAAAATACTAGCTGATAGAATAAAAAATGGAGAGAATGATCCAACATGGGAAGTGAGATACACAGCAGACCCATAGAATGGCAGATGTCCTAAACAGCACTCTGGCCTCAGAATCAGCCCTTAAGGCATACAAATCCGGCTGAAAAGGCCATGAGAGTATTTCAGGCATGGAAAGCCAAGACACTCTGGGGAAAAAAAAAAACTAAATGAAAGATCTCTGTGAGTGAGGTCCCAGTGGAAAGAATGGGTCATCAAAGAAGGAGGTACCTTACTCTGAAGGGAGGAGAGAACTTCCATTTTGACCATGGCCTTGTCTAAATATGATCAGAGTCAGTGAACTCAGGGGGCTTCCATAGCCTTGGCAGCTCATGACAAGAGCCTAGGGTGATTACTGATGCCATAAACAAGAGTGTCAATTTGTTAAGTCAACAACAGGAGTCACTGTGCACTTACTCCTCATGTAGGATCTTTGTCCTTAGTATGCTGTACATTGAGATTTAATGCTATAATTAGTACTCAAACAGTATTTTTCACTATATGTTTCTGTGTGGGAGCAAACTGTTGAAATCTTTACTTAATGTATGGTAAACTGATCTTCTGTATATAAAGATAAATGAAAATGAATCCTCATGTGAATGGAAGGGGAGAGGGAGTGGGAGAAGGGAGGGTTGCGGGTGGGAGGGATGTTATGGGGGGGAAGCCATTGTAATCCATCAGCTGTACCTTGGAAATTTATATTCACTAAATAAAAGTTAAAAAAAAGTATACTGAGAAATGAACAAGCTATCCTCATTATCACAAAATGCATAGTTTCCATATTCAAAAGATAACACAAGATAGCTTGTCTAAAATATTAATGTGGTACTGTATATACTTGACTTTATACACATAACCTACATGACACATAGCATTAGAATGTTAAAACATAATTTAAAAAAATACAATTTTTAAAACTAAAGCATTTTAAATATGTAGCTTCAATGTTTAAGATATTATATAGACTTAATTCCATTATTAAAATTGTCGGTATTCCTTAGTACCTTGTGGTGATTTTTACATGCTGCTCTAGTCAAATATTGTAATAATTCCAGGAGGTAAAACCATCATAGCGTATATGTAAAGAAATTAAGGTGAGAAGAATTAAGTCATTTGCTCCAAGTGTCATCAACAGAAGTTGCCATAATAAGAAGATGGACTTCAGATTCCTTGACCTCAGTCTGTTTAATCCCCACCACACAATGAGAAACAACTGTACTAATTTATGTAGCAGGGAAGATTCTAAAGCCATTGTAGTGTAGATTTACTCCTTTCTAAAAACCCAAGTTTTTATGGTGAGTGGAATGCAGTTCCATAATAATGTACATAGTAGCTGTTTCTGAAATCCATTCCAGAAATTCATGTGTTCTGAGCATAACTTGTTCTCAACTTTTAAGATACCTTTGGCTGCTCTTCACCAACAACTTTTATCGTATGACATAATGTGCAGATGTAAAAGAAATGTTCTTTGTTAGTGGATCTGAGTAAATTAACCACTGCTTGTTGACTTCTCCAAGAGGATTAAAATGCACACACACACACACACATACACTTGCAGAAGGAAGAAAATGTGTTCTTGTTCATAAAGGATATAAAATAGAAAAGAATGTAAAGCAAAAAAAGTCTAACTGTATTTACAAAGTTAAGGTTATCCTTAGGAATGAAAACTTTAAGTGACATAACTCTTTAATTTATTCCGACCATTGCAAAATGTTGCTGAAGAGGCCTCCCAAAAACTTGCTTCATGATGGGGATATCTTTGTAAAAATAAGAGGTAGAGAAATTCTTCCATTTTAAGATGCTGAAAGCAGCAGAATATGTAACCACTGGCTGCAGTTTCAAAGCATTCAAAGACCTACAGAATGACAGTCTGGCTCTGCTCGAATATAGTTTGTGGATTTTATCTACAGTCATTTAAATTTGGGTAATTCCTGATATATATTTGCTCTGAATTCAACAGTAAAGGATTACATTTCAAAGTAAAGAAAACATATTTTCCCAAGAAATTTAGTGACACAAAAATTCTATTCAAAATCAGTCTTCAAAATGAATTTTACAGTTTTACAGCAATCAATGAAAAGATAAGTTACAATTAAACAAGATTTAATTAGCTAAATAATAGTAAAAATGAAAATACAGAATTATTTTTGGAATCCATACTCTCCAAAGCTACTAACACAGACCAGAGACTTTTTGAAAATATGTGCTATTTTATGAAATTCAAATTAATGGAAATTTAACTAAAACCTGATGACTCATAAATTTCCAAATTTTTAAAATTTTTCTTGAGAAAATTGTGTTCTGCAAGTATTGCTGTCATGTATTTTTAAAATAGCTTTGTTGATATATAGTTCACATTGCCACAAAACATACGCATTCCCAGTAGAACATTTTCATCACCCCTAGAAGAAACTCCAGAGCCTTCAACTATTACATCTAATAACTCCACCACTCCAGGTCTAAGCAATCTTTAATCTACTTTCAGTTCACTGATGTTCTGATTCTGAACATTGTGTACAAATGGAAGAACACAGTATATTGTCTTTTGTGACTGATTTTCCATTTAGCATAATGTGTCCAAGGTTTGTCTATGCTATAATCTGTAACAATGCTTTATTTTTATCATTGCCAAATGATATTCCTTCATGTGGATATACTACATTTTATTTATACATTCATCTGTTAAAGGACTTGTGGGTTGTTCTCACTTCTTGCTATGATGAATAATACCACTATGAATGATTATATAAGATTTATGTGGATATATTTTCACAACACTGGTGTATATCTGAGAGTGAGATTGTGGGATCAAATCATAATCTTGTGTATAGCCTTTTGAGGCACAGCCAGACTGCCTAAATTGCTGCATCAGTTTGCATTGCACTAGCAGGATATAACAATTCCAGTTTCTTCATATCTTTGTCAAGAGTTACTGCCTTTTTGATTTTAGGTATCCTAGCAAGTATGAAATGTTACTATGTAGTAAATACACAATTTTCAAATATTTTCTACTATTCCAGTAGTTTCTTAATTTTCTTGATAGTGACCATTGAAGACAAAAGTTTTAATTTTAATGAAGTCTGATTGACCTATTTTTCCTGTCATTTATACTTCACAAGCCTTGCCTAATCCAAAGTCATGAAGATTTACTACCATGTTTTCTTGTAGAAGTTTTATTGCTTTTCTTCTTACATGTTGGTCTATAATTCATTTGAGTTTAATTTTGTGAATGGTGTGAAGGAGCAATCCAGCTTGATTATTTTGTATGTAGACATCCAGAAATCACAGCACTGTTAAATACACAGTTCTTTCCTTTTGAATTGTCTTAGAACCCTTGATGAAAATCTACTGGCCATAAATGTGAGAGCTTATTTCTGAACTTTCAGTTCCATTCTGTTGGTCTATATATCTATCCTCATGCCAACACCACTTTATCATTATTACTGTGATTTTGTACTAAGTTTTAAACTCAGAAAGTATAATACCTCCAAACTTGTTCTTTTTTGGAAATTATTTTGTCTATTCTCTTTCCTTGCATTTCCATATGAATTTTAGGACCTGCTTGTCATTAGTTGCTTTGGATATGTGGACCATCTGGGCAAGGATGACCATAATAGCACTATCAAGTCCTCCAATTAATGAACATGAAATACCTTTCTTGAATTTCTTTTAACCACGTTTTATATTTCCAGAGTATGAATTTTAGACTATTTTCATTAATTTTTTTATCAGCATGTTGTTATTTATAGTACATTATAATTGAAATTGTTTCTGAATATCACTTCAAAATATTTATTGGTATGTATGGAGAATGTGATTGATTTCACTTTATTGATCTTGTATATTCAAACTCACCAAAATTATTAGCCTTAATAGTTTCGTTTCTTAAGCAAAGAATTAATACAGATTTGTTTCTTAAGCAGTGAATTCATATAAGATCATGCCATCTACAAATGGAATAGCTTTAGTTTTTTCCAAATTGAGGACTTTTGGTTATATATCAGTGGCTAATTTCCTCAACCATGCTCTCTAGTACGGTGTTGACAAGAAAGAGCAGGAGTAGACATCCCGTTTGTTGCTGCTCTCAGGGAGAAAGCTCTCAGCCTTTACCACTGTGTGTTGTTAGCGGAGGGTGTTTCGCAGAATCACTTTTATCAGGTTGAGAAAATGTTCTTGTATTTGTAGTTTGTTAAGTGATTTGGTCATAAGAAAATGTTGGATTTTGTCAAAATATGTTCCTCATCTACAGATATAAGATTTTGTTATTCATTTCCTTTGATATTATGTATTATACTGATTGATTTTTTGCTGAATATATTGAATTTGCATTCTTAGGATAAATGCCTCCTACTTCTAATGTATATTCCTTTCTTTTTGTTACTGGATTTGATTTCCTTTTATTTTTGAGGATTTTGTATTATAAAAGTGAGAGACTGTAAATAGCTTTTTTGTTTGAGCAGTGACAGATTAAGAGAAAAATTGAAAGGAATATATGGAAATTTTCTATATACCCACTGCCACCACACATGTACAGCTTCTCCCATTGTCAACATTAACCAACCAGAGTGGTATGTTTCTTAAAGCAATGAACCTACATTGACACGTCATAATCATCCAAGCATCCTTGGTTTACAGTAAGTCTTACTGTTGGTGTTGTTCATTTGATGGGTTTGGAGAAATAGATAATGACATATGTCCATCTTTATGGTATCATGTAGAGTATGTTCACTCCCTAAAAATATTCAGTGATTCCTACCCCAAACTGTCTCAATCACTGCTCTTTTTACATTCTCAATAGTTTTTTTTTTTCTTTCTGGATTGGCTATTTTGCTGGTTTGTGTCTTTATAGGCTTATCCTCTTCTGTTTTATCTAATTTTTGGTATATAATTGTTCATACTATTTCCTTATAACTCCCTCCCACCCCGTTTGTTCTAAGATCAGGAATAAGATCTTTTATTCCTAATTTTGGTAATTTACTGTAGTGTGATTCTTCTTTCTTGGTGAGTCTATTTTGTTGTTGTTGTTGGACTTTTCAAAAATTCTTTCAAAGCCAACTTTTTATTGTGTTGACTTTTCATATTGGTTTCTCTCCCTACATATTGTTAATTTTTTGTCTCCTCTTAATCAGTTCCTCAATTAACCTTGCTTTTGGTTTAGGCTTCTTTTCTTCCAGTATCTTACTGTTAAATTTAGAAGAATCTAAAACTAGTTGGAAGAGTTGCTATACAACTCCCAAACTTGGGTCAGTTTGCCAGATGTGCAGAAAGCCAATCACTGACATAAGGGTAGTGGAAGAATGTAGGTATTTATTTACAAAGCACAGAGCTGGGAGCCAGGCAGCTATATCTTAAATCCCAGGCTCCCCAAAAGGGTTAGAGATGAAGGTTCTTGTGGACTAAAAGTTTAGACTGAGAAGTGCATGGTAAGTTTATGTCCAAGTTCCTGGTTGGTCAGTGATGTTCATGATCTTTCTTTGATTGATAGCAATGCTGTGTTCTTCAGAGATGTTTTATAATGGCTGAGGAGGGGGGATTTGGTTCATCTTGGGGTTACATATAGGTGGTAGTTACATTCTGCTACAGACATGAAATTTCCCTAAAATCCCTCTGGACAATACTATCCATCAATGTTTTATCTATTGGAGAAGCAAGTGACTTCTTAAGTTCAGTAATTAGAACCTTCCAGGTCAACTGTAACACTCCCTCAGTTCAGTGACTTCCTTTTGATAAGTGGTAAATACTAAAGGATTGGCAGAGACACTTTGGACTAAGGGAGACAGATGAGAGTCTGGGTCCTGGTGATAACTTGCCTCTACATAAGAGACATTCGTATAGGGCTTCAATCTCACATTTATGATATTTAAACATAAATATTTCTATTGATAAATACATAGAGAAAGATCTTAGCTGCATCCCATGAATTTTATTATGTTTTGTATTTATTTTCATTTATTTCAATATTTATATTAACTTCATTGTAAGGCTTTCTTGTTCTGTTAACTATTCAATAATGTGTCAATTTCTGCATATTTGCAAATTTCTTTCTGTTTCTGATTTCTAACTAACGAACAAACTATGGTATACATCTTTTTTAAATCTTGAGGCTTATTTTATGCCCCAGCATGTGTTGTGTCCTAGGAAATTTCCCATGTGTACTTGAGAAAAAAAAAATGTGTAGTCTGCTGGTGTTAGGTAGAATTCCTGTAGACATCTTTTATGGTTGGTTTATAATGTTGCTCAAGTATTATATTCTCTGAAGTCCTTCTGCCTCATTGTTATATTAATTTTTTAACTTTTATTTAATAAATGTAAATTTCCAAAGTACAGCTTTTGGATTATAGTGGCTTCCCTTCCTCCCCCTCCCCCAATTTCTGATGTGTTGTTGCATTCTATTGGCCAGAATTTTATTGAGGATTTTTGCGTCTATGTTCATCAGGGATACTGGTCTGTAATTTTCTCTCAATGCTGCATCTTTTTCAGGCTTAGGGATTAAGGTGATGCTGGCTTCATAGAAAGAATTTGTGAGGATTCCCTCTTTTTCGATTGTTCTGAACAGTTTGAGAAGAATTGGAGTTAGTTCTTCTTTAAATGTCTGGTAGAATTCAGCAGTGAATCCATCTGGTCCTGGGCTTTTCTTGGTTGGGAGGGACTTTATTACTAATTCAATTTTTGTCTCAGTTATTGGTCTGTTTAGGTTTCCTATGTCTTCATGATTCAATTTAGGTAGGTTGCATGTGTCCAGGAATCTATCCATTTCTGATAGATTTCCCTGTTTGCTGGCATACAACTCTTTGTAGTAATTTCTGATGATTCTTTTTATTTCTGTGGTGTTAGTTGTTACATTCCATTTTTCATCTCTGATTTTATTGATCTAGTTCTTTTCTCTTCTTTTTTTAGTTAGTTGGGCCAATGGGGTGTCAATTTTGTTTATTTTTTCAAAAAAACAGCTCTTTGTTTGCCTGATCTTTTGTAATTTTTTTTTTTTGATTCAATCCTGTTGATTGTTTCTCTGATTTTAATTATTTCTCTTCTCCTACTAGTTTTGGGTCTGGTTTGCTGCAGTTTTTCTAGATCCTTGAGATGCATTGAAAGCTCATTTATTTGGTGCCTTTCCAATTTCTTGATGTAGGTACCTATTTCTATAAACTTTCCTCTTAACACTGCTTTTGCTGTATCCCATAAGTTTTGGTATGTTGTGTTGTTATCTTCATTTACTTCCAGAAAGTTTTTGATTTCTCTTTTGATTTCTTCTATGACCCAGTGTTCATTCAGGAGCATGTTGTTCAGTCTCCATGTGTTTGCATACCCTCTAGGGATTCCTTGTTGATCTTCTGTCCTGTTGTTATTCAGAAGGGAAGTAATTCCACACAGCAGAGCTATTCTTGAAGGCAGCCAGTGTGTGAACTCTGGCCCCTGTGGGTATAATATTCATCTGCTCTGTCTCAAGGACCACACAAAGGATCTGTGCAGTCCTCAGTGTAAGCTCAGATTCCCCTGCAATCTCCCACTGGATTGTCAAAGTTACCGAGTTTGTGGCGTCTCCCACCATGTAATCAAGTACTCATGTCTCAGGCACTCTGTGAGTTCTCTCACACAACCTCAGTTTTTTCTTTTTTTTTTTTTTTTCACAGTCTCAGTTCATAAGCTCCACACCTTCACTAGTTCTTGACCTCCTGTTATTTCTCCCCACCAGAGTCAGGTTTTTCTGCTTGGCTGAGGGCGGGTGCAACCCTGAGGTGGCGCAGCTTTTACCTATGTCCAAAATGGAGCTTACTCTTTGTCTTGCTTGCCTTTGTAAGGTGAGTGGAGAGAGAATCGTATACATTCTGGTCCCTTTTATTAACTTTTTTCTCTCCTCTAGTTAGCCTGGTGAACTTTCTCCCACGGGGCTTCAAGCCTCGTTCCCTCTAGGCTCTTCCTACTGCTTTCCCGTCAGTGTCTCTGGCTACTGCGGTTTCACCTCACCTCCCTTTCCAGTGTTGGTGCGTAGACTCTGTGGCTCAGGTCCCGAGCCGTGGGTGCCCATGCCCTCCACATAGGTCCACCGTGTCCCACTAGTTCCAAAAGAGTTTCCTCTGCAGTTTTTTCCCTAACTCTTCCCTGAAACTGCAGTATCTCCACTTTTGTTAAACTATCATTTCCTGGACTATCAGTGCGCTCCCTCCCTATTCTGCCACCTTGGAGGACTCCCTCCATTCACATTTAATATTATTGATTTAGTTGTATTTGCCTGCCATTTTCCTTTTTGTTTCACATATGACTTATACTTTTATTGATATACTGTTTCTCCTTACTGCTTCCTTTTACATTAACTGAGTATTTATATATAAATTTTAAGTCAGAGTTACAAAGAGAAACAAAGAGACAAAAGAGAGAGGAAGAGATCACCCATCTGTTGGGTCATTCCACAGATGGCTGTAATGACCAGTGCTGGGCCAGGCCAAAGCCAGAAGCCAAGAGTTTCATCAAGATCTCTCCCATGGGTGTCAGGGACCCAAATACTTTCACCATCTTCCACTGCTTTTCCCAGGTCATTAGCAGGGAGCTGAACTGGAAATGGAGCAGCTGTGACATGAGCTGGCACCTAAATGGGATGCCAGCTTCAAAGGCAGCAGCTTTATGTGCTACACCACAATGCCAGCCCCTTGGTGTAATATTTTAATTCCTTTCCTTGATTAATTTTTTACTTTTTTTTTTTTTTTTAGTTACTCTCATAGGAGTTGCTTTCAGGTTTATCATGTACATCATAATGATCAGAAGTATTTTAAATGTAAATCAACTTAATTCCATCAAGGTATAGAAATTACTCTAGGAGAAGGCTTCAAACTTCATGGAAAATAGAATTAAAATATAAATAACCTTTTCCACAAACTTTTTGAAGCTCCTAGGCATTTAGATAAATGCCCTACTTACAATGATGCCACTAACTTATTTTGAGTTTTCATAAGTATGAAAATAATACATATTCAACAGAAGCCATACTTTAAATTTTCAAATCTTGACCTATCAATTTGCAGTACTATGTTCTCTTGTAATGCTGAGCAGCAGAAGTGAGCCACATTACCCAGTCAACCCTGTGATCATGAGGGGAAAAACATGATATTCTACATATGCTGTATTGCTCAACTATGATGTCCAGTAGCTTAGGTGTGTTAGACATATTCTCAACTTAATTTATTATGCACTTATTGATACAGAATCCTTTTGTAAATCAAGAAACATCTGTACACATGAATATACACGTGCATGGAATACTTAAATATACATATATGAGTACATTAAATGTTGCTATATTTTTTGGAGACTAAGAACTTTATAATTATGTAATATTCCTCCTTGTTTCTCATTATTTTCCTTGCTCTAAAGGATACTTTGTATGAAATTAATGTAGCTACTGCAGCTTCCTTTGATAAATATTGGGTTATTACATCATGCTCTTTTATCTTTAATGTATCTGCATCTTTTTATTTAAAGTGGATTTCTTCTAGACAATATATAGTTGAATCAAGTTTTTTATTCATTCTGAATGTTTTTATTTCAATTAATTGATGTATGCAGACCATTCACATTTGAAGTGGCTTCCATTATAGTTAGCTTAATAGCCATCACATTTGTAATTATTTTCTATTTTTTGCCATTCTTTTTTATTTTCTTCTTCTATCTTTGTCTGCCTTCTCTGGCTCTAATTATGTATTATATAAATTTCTATTTTCTCTCCTCTCCTACCACACCAATTATGCTTCTTATTTTTAGATGTTATGACTAATGTCTCTAGGATCTGTAGTAGACCTCTACAAATAATATAAATTTATTTTCAAATAACACTATTATTGTTATTGTTACTTCACAAAGAGCCCAGTTATTCACAGAACAGTCACAATTCCTCCTTCCCATTTCTTATAACACTGGGAACATTAATTTCATTTATTCATAATCTATAATCAAACTAAATTATTTTGTTTCTATTATGAGTTGAACAAAATGTCATCTATCACTTGAGAATACAAATAAAAAGGCTCTGTGTTACCTTTGTGTGTTCTCTAATATCCTTTCTTTGTGCATCTGAATCTCTAACCTACCTTATCTTAGAAGACCTATACTGGTGACAAGTCTTTCTCATTTTTGGTTTGTCTAAGAATGCCATTTTCCCTTTCAGTTTTGCAGCATAATGTGCTGCGAAAACAGCTCTATGTTAATATTAAAGCCTTTGTTAGTTTATCTTTTGCTTTCAACACCTTTGATACTTCACCCTGCTCTTCTCGTTCTTGCATTTTTTTGGAAGTCCATTTTAATTCTTATCCTATTCCTCCCTGAGACAAGTACTTTATTCTCTGGCTTCTTTAGTTTTTGATTTGTCTTTGGTTCTGTATAAAAGTGTGTGTGAGGGGAGGGAGGATTCCCTGAAACTGTGATCTGGTGTTTTTCCCTTCATGCTAGTTCCACTGAGCCTCCAGCATTTGTGAAAACAGCATTTCAGTGTGCACACCAGTTATGGTTCACGTGGCTTCTGCTCCATATAAGGTTATCTTGACCACGATTGTCTGTATTCACCTGTCTTTCTAGATTTTGGAGTGGAATTTTCTGTTACAACCTCAGTTTTCTGCTGGGTCAAATAAGTTATTTATTCTTAGTCTGTTCCACTTTTTCTTGTAAGGTGCCAAAGGGCAATGGCTAAGCTATTTACATATCTGAGAAAAATAAGAAATCTCAATACCTTATCTCTTTATCTGAGACCTGTTTGTTTTTCCTTCAGAGCAGCAGATTTGTATATACTTGAGGCAAAGAAAAGCAGTTAAGATGAAAAAGGCTAAACTAAGAGTAGGTTTGATGAGCTATTTTTCTTTTCTGAGATTTGCTAAATATTCTGTACCATGAATTTCTCTATTTTCCTGAAAGTCATTTGTCTTCAGCTTGAAGACTTAATGTAGTGTGAAGCCCTGGATGTTTTTCCTTAATTTTGTGGCTATCTTTGATACCACCCATCCCGCAGTGGATAGATAGAAGCTCCTCAAGCAAAACTACAATCTTCTACTCCTTTCCTTTGAGTTTATATATTTCTTTTGTTTGTTTGTTTCATTTTTTCTCCTTCGATTCCCACTCTCTCCTCTCTCTTAATGATCAGGATTTGTTGTATTTTGTTTGATTAATAACTCTTAGTGTTTTTCCTTCTGATTTTTAAATTTTCAGTTTTTCAGTTATTATTTATTGGAGTTTGGAGTTTCGAGGTTTGTTAAAATAGTGCATATACCTGAAAGTTTGAAGGGAATTTTTAAAGTAGAACATTTTGGCTATATTTGCAGAAATATTTAGGATTTTCTTTATGTGGTAAGCAAGTGTTTGCGTGTGCATGCATGCACACACACACGCACCTTTTTGTTGTTGTCGTTTCCTTTGCTGCAGATTAAATTTAAAAACAAAAAAACTTGATAGGAAGATTTCAGTGATAGAGTTTTTAGTGCTCGTCAGAAGCTCATCCGGGTGGCTACTGATCCTACCATTTGGTGACTTTGGACTGTGATTCCTTCATTCCTCCAATACAGTTTGTATTCTCATCATTGTATCACTGGGAAATCATTGATGAGTAAAAGAGAGTAATATCCTTGAACTTGTAGTCAAGAGTTAAGTAATACTATAAAATTACAATTCAGAGCTTTATTGGCTCTTCATCCACTTATAATTCACTTTGCTTAACTTAGAATGAAAAGTTTGTCTAAAAGATTGAATGATGTAATCTCTTTAGCCCTAACATTGTTTGATTTCCAAAGACAAGACTCCGAACTAACAAGATATGTGATGGGAAAAGAAGAATTTTCATCATGAGGAACTTATTAAGAAGACTTAGTGTTGACAGGTTTTCACTTAAAACATTTTAAAATAAATGAGAATCCCATCAGCATATTGTATGTCCATATTTTCCAGAAAAGGACAGTGGACATTCTAGGTGTCCTCAGCCTCAATCATCTGTGACTTCTCAGCAATCTAGATGAAGCACATTCTCATCATGGTGCCCATATCTCAAGCACATACAATTTCCAGTGTAAGAATGACCAATCCTGTTACTATATCCCACAAGTCTCAGCTTTTAATCATTGAGAGAAAATATTACAGCAATTTAACATGACAGTAGACACGTGGCAATGGGGTTTTATTTTATCTTCTATTCAGGGACAAAAGAGCACATTAGGAACCTTTGCTCCTGTTCCTAAATTTTCTTCTGTCGAAATGGCTTAGTGTTGAATTCAAGTGGAAAAGAGGTGTCAGATTTAATTGTTCCACCTTCTCTTCCATGACAAACTGCCTCCAACAAGAATTTGTCCAAACTTTGTATGTGAAGTTTCTTGACCTTCCAATCATTTATTTATTCCACACACTATTCCTTAGAACTTCACTTAAAAACAAGAAAAACAGCAAATAATACTCTTTCTTCTATAACCAGAATATTCCAAGTATTTTCAAAAGGTATTTGAAAAGGAATAAGGTATTAGCTACAAAGGTCTTCTCAGCCTGTGTCTCACATATTATTGATATAAGTGAAATATCAAGATATTCTTCTACAAAGACTAGTAATGAATTTTTGACACATACACAACTTGTTCATTGTAATTTTGCTAGCAGAATACTGGAAATAACTCAAATGTCAATCAATAGGGAAACTGTTAAACTATGCTATATTCATGGAATGAAATTGTATGCAACTGGGAACAGTGTTATGGAGCAGTGGGTTAAACCTCTGTCTTCAAGGCAGCATCCCTTATGAGCACCTGTTTGAGTCTCAGCTGTTCCACTGCCAATGCACCTGGGAAAGCAGCAGAATATGGCCCAAGTGTTTGGGCTCCTGCCACCCCCATGGGAAACACAGATGGAGTTCCAGGCTTCTGGCTTCAGCCTGGTACAGCCCCTGCTGTTGAGGCTATTTGGGGAATGAACCAACGGATGGAATATCTCACTCTCGTTCTCACTCTCTCTGTCACCATGCCACTCAAATAAATAACTATTTGTTTTTTGAGAAGATGAAGTTCTATGCAGCTGAGTAAAAATTAAGGATGAACCCTCTTTTTCTTAGTCTGTATATATAGAACTATGTGTATGAATTCATGGAGGAAGAGAGGGAGAGAGAATGTTTTCAAGACAAATTTTGAATTTGAATTTAAAGAATGCCTAGGACATTTGTTGTCATGTGAGCAAAGAAAGTGCTTTACAGATGTCCTAAAGTAGAACAAAGTGCTACTCTTTCCGCCGAACTCTAGACCAATGTTTAATGTTCTTCAGGGTCTTTGTTCTAAATTGGACTTTCAAGCTATTTGAAACAGCATGGTAAACCGAAGAAGTAATGTTCAGAGTTGCAGGAGATGGCTCTCGATCCAAGTGTAGCTTATGAAAGTAAAATGGATTTACAGTTTTGACCCACTATTGGGAATTTTCTTGTTGGCTCAATTCACTGTGCAGTTCCTAGGCCTGGCTCCTTTCTGCTTGAAATGTCTGCCAAACCACCAGTACCATATGCTGTGGTCACGATAATTACCATTAGCAGTGACATGTATTGACCTCTTACTCTGTACCAATTGCTTTATAGTTACTTACTAATTTATTGATTTTTCATAATAACTCCGTCATTTAGGTGCTGTTATTGTTTTCCTTTTACAAGTGAGATTTAAAGAAAGCAGATGATGTTTTCAGGACTATACAGTTAAGAATGGGTTATAACAATTTAAATACATGTTGGCTGCTTCTAGAGACCTTGTTTTTGTTCATTATCTTAACAGTCTCTCCAAGGCTCAGTTTCAGCCCTTGAAGTGAAGGTGATTGTGGTTTAAAGAAAGCTCAATTCACATTGACCAAGATCCTAACCTCAGCACAAGTTGGCAATATGATAGCTGGCACAAAGAACATAGCTCAAAAATGCTTCTCAAACTAGATGGTATTATTGAGTTTATGTTGAATGCTTTTGCACTGGGCTACTATGAAATATTTTCCTAAAGCATCATCAAATGGTACCACACAGTCATATACTCTAGGCACCTAACAGTAAAAAGCACACCCACCTTCAGATATCCCAAAGAGCATAGTTATTTTTCCTGCCTCCTGCACACTAGCCAAATAATTAATTTACTTTTTCCCTCAAACAACTCATGCTCTCAACCGAAATTCATATCTCTGCTTGTTTAAATTTTACCCATCCTTCATGGTTCAAAACATGAGAACACTCCCTGTATTTCCCTAAGTGGACATAACAGTACAGCCTGTATATTCATTATGACATTTGTCATCCATTATTTTCCTCACTTAAGTGTCATTCTGTTTTTTGATTACTTCTCTTAGCTGTAAGGACATGTTATTTTATTTTTATATATTTTTCTTAGCTTTTATTTTTAAAGGCAGAGAGAGAGAAAGATAAGACAGAAATCTCCCGTCTGCTGGTTCACTCAGATAGCCACAGTAGTCGTGGGTGGTCCAAACTGCATCTGGGTCTCCAAAACGTGGTAGGGACCCAAGTGCCTGAGCCATCACCTGCTGCTTCTGAGGGTACAATAACAAGGATCTGGAATTGGGAGGGGAGCCAGGTTGGAAGGGCACGTTTAAGGCCATATTTGGTGTTCTGTACCCTATAGTGCCTCACCCACAATGAGATTTCAGCAAACATTTCCCTTAAATAAATGAATTAAGAGTGAATTGCTGTGTTGAGGGAATCACAATACAGGGTGATATTAGCAGAATTTCAGGGAGAGGTTCTTGAAAGGAAATATGCAGAGAGTGGATGGAACAGTTTGGCATGGCCTGTATGAAGACAGTGCAGTTACTCAGCGTCATGCTTATTTTCATGCAACTCTGCCAAATGTGTGTGAAACTCCTCCAATAGATCCTTGTTGAGATCCTTCCATCATATTCCATTTCAGAAAGGTATATGGAAATTTGACTAATAAGGCAAAAAAAAACCACATTGCATGGGGTATGCAGGATAACCTTCCCATGTAGATACATTTTGGATATTACACAAGGCAACCAACACTGGGAGATGAGATTCCTCTACCTACCTCGCTTTCTCTTTTAATACAGAGTTGCCAGACTTTCTTTCTTATCAGGAGTGTGGATAAATCTTATTTAGGTAGCATGTAGTAGGATAATTTGCTTGAGTATGATTTAAGGGTATCACAATATTTCCTAATCTTCCTTTGATTCCTTCATAGTTGTAGAAGACATATCAGCCAATTCATCACTTTCTTGGACACCAGCCTGTTGGGTTTTTTTTCTTCACACTCCAGTGTCTGAATCTTGGCCTACTTACTGAAGATACTTGGATGTTGTACAGTGATAGATGACAGAACTTTTGGCACTGCCATCATGCAATGCTATGTCCAAAGCAGAATATAAATGTGTATAAGTATAAAATACACATTCCTCTTCTCTCCCCTTGCCCAAATATAGGTTTATTGATAATAAAATACCTGAAAGGCCAAACTGTCAAAAATTGCTTATGCGTTTCCAATGGGAAGACAAGACAAGTGATATTGCAACCTGCTGCACAGAAGTAATGTTTCTAGTGAGGCCTTTGGATTTACTTCCACGCAGGGATGAGGAAATTCTGGTCCTGGACTGTGTAGAACTTTACTATTGCTTCTTCAGGCTGATCATTCCACTTCAGCTGACACATTCTTTCAATAATGGTGTTGACCCTATTTTCGTGTCCGAGTTTCCATGGACCTTGGGGACATCCTGTGTTTTCCTCTAATTAATTGTTTAAATAATCTAATTTTCATGCTCAAGAACACTGTCTCCTGCATACTATGGGATTCATCCACTATGGATTGTCCAATTTCATCCAGTTCTTTTGTCTTTTCATGTAACAGTGTCACATTTGGTCTATTTTTTATGACTCCTTCAATTTTTTATTCCAAATTTCAACTCCTTTTTCCAGGCCAGTATACATTTCACCAGGGCCGAAATGAATGAATTTTTATTCTTTATTTGCTGTTTCTTTTTTCTCTTTGGAGAACTCTCAGAATCCTGTCTTTCATAATCAACTAAAACAGCGATTTCTCTTGCCTTCCTTGTCCTGGCAATCAGTTCTCATATTGCAAATAATCAATCAAGTTTTTGCAATGTGCATGCAAAAGTTTTCTATTCTATTTTGTCCTTGCTGGGATATCCTTATTTCTATACTAACTGGATATATGCTAAGATGTCAAATATAGAAAGTTTGACATAAATTTCTTGATATTATTTCTGCTGGATACTCTTTGTTGGTTTACTCAGCCACCCTTATATCTTCTGTGTAGTTGGGAAAGTAAGAAAGCTGGAAGTTCTGCTTTCTGTACACCTTTGATGCTATAATTCTGTATTGATACACGGTGAGAAAATCAGAAGGCAGAGGTTGACAGAATGCATCCTTATGCAAGTTTTGAGTGGTGCTTCTGATGAGAAAGCACATGAAAACAGGAAGTTTCTTGAGCTGCTAGCTAATGCTGATTATGTAGACTCCTGGGTATTAAGAGGCAGTGGTAGAAAAAGTAGCTAGTTTTAACCTATTTCCAGTATAGCTCCAGTGTGGTATCCTCAGAGACAGTAGTTCTATTATTCTTTCCATGTTGTTTTAAGTAATTCCAATACACCCAACCTAGATTTATTCCTTAGACCTTCTATAGATTGTACAAATATCTAGTCTACTGTATTAAATGACTTTCTCTCTAAATTACTTGGAGTTGTTTCTGGTTCCTGGACCAAATCATGACTGATAACTTCCTCTTTTGATTGTATAGAGCATATGACCAACAGGGACCTTCAGGATCAAGCTCTCCTTCTGGGCTTCCAGCAGCCTGCAGTCTCCTTATACTCCTGCCAATCGGTTTGCTCTTGTTACACCCTTCAAAACTGATCAAGTTCTTCTTTATTTCTGGGCTTTGGACATGTTATTTACTATTAAATGTGTCTTCTTACCTCCTCCCACATTTTTTTTTCTACATCTGATTTACATGTATTCTTCAGTCTCCTTAAGCCGTTAAAGCAGAACTACTTCTGCATAGTGGAATTGGTGTACAGTCTATTCATGGGCTTGTTATACCACATTGCTAGCATGCGTTCAGATTTCTGTCTTCTTCTGTACCCTGTTACTTCTTTGAACTCAGGAATTCTTTCACAATTTGTTCCCAAAAATCTAAGATATTAATGATGAATACTTAATGAAATTTTGAACAACAAAGTAGAAATTATTCATGGTTCCTTGTTGTCTATTATTCCACTCTCTTTTATATTTGATATACCTTGCAGTTGCTTATAAATAATACTGGCTTATTAAGTAAAGATGTTGTCCATCATTGATGAAATAAAGCATTAAAACTTCTCAAATTCATAAGCAGTATTTACACGTTTAGTGGCTGTTTTCATGCTGATCTGTCCCACTTAAAGAATCTACATTCAAATATGATCTGACTTATAGCCTGAATTCTCAGAGGGGAGAAATTGAATCTATTTAGCTTATTTGATATAGATACTATGCATGTGGATCTTTCAAAAATATAACTGGAAGAGAATAATTGTAATACTCATGCTAAGTAAGACATTCTTTATTTTTAGAGATTTATTTATTTATTTGAGAGGCAGACTTACAGAGAAAAAGAGTGAGAGTGAGAGTGAGATGTCTTCTATCTGCTGGTTCATTTAAATGGCTGCAAAGGCTGGAGCTGAGCTGTTCTAAAGCCAGGATAGAGGAGCTTCTTCCAGGTCTCCCATTTGGGTGCAGTCCATCTTCTACTGCTTTCCCAGACCATAAGCAGAGAGCTGGATCGGAAGAGGCACAGTGGAACATGAACCCGCACTCACATGGGATGCTGGCTCTGCAGGCAGAGGCTTAACCTACTAAGCAATAGTGCCAGCTCCAAGTGGGAATTCTTATCAGAAGTTCTGATGCTTGAACAGGGAAGTAGCTGGGTTTATTGTTTCTTGTGTGCATGAAGAACAGTCAAAATTGTTTGCCACTATGAGGGGCAAAATTAAACAAATGGTTATTAAACTGCTTCTGAAAATTGGTATTTCCTTCTGTTAATATCAAAATGTTCAGCTACATTTTTGTATAAAATTTTATATACTTCTTTTGTGTTCTGTGTGAATTTTTTTCTTAAATGAAGTATGCATTTATGAGAATGCCAAATAAAAGAATGTATACAAAGTTTGTTTGTCCTTGTTTATTAGAATTTGAGAGGACTTAGTTTTTCTGACATTGAATATTCTTAACTTTTTAAAAAAATATATGAACTTCTTGAACATTCCTTTTCATTAGGAGAGAAAAATTGCAAGTAAATCTTTTAAGCTGAGATTTCTGATCACCATTTTGTATTTTCTGTTTTCTTTATATCACACCCAAAGTCAAAAGTCAATAGTGAATGCAAAATATTTATTAGGAACAAAAGCATAAAATAGGGTCATAACAGAATACCAACAGATTTTATATTGTTTTTATAAGCATTTCTAACTTCCCTAAAGAAATATATATATTCCCTCCAGGAGAAACAGAAACCAAATGTGTTTTGTAAATGTGTGAAGAACATTCCATGCTGTTTATACAAACCAGAAATCTCTGAATCTTTAAGAATCAAAATTTAAACTTTCATATATACTAGGTAATATGGGATGTATTAGTGTTAATGGGCAGAGTGAATTTTGGTTCACTTATGTTAATTAAATATCTATTAGTTTAGGCTCCATTTGAGATTCAAATCATATCCAATGATTTTAACATTAACTGAACTGAAAATATTTTTTCAACATGTATTTAATTAATTTGTCATTTTTTTTGACAGACTGAGTTAGACAGTGAGAGAGAGAGAGACAGAGAGAAAGGTCTTCCTTTTTCCGTTGATTCACCCCCCCCCCCCCCAATGGCTGCCATGGCCTGCACGCTGTGCCAATCCGAAGCCATGAGCCAGGTGCTTCCTCCTGGTCTCCCATGCTGGTGCAGGGCCCAAGGACCTGGGCCATCCTCCACTGCCTTCCCGAGCCGCAGCAGAGAGCTGAACTGGAAGAGGAGCAACTGGGACAGAACCAGCGCCCCAACCGGGGCTAGAACCCGGTGTGTTGGCGCCACAGGCAGAGGGTTAGCCAAGTGAGCCGTGGCACCAGCCCAACATATATTTACTTAAAGTTAAGCATTTCAGTGGTTCATCATTGTTGTGGCTACCTTGAAGTAAAAATAATGAACTCCCACAGAAGATTTGCTCTAAATATCAAAACTGAGAATAAAAAAGCTTTAGTTCTCACATAAGGAGACATCTGGGGAAAACAGGGGTACTGAAAGAGAAGCTTGACTTGACAGTAATAAGGAAAGGAGCCTGTAAGGGACTTTTAGGGTAATTAGAAGGCGGGCCATAGTGAAGTTTCTCTGGCATGTTAGGGAATTCCTGTTAGTGCCAAAGGAGAGATTACTGTTTTTCTTATCCGTTGGTCCAGGCATGCGGCAAGAGGGAAGGAAAGGGTTAAGACCAAAAGCTGCCAGCAACCAAATATCAAAAATTATGAAATACATGAAATATGCTCCCTTTATATTAACAAAAATTTTTGAAATGTAAAAAAGAAGAGGGGATAGAAATAGAAAAAAATAAATTTTTAACATAGATTTATCTAGGTTACAATTCACAGAATAAACCCATAAAATAATCAGAAATAAGTCAAACTCAATCACAATCAGCCTTAGTATTTTGTCCACTGACTTAAACATTGAGCTCCCTTAGGAAATAAAAATGATTGTTATTATACAAAATATGCAGTTGAGGTGAGCTTGACAAACATAGAATGATATGACATGTATGATCTGAATGATACATCATCTACAATGGCATATTGTATAATATACCATACAAGGTTTACACTCTAATCCACCGTTTACTAGCCTGCTACTACAAAGCTATTTATTTATTTTAGTTTTTGTTACTTGTGTGTAATCATTTATTGCTGTGCCATGATGAAGAATGAATGAGAATAAATGAATGTTAAATGTCTGGCTCACAACATGTCAGTAAACAATAGCTATTATTACAATTTTCTTGAACTTTTCCTAAATGTTAAATCCTATGACACTTAGAGCAAATATTTATTCCCTAGTGACAGAGCAAATAAAGATTAAATTTGACCTGTTTTCAAAGATAAACAAAGCTAGGTTCTAATTAAAGTGGTAAGGACAGATTTTAATCAGTTATAATTATTGCTTTAATGGGAAAAATCCAGAGTGAATGTATCTCAACTTTGATTTGTACAAAGGTGATTGGATATTTAAAATGGAAAATGGATCAATAGGTAATAGGAACAGAGCAGACTTACGTAAAGCCAAGGAAGTGAAAAATTACAAAAAGAAAAAAAAATGGCTACTCATCTGGGTTTGTTAAAATGCTTTTAACAAAGCTTCTGCTGTCACACAGACTTGAGGAACCTTATCTTCGGGTTTTAACTGGAACAAAAAATAAATTTTTTGGAAACCTTGAGTTTTCTCAGACAAGTACTTTAAGAGGTGCTAGGGTCATCCTAGAGATGTGACCATGAACTGTTACAAACTATGTTAGTGTTCATTCAGTCTTTATAGGTCAATGTTGGGGTTTGGTTGAGAAGAGGATCTCAAAGAGCCTGACTAGAGTTTGCTCAAGGAGAGAATGTTTTCAGTCTTAAAAAGGAATGTTAGATAAGTGGTTCTTGAAAATTTCATACTAAAAATACAAATTTTTAGACTTTTTAAAGGTAAAAAATTCAGTATAAGGAGTATTCATATCAATATGCAAGTCATAAAATAATGATTTTTATTCTTTTTAGGGAGACTTAGGAAGACAACTTATTAAAGTAAATTTTACATATTTAAAATAAATTTATTTTTAATTAAAAATACTTGATTAATATAATATTTGTATGTTTTTATGGAATACAATGCAATATTTCAACATGTGTGTACAGTATAAACTTGTGAAATTAGGCAATTTGAATTTTCATTTTCTTATCTTTCTTTATGTTTAGAGCCTATCAGATCCTTCTCTTTTTCTTTTTTAAATTTATTTTCCCCCAAAAGAAACTATTTATTTAAGGAATACAAATTTCAGAAATACAACTTTAGGAATAGTGATTTTTGCCACCATAATCTCCCTCCAACCCATACTCCTACCACTCTGCTTCCTCCCTCTCTCGTTCCCAGTCCCATTCCTCACTAAGATGCCTTAACCATTGAATAGTGCCCTTCTTTGTCCCTTTAACAGTTTTTGTGTTTAAGTCTATTTTGTCTGACATTAGGATGGCTACACCAGCTCTTTTTGGTTTCTGTTAGCATGGAATATCTTTTTCCATCCTTTACACTTTCAATCTGCATGCACCTTTGTTGGTGAGATGTGTTTCTTGTAGGCAGAAAATTGATGGATTTTGTTTATTAATCCATTCAGCCAGTCTGTGTCTTTTAACAGAAGCACTGAGGCCATTTATATTCAAAGTCACTACTGATAAGTAATGACTTTGCCCTGCCATTTTTCCATAAATATTCCTTTTTTACTTTTTCAATTTCCTTTGTACTTTTCCTGGGAGACTCTTCCTTTACCTTCTTTCATAGTGATGACCATGTTTCCATGTTTGTGTGTGTGTGTTTGTGTGTGTGTAGCACATCCTTAAGCATCTTTTGCAAGGCTGTATGGGTGGTGACAAATTCTTTCAATTTCTGTTTGTTATGAAAGGTCTTTTTTCATCCTCATTCATAAATGAGAGCTTTTCAGGGTAAAATATCATGGGTTGACAGTTTCTTCTGTTACTTGAAATATATCTCACCCTTCTCTCCTAGAGTGTAGGGTCTGATGAGATATCTACTTTGAGTCTAATTGTAAATCCTCTGAAAGTAATCTGACATTTCTCTCATGCACGTTTTAGAATAATTTCTTTATGTTTTACTGTGGAGAGTTTAATTACAATGTGTCATGGTGTAGATTTTTTTCTGATCAAGTCTATTAAGCATTCTGTGTGTTTCTTGTACTTGGATGTCCCTTTCTTTCTCCAAATTAGAGAAGCTTTCTGTTATTATTTCACTAAAAAGGTCTTCTAATCCTTTCTGTTTTTCCACACCTTCAGGAACTCCTAGATACCATATGTTGGGTCATTTGAAAGTATCATGTAGATTCCCAATAGTATTTTTTAGTTTTTTAATTTCTTCCTCTTTTTTTTTTTGTCTTACTGTATAATTTCTTGCAATTTGTCTTCTATCTTCTAAGGATATTATTTCTTCTGCTTCACCGATTATGTTGTTAAGGCTTTCCACTGCATTTTTATTTGTTCCATTGAATTATTCATTTCCAAGATTTCATTTTGCTTTCTTTTTAAGATCTCAATCTTGTGGGAGAAATTTTATTCCATGTAATGTACAAATTTCATTAGTTCAAACATTTACTTCTGATTACTTTTAAGTAATCCTATATCAATTTTTTGAACCCCACTTATGGCACTTATTCAATCTAATCATCCTCACAATCTAGTATTGAAGTGTTGTACCCTTTTGGGGGCCTCATGTCATGTTTCTCATACTTGTTTCTTGAATTGGTACATTTATTATTTGGCATTTGTGGAGATACTGGTTTATTTCATTGTTTTTGTTTGTTTGTTTGCTGTGGTGGCTTTTATCTTTGGACCATGTCTGAGTGGATTAGTGGAGTGTCTGTTTTCAAGGAATACCTAAATGCATGTGGTGCATGTGGCCAGGGAGCTCTGTTCAGTGCTCCAGGGTGAATGGAGTGTTAAGGTGACACTCAGGTTGGTTGTAGTAAATCTCCCCACCCTTTTTTTTTTTTTAAATCAAAAGCTAAATCTGTTCTGTTCTCTTGGGGTAGATTTAGTTTATTTCCTCTCCTCAAAGGAGACCACTGTTTGAGTTCTAGCCCAGTGGGTATAATATTCGTCCACACTTCCACAGGGACTACACAAAGGATCTGTGCAGTACTCGATGTAAACAGGTTCCCCAGCAATGTCCCTCACCAATGTAGCCTCCCACAATGGCTTCCCAAAGTCCTAGCCACACCCTGAACCTTTCCACACAGCCTCAGTGTTTGCACAGTACCACAGACAGTGTTTTCACAATCCTGGCACACAAGCCTCCCACAGTCATGAGCATCAAGCCCCCTGTCAGTTTTCCTTGCCAGATTCAGGATTCTCCACCTGACTGGATGCTGGGCACAGACACCAGCTGGCACACCTGTTACAAATGGCCAAAATGGCACCCGCTCTCTATCGGCTTGTTACAGGGCACTGTTGCAGGGTGATCGGGGAGATAGAAACATGCTCCCCCTTTTTTCCCTCTAGTTTGGCAGGCACACTCCCCCACAGGGTTCCAAACCCAAATCCCTCCAGGCTTTTCATGCACCTTTAACACCAGTGGCTTGGGCTGCTGCAGTCCCGTCTCACCTCACTCTCCAAAGCTGGTGCAGAGGCTCTCCACTGCAGGGGTCCTGATTTGTGCATGGCCACATCCTCCACATAGGTCCACTTTGTCCCTTCAACCTGCATGGAGTTTCCTCTCCCATTTTCTTGCTAACTCTTCCCTGAGACTGAACTCTCTCCACTTTTTTTTAAACTCTTCTCCTAGGCTAGAGCAGTAAGTTCCCTCCCTACTCCACCATCTTAATCTACTCCTTTCTTCATTTCAGTTCTTTATTTGGTATATGACACTTAAACTCGAGCTCCAGTCATCTCTCTGGGGAGCACTACAGCATATGACGTCTCTGTTTTCGTGCCAGTTATCCAACCTGCTTCCAATCCCTCCTCACCTTACTCTTTCTAGTCCCTAGTGATCATCATTTTATTTTAAGTTTAAATTGACTACTTTTTAACTTCCATATAGGAGAGAAACTCTGCAGTATTTTTCTGGCTTTTTTCAACTAATATGGTGAACTCTAGTCCCATCCATTTTGGTGCAAATTGCCAGGATTTCATTTTTATGACTAATTAATATTCAACTGTGAATTTTTACAATATTCTCTTTATCCAAGAACCCATTACAGATCAACTAGGTTAATTCCATATCTTGAATATTATGAATAGTGCTACAGTGAACGCACGTGTGCAGATATCTCTTCAATATACTGATTTCACTTCCTTGGGATATATTCCCAGAAATGGAATAGTTGGGTCAGGTGCTAGATCTCTCTTTAGTTTTCTGAAGAGCCTCCATACTGTTTCCCATGAAGTCTGTACTAATTTGCATTCTCACCAATAGTGTACTCATGCCCTCTTCTCTGCCTTAGCACCAGCATTTTCATTTTTTTTTTCATTTTATTAATAGTGGTTGGTGAATCAATATCTCATTGTGGTTTTGATTTGCATTTTCTTGTTTTCCAGTGATATTGATTGAGCATTTCTTCATATATCTGTTGGCTATTTATGTTTCTTTTTTTTGTGTGAAATATCTTCTCAAGTTCTCTGCATTTTTTTATATTTTATTTAATGAACATAAATTTCCAAAGTACAGCTCATGGATTACAATAGCTCCCCCCCCCCCATAACTTCCCTCTCACCCACAACACTCCCCTCTCCCACTTCCTCTTCCCTTCCATTTACATCAAGATTAATTTTCAATTATCTTTATATACAGAAGATCAGTTTAACATATATTAAGTAAAGATTTCCACAGTTTACACCCACACAAAAACACAAAGTGTAAAATACTATTTGAGTACTAGTTATAGCATTAATTAAACACCTAAGAGTAATTGTGTATGAATTACAGAGTTCATCCAATAGTTTTAAGTAGAACATAAAAAATAATAAAAGGGTAAAGTATTAAGTTCTTTTTTTTTTTGTTTGTTATATAGTTTTTTTTTTTATTTAATAATTGTGAATTTACAAAGTGCAACTTGTGTATTGTTGTGGCTTCCCCTCCCCCAACCTCTCTCCCTCCCGTGGCCCTCCCCTCTCCCGCTCCCTCTCCCATCCCGCCCTTCATCTAGTTTCATTTTCAATTACCTTCATATACTGAAGATCAACTTAGTATATACTAAGCAAGGATTTCAACAGGCTGCACTCACACAACCACACAAGGTATAGGGTATTGTTCGACTAGTAGTGTTGTTTTTAAGTTTCATAGTAAAACACATTAAGGACAGAGATCCTACATGGGGAGCATGTACCCAGTGACTCCTGTTGTTGATTAACAATTGGCACTCTTATTTATGACGTCAGCAATCACCTGAGACTCTTGCTATGAACTGTCTAGGCTATGGAAGCCCCTTGAGTTCACCGACTCTGAACTTGTTTAGTCAAGGCCGTATCACAGTGGAGGATCCTTCCTCCCTTCAGAGAAAGGCGCTTCTCTCCTTGATGGCCTGTTCCTTCTGCTGGGGTCTTGTTCACCAGGATCTTTCATTTAGATTGTTTTGCCACCGTGTCATGGCTTTCTACTCTGCATGTTTTTTAACTGCATTGTTTGGGGGGTATTGTTGTTTGGTATGTTTAGTTCCTTATATATTCTGGATATTGATCCTTTGTAAAATGTGTAATATGAAAAAATTTCTCCCTTTCAGTCTGTTGTTATTCACTCTGCTGATTGCTTCATTTTGCTGTGCAAAAACTTAACTTCATATAAAACCATTTATCTAGTTTTGCTTTTGTTGCTCATGCTTTTGAGATCTGATCCAAATAAGTCAAGAAACTTTTATTTTAAAATAATTATAGATTCACAGGAAATTGCAAAAAAAATACACAGGAGTTCATCCAACTTTCCTCAATGTTAGCATCTGGTATAATCACACCATAGTAACAAAATCAGGAAATTAACCTTAGTAGAATCCACAGATTTTTTTTTTCAATTTTATGAGCTTTATTCTTATGTGAGATAGTTAATATTCTAGTTCTACAATGATATTCCATATCCAAAATGCAGAAAATGAAGACTTAGTGTTCTTTATTTTTCCATGCCAAGCTTGGATGTGTACCCACACTTGGGGCATACTGTTTCTGAAGCCATCATTGTCTTCAAGGTTCATCTATTTCTCTCTTCTTTTTGCTTGTTTTGCTGTACTTTTTCTTTTGGCATTATTTCAGATTTATGTAAAATTGAAAGAATTGTACAAAGAATTTTTGTAGAGCTTTTATCCAAATTTCTCAAATCTTAACATTTTATCACATTTGCTTTATCCATACCATCTTCTCCTCCCTCCTTCTTTCTCTATGCGCAAGCTCACACACACACACACACACACACACACACACACAATGATATTGTGATATAATGAGAAATCTGTTCCTGTTTTCTGCACAGAGGTCCCCAAACCCTTTCAATTTCCTGACCCATAGGGATGCTAGGTATATACTTTTTCTGATACTTGGTTTTGACCTCAACTCCTGACCCAGAGCACCTCGTCTTGTGAAATTACCTAGAGGTTGATTTACCTAGAGAAGAGATAAAAGCTCCATGGTGCTTCCTACATACCCTACCCAATGCATCTTTTCCATCCAGGCTATTCATCTGAATCCTTTATATTAAACAGGTAAACACAAGTAAAATGTTCTGAATTCTGTCAAATGCCCTAGCAACTATCATGGGAACCCAGAATGAGAGCCTGTCGATCAGAAATACAAATCACAAAGCAGAAGGTGAAATTTGCATTCAAGTAGAGGTCACTGTTATGGGACTAAGTGCTTATCTGTGGGGGCTGCACAAACTCCCCTTACTGTCAGAATTGAGGTAAATTGTAGGACACCCAGTGTCTGCTACAGAATTGGTTGTTGATGGTATGAAAACCCTGCACATTTTTTGTCACAGATGTGTCTGTGTTTTGTTCAACCGTGTAGAGAAGAAAACTTTTTTTTTCTCACACACACACACATGGTTTTACTCTGTTTCACCTAAATGCTTCAGTGTTTATTTTAACACAGGGCATTCTATTTCCTAACCATAACATAAATGTCAAAATCGCAATATTGATGTTTATACAGTAGTATTATAAACCCTATAAATTTTATTGAAATTTTGCCAACTGCCCTAGTAATGTCTCATCATATGACAGATGCATTTAGTTATCATATATCTTCAGTCTCCTTTAATTTGGAACAATTCTTCAGTTTCCCTTTGTCTTCTATGACATTGTAGTTTTTAAAGAATGCAGGCCAGTTATTTTGTAGAATGTCTGTCAATTTAGGTTTGTCTGCTATTTCCTCATGATTAGGATCAGGTTATGCATTTTTATAAAAAATACTACTTAAATACTACTATATTTTTAGTGTGTCCTACTAGGTGGCAGAGGAAGTTCATTTGTCCAATTATTTGGCTATATTAGCTTTGATCACTTGGTTAAGATTGATCAGATAGGTTTATCTACTTGAAGATTGCTACTTCTTCTGTTTGTTTTTATTCAGTTTGTAGGAATATCAGTTTGTCATTCTTACTCTCCCCCCAATCATGTTAGGCTCAGCTATTATTGCTTCCTCTACCCAACATGTTCCCTCACTGAATTCCTGTGCTGCTACGAACTTAACTTCATTGTTATGTTTATTATATTGAAAAGTATATCATCTAATAGGTTAGAAGCATTTGTTATCAAGGACTTTATATTTTCCATCACAGGATATTCTAGAAAAGTAGAAGGTTCTTAATTGATATTAATTGAATAAACTGATAAATGAACAAGTAATTTCAAGAGGAGGGATGGAGCAATATTGTCTCCTCTATTTTATATGAAGTAATACTGAATATCAGAGTAATGTGATCAGATCATGGCACTACGTTCTCAACATGTAATACTGAATATTATTGAGGTAGTTTGAGTCCAAGAAGATACTTTAATTATGTCTACGTTAAGAATAAAGAAGTGAAAGTCTTTTATTTTTACATCTAGATTCCCAATTCTAGATATGCTAGAAATGTCTCATGGCTGCTGATAATACATAGGATGTCAGCCTGCTAGTGTGCCACTGATGCTACAAAACAAAACACAATTTAGTGTCCTAAGATAGCAATTGACTCTCTCCCCTCTTGCATCTTGGATCATTTAAAAATCAGGTGATCTAGAATGAGCTCAGACAGGCTGGCTCCAAGCTTTGGATCTAACCATGCTCTGCTATACCTGTCTTTCATTTGCCAACAATAAAGTCGGGTCATGATGTGCAGTGCATCCTAGGGCTGATGCTCAAAACTACCACACTCTGACTTCCACCTACTGACTGTTTGCCAAGTCAATCAGGAGGCCAACCCAGTTTGATCAAGGCAGGCAGCTATACTCTGGGGCTATTCAAATAGCAAAGGGTGTGGATACAAGAGAAATAAAGGACCTAGAAGGGTAATGGGAACAATAATGCAATCTACCCTGAAATTCAAATAGAAATGGTATATTCAGCCTTCAAGTTGTCTCAGTTTTGCTGCAAATCGAGTGTTTTGTGAAAGTTTGCTTTAATTTTTTTTTTTTTTTTTTTTTTTTTTACAGGCAGAGTAGACAGTGAGAGAGAGAGAGAGAGAGAGAGAGAGAAAGGTCTTGCTTTTCCGTTGGTTCACCCTCCAATGGCCACCTCGGCTGGCGCGCTGCAGCCGGCACACCGCGCTGATCCAATGGCAGGAGCCAGGTACTTATCCTGGTCTCCCAGGTGGGTGCAGGACCCAAGCACTTGGGCCATCCTCCACTGCACTCCCAGGCCACAGCAGAGAGCTGGTCTGGAAGAGGGGCAACCGGGACAGAATCCGGCGCCCCGACCGGGACTAGAACCCGGTGTGCCGGCGCCGCTAGGTGGAGGATTAGCCTGTTGAGCCGTGGCGCCGGCCTAAATATTTCTTAAAATTAAAAAAAATATATGAATGAAAAATATATGAGTGAAAAATATATGAGTGAAGCTGAGCATCTTTTCTTCTGACTGCTGTTTATAGCCCTTGCTGATTTTCCTGCTCAACTATGGCCTTTTCACTTTCTTCAGTGGAGCATTAATCCTGTGACAGTAATGTAAATTAAACATGTTATCTCAAAAATAATAAATAAAATATCCAGTTGGAAAAGAATAAATCAATTCTGTAGTTTCTATAATTCTAAGAAAGAATGCTAGAAAATGTTCTGATCTCAGGCAATTTTCTTACAATTGAAAAAAGGGAGGGTGAGAGAGCGAGAGAGAGAAATGCAGGGAAATTTTCACAAGTAAAGCGTACCTCCCTATAGTGCCAGTTTTCAGTACATCTTTTAGTACTAAATTTTTAGCATATATTTGCTGAGTGCTACTTCAAATATTAATGATATACTCAAATGTAGTGCAATCAAGTGAAAAGTGTAATAAATTCTGATAACATTCACAAAAGGTCTCTACCCGCCTCAGAAAGAACAGATTAAAAATATCATTTCCTCAGACATGTTCATTCTCCTTACCTTATTAAACCCTATAACTACAGAAGTTATTGTCTGCCTTTTTGGTTAGATGGGTGTTTTGGCGACAGAATAAAAATGTTTAAGTCTTTGATATGAGAATGTGAAATAACTGTTTTGTTTTATCATGATGTTATATGTTTTTTTTTTTCAATTAGGAAATAATGATTAGTCATTCATAGTTTGCAAAAGAAAAAGTTAAAAGAAAGTATTTATTTTAATAGATAAAAAGAAGTCTCTGGAATCAAAGAGATGCTTCTATAGATCACAAACTCGCGAAAGGTATTACAATTGTTATAGTCTCATTCACCCCATTATGAGATGTACACATTCATACCTTTCAAAGTAAAAATCTGTTTTGGGGGCTGGGTTAAACAGCTTCTTAAGATGCTAGCATTTTATATTGGTGTGCTGGTTCAAGCCCCGGTTGCTCTGCTTCCTACCCAGCTTCCTGCTAACGTACTTGGAAGGCAGTGGAATATGGCCCAAGTACTTGGACTTCAGCCACCCTTGTGGGAGACCTGGATGGAGTCCTGGGCTCCTGCCTGACCTGTCCTGTTTCAGCCATCTGGGGAGTGAACCAATGGATGGAAAGTCAATCTCTCTCTCTCTCTCTCTCTCTCTCTCTCTCTGTTTTCTGCCAAAAAAAATTATTTTAAAAATTAAATATCTGTTCCTATAACTCCAACAGTCCATTCTATTTATTATCAGTTTTTTTCTTAGCCATTTCCCTTGCTCTTTTTCTCAGTGGAGTAACTTTGTAAAGGATAGTAGTTTTAGGGTTTCCAAGAAGTTTCTGTGGAATATACTGATCACTGGCAGAACTAAATTTGCCTAAATTTGTCATCTTTATATTCACAGAGTCTATTCTTGGAGCAACTCTATTAAATATCCTCATTTGCAATCTAACATATTTCAACAGGTGCCATAAGCTTATGTTAAAGATTATCTTGAAACATTTTCCCCAAATTTCATTTTGGTGATTTGCATTTGCAGCAAATATACTTCACACAAATACCGTAGCCACTACAATGCCTATGGTATGTGAAGCATGTGACTCAAACTAATTTCTTATCTAAAAGTCAACATGAAAACCAATAGTTTTAGTTGTATTATATAGCCCTCCTCTGGAGCCACAAATCTCTGGGGAAAATGCTGAATGAGTAAGAGCATCTTGTTCGCTTTGTGGAGAATGAAATTAAGTACATGGGTTTCTAGAACTACTTTTACGTCTCAGAAAGTTTGATCCTTTATCATTTTTAGTTCCATGTCATTTGCAGTTGAGTCTTTCAGATGACAGACTCTGAAGAAATAATGATGTCATAAGGCTTTCTTCAAGAGCAAGCTTTGCAATAAGGGTTTATTCTACACCTTCCCTCTTTTTCCTCTCCTTTTCCATCCTCTCCCTGTTCCACTTCCCGTTTCCTTTCCCTTTTACTAGCTTCCCTACCTTCCCTTCTCTTTATTCCTACCATAAATAAAATTATGAAATATAATTTTATAAACAACAAATTTCTACATACCTTGATGAGTTTTTATTTTGCTTATCAGAAGATTTTAAGTTTGTTAGGTCATCAAAGAAGGAGGTACCTTTCTCTGAAGGGAAGAGAGAACTTCCACTTTGACTACGACCTTGTCTAAATATGATCAGAGTCGACAAACTCAAAAGGCTTCCATAGCCTTGGCGACTCATGACAAGAGCCTAGGGTGATTACTGATGCCATAAACAAGAGTGTCAATCTGTTAAGTCAACAACAGGAGTCACTGTGCACTTACTCCTCATGTAGGATCTCTGTCCTTAGTGTGCTGTACATTGTGATTTAATGCTATAACTAGTACTCAAACAGTATTTTTCACTTTGTGTTTCTATGTGGGTGCAAACTGTTGAAATCTTTACTTAATATATACTAAACTGATCTTCTGTATATAAAGAGAATTGAAAATGAATCTTGATGTGAATGGAAGGGGGAAGGGAGAAGGAAAGGGGAGGGTTGTGGGTGGGAGGGAAGTTATGGGGGAGGGGGAAAGCCATTGTAATCCGTAAGCTGTACTTTGGAAATTTATATTCATTAAACAAAAGTTTCTGGTCCCGGTCGGGGCGCCGGATTCTGTCCCGGTTGCCCCTCTTCCAGGCCAGCTCTCTGCTGTGGCCAGGGAGTGCAGTGGAGGATGGCCCAAGTGCTTGGACCCTGAACCCACATGGGAAACCAGGAGAAGCACCTGGCTCCTGGCTTCAGATCAGCGCGGCGCGCCAGCCGCGGCGGCCATTGGAGGGTGAACCAACGGAAAAGCAAGACCTTTCTCTCTGTCTCTCTCTCTCACTGTCCACTCTGCCTGTCAAAAAATAAAAAAATTAAAAAAATTAAAAAAAGAATATCCTCCACTGAATACACTAAAAAAAAAGATTTTAAGTTTGTTATAGAAAAAATGAGAGAGAGGGAATCTCTGGATTTTTGTCTAAGTTATTTTACAGGACATTATTAAGTAACTGTATTTGGTCTGTTTGTATTGCCTTTTCTGTTCATTACTTTAAAATTGCATGATAAAATATGTGCCATGCTCAATTTGTTTGGGAGATAATTTTCCCAGAGTAAATCTACATATATTGTGAATATCACCAGTCAAAATTTATGATTTAAAGTTTTAAAATCTAATAATCTTTCTTTTTTAAGCCTTTGTTATAGGTTAAAAAATATGATTTACCATCTTCACTGTTTTTAAGCATACGGCTCAATAGTTAAGTGGCTGTGAAACAGATTTCCAGGCTTTTTCATCTTATAAATCTGAAGCCCTATTCCCCACCCCCATCATAGTGACCACCCTTCTACTTTCTGTTTCTGTGAATTTGACTATTTTACATATCTTATATAAGCAAAGTCACACGGCAGTTTTGTAATTGGCATATTTCACTTAACACAATGTCCTCAAATGCCATCCATGTTGTGGTATGTGACATAATTTACTTCCTTTTTAAGGTTGAATAATTTTCCATTGTTAGTGTATACAACATGTCATCTATCAGTTCAGCCACCAATGGCCATTTGGATTGCTTCCACCTCTTGTCTACTGTGAGTGGCGCTGTTATGAACACAGGTGTATACACACTGATTATCTCATCCAAAGAAGAGAATTCATACTATCAGGATAGGAACTTAAATATTAAATCATTTGAACTGACTTTAGAGAGTTATCTCCCCAGTTTCTCCAATAAACAATAGAGTGAAAATATTTAGGAATAAATGCTCCAGTCTACACTCAAGAGTGACACATGTATTAGAGTCAAATTCATAGAATAAGATATTTTATTTAGACTTTCTTTACATAGTTCAGAGCCATTCTTGCAACTAATAAGTAATAAGTGAGGCACAGGTGAAGGGCTGCTCAAATGTCTGCCTTACCCCACAGAGGCCAGGCTAACCTCCACTTTCCAAATCACTCCATTCACACGTGTCTGGTCTACCTGAGTGGCTCCCTGAAAATGACTTATATGCTCATGAGGCTTTTCTTTTCTTTTTGCTTCAATTAAAATGTTATCTATTTGAGAGGCAGAAGAGAATTAGTGATAAAGTTCCCATCTGCTGGTTCACTGCCCAAATGCCCACAATGACTGGGGCTGGACCTGGCCGAAGCTGAGAGCTGAGAACTCAATCCACATCACCCGTGCATGTGTCAGGGACCCAACTACTTGAGCCATCACCTGCTTGATACCAAGGTGAATATTAGCAGAAATCTGGAATCAGTTGCCAAAGCAAGATATCAAACCCAGGTACTCTGCTATAGATGTGAGCATCTTAACCCACAACTTAACTGCTAGGCCAAACACCTGCCCACATGGTGCTTTTTATTTATTTATTTTTTTTATCTTTTATTTAATGAATATAAATTTCCAAAGTACGACTCATGTGTTACAATGGCTTCCCCCCCCATACCGTCCCTCCCACCCACAACCCTCCCCTTTCCCACTCCCTCTCCCCTTCCATTCACATCAAGATTCATTTTCGATTATCTTAATATACAGAAGATCAGCTTAGTATACCTTAAGTAAGGATTTCAACAGTTTGCTCCCACACAGAAACATAAAGTGAAAAATAATAGATGATTTTTTTTAAATGATGATGAAATCAGATCAGACCTATTGTCATGTTTAATCCCAGTGAGAGTCAAGTTGGGAATTGATAATTTCTTTTTTTTTTTTTTTTTTTTTTTTTACAGAAGATCAGTTTAGTGTACATTAAGTAAAGATTTCAATCGTTTGCACCCCATAGAAACACAAAGTGAAATATACTGTTTGAGTACTCGTTATAGCATTAAGCCTCAGTGTACAGCACATTAAGGACAGAGATCCTACATGAGGAGTAAGTGCACAGTGACTCCTGTTGTTGACTTTACAAATTGACACTCCTGTTTATGGCATCAGTAATCTCCCTATGCACCAGTTATGAGTTTCCAAGGCTATGGAAGCCCCTTGAGTTCTCCGACTCTTATCTTGTTTAGACAAGGTCATAGTCAAAGTGGAGGTTCTCTCCTCCCTTCAGAGAAAGGCACCTCCCTCTTTGAAGACCTGTTCTTTCCACTGGGATCTCACTCACAGAGATCTTTTTGCCAGAGTGTCTTGGCTTTCCATGCCTGAAATACTCTCATGGGCTTTTCAGCCAGATCCGAATGCCTTTAGGGCTGATTCTGAGGCCAGAGTGCTATTTAGGACATCCGCCATTCTATGAGTCTGCTGAGTATCTCACTTCCCACCACATGGTGCTTTTTAGATTGCACAAGTGTCAAGGCCACTTTTAGAACCCTGACTCTCTGTTATGGCTCCTAAATTCATCTATTAAAATTCTTTTAATGGTGCCAGTGTTGTGGCATAGCACATGAAACTGATGCCTGTGATGCCAGTATCCCACATTGGCAACAGTTACTGTCCTGGTTGCTCTGCTTCTGACTCAGCACTCTGTAACTCTGATGTGCAAAATTAATGAATAAATCTTTTTGAAAAATTATTTTTCCAGTTATTTTTGTAACCAGTGAGTGCACTTACAGAAGTTCACAATGAAATGACAAGGGACCTAGGTGATGCTGGCCTAACTGTCATTCAAAGAGACACTCACACCTGCTTTGCAGCATCCTGATAAATGTCCACACAGTGATTATAGTACTTTCTGTGCTATATTGCAATGATCTGCTATCTCATTAGGCAGTAAGTTCCTTGGGAATAGACCCTGTGCTTTATTTAACTCATCATCTACAGTAATATTACTGCTATTTAGTCATAAGTTTTACTAATAACAGTAAGGTAAAATAATTGGAAATAAATTTAAAAACAATTAAAGTTTTTCAAAGATAAGAGACTATGGCATATATTTACTTATAGGTAGCAAAAGTCACTTATTAAGAGGCTGTTATATGCAATCATTCATGATAGAGTAACAAATTCCATTGTAAATGAATTTGACTTTGTAAGACTAAGGAAGCAAATTCTAGACACTTATGAAAAGAAAAAAAAAAACATGTATAACTAGGAAAAACAAATGGCCTTGGACCTTTTAAATATTGTTTTGACCCTCATAAGTAACACACTTGCCTAATCATAGCAAATCATTTAACTTAAAAAGTGGTTTAGATGCTATAGAAAAGTGATATTAGTATACTCCTTTAGGTGTCTCATGATTAATATTCTATATATTGAACTACAAGTCACAGAAATTAACTTATTAATTAAGGCTTTTCATTGGTATGCACGATTAACAGAAAAAAATAAAAGTTATTTCCTTGACTCTGCCTTTAGTAATAATCCAGAGCTATTAGAATCTCATTTATTCTTTCAAAGCGGTATCACTAGGAGAAAACCTGTCTTTACTGGGAACCCTACAAGCACAGTGTCATAAATCAAGAAGCTCTAATGGGTTGTAGGAAGGGAAACTGCTATGTGGAAACAAAATTAAACTACTCTTTGAAGGTAGCTTGTGAAGGTAACTAAATGCATTTATCCCTTTCATGAACTTCACTCTTCCGTGTGTTCGCAGTGGCGGTATCAGAAAAGCAATTACAAATGTAGCCTCTGCAGTTTGCGTGCTATCACTGAGGAGCAGCTAATGTCCTGTAAACATTACTCTGTTATCTCATTAATTGAAGAAACACAACTCAAAAGGGAAGTGTATTTATTTCTAAAGTAATTAAAAGGAATGTCTAAAAGAATGGGGATTTGATATCAACCTGCCTGCCTTTTAGAAATACTGAATGACCTGAAACTTACATTTAGCACTCAGGTATAAAATTCTCATGAGCAAACTGTGAAGGAATTGTATTGAATATGTTAGACATAAGATTTTTTTCTTTAAAAATCCATGATTTAAAGAAATATTGTCCCAAACATACAAGATAGGTTTATATCCTTAGACAAAGGAACTCTGAATTACCTAGGAAGCACACAAAGTGTCTAGTGTTTTTTGAAGGTGGAATTGAAAACTCATGAACAATTCAGGGACAATACGTAAGTGAAAGGGCACTATTCCTCATCTATAGTTAGCTGGGAAAGGCTTTGTAACTAGGTACAATTTCAAGACCTTTTTCAGAGATGAAGATATTTGAATAGGCGGCTTCAATGCAATATTTATATATACATGCATATTCTAGAAAAAATAGAGAAATATAATAATTTGAAACTAAATTCAGAAAGTCTTAGAAAATAAAAATTCAAAACACTCAACCAAATAGTCTCAAAAAATAAATTGTTCCCTGAATCACTACAGCAATAATTTATCTGAATGATCTGAAATGGTGTGCTTTCCACAGGACCAGAATGTAGGATTACAAAGTGCCTTTGGTGTGAACCACCAACAGTCAAATGTTCAGTAAATTACTAACAGTCAAATGTGGGGTATGATTACAGCTTGCTTAATACTCTTTTCAGTGTCTGTATTAGAATCTCAACCATTTCCACATAAAAGACCTCTGGTTTAATTTACTTTAAGCACAGTCTCATTAAAGATGTTTTAAATCTAAAAGTCTATCTTAATTTTCTCAAATCTCTTTAATGAGTTATTTATAAAAACAAAGGGATAACACATTTAACCTATTCCTAATGCTCTTATAATACATAAAAGATTATCATATAGCAAGAATATATGAGCCTGTGAATAGATAATTTTGGGTTGGTGTTCATGCTGTGTTTATCAGAGAATATCACCAACTTCTTTTCCAAATCCTTAAAAGAATTTAAAGTGTCATGCTCAGGCAATCAAAAGCATGTGGTAAGTAAACAGGAAGAATTTAAACATGAAGTTGTGATATAAAAATAGTTGCACAGAATTTTGTATGTGGGTAAATAAATGACTATTGTCAAGAATAAATCCCAGCAGTTGCCCATTTGCTAGCATAATCCATCCTATCTTGCAAGATTATGTTTCAGAATGACAGAACTTCACAAGTGGAAATGAAAGCTGCTTGGACAATTCTCTACACTGACTATAGAATAACTTTAGCTAACTCCTAAGTTATGTAAAAATCAAGGAGATTAGGCATTGATATGGAATTTGCCCTATTTTTTGACATTTACTCTTTCATTCCTGTGTCCTTTGCATTCTATCAGAAAAATTCCGTGTACAATAAATCTCAAATCCTTTTCAAAGTAGCCAAGTCTCCTTAGTAGGAAATAAACATGTAAATCATATAACAATTGCTTTGTTATAGCAATTAATATCTAAATTTAAATAAGAAAAATAGAGGGCATCAAGTGTTTAAATATGTAAGAAGGCAGGGATTCAGGTGAGTCTCTGCAGCAAAACCACACCCTTTTTAATTATTCTTCTGTTGTAAACGCATTGGACTGTCTCAAATCTCAGTGCATATCGTCCTTGAATTCGGGTTTGTGTTAGTATAGGAAACCTTTTCATTCTGTAAAGGATTCCTGAGTTGAAGACTTCACCTCATTTCATAGATGGGGAAACTTGTATTTAGTTCTGAATTCTAGGCTGAAGTATTTCTACTATATTCACATTAAGGCCTTTTAGTAATGATTCAAGAAAACAGGACTTTTGATAGAATGGCATGATGGAGTAGGAGTTTCTATTTTCCTCATCTCCCATCAAAGCAAAATCAACATACCTAGTCTATTTGATCTAATTAAAATGTATAGGATATTTCCTATGCTTGGGGCAGTGTATTCAGTGTTGAAAGTTACAGCCAGATGAGAAGATTCAATCTTTGCCCTCAAATAATTTACGTTTGGATGGGTGAAGCATGAGTAAATTGAACCAATCTTAAAGATCTGATAGGTGTAAGATAAGTGCTCTGTATCTTGTCTTGCACTCTACATCTTTTGCCTTAGAGGAACTGGAAATGAGAAAATGTTCATGTTCCAACGAGGGAGGCCAACAAGGAAGGAGTCTTAAGGAGATAGAATGCCTGAGAAGATGAGAAGTACAGAGGCACATGTTCCAAGTAGTGGGAACCAGGTTTTCTTTGCTTCTCCCATATCACTTGAAAGAAATACATTTTTGTTATGGCCTTTCCCCATGTAAGAAGGTTTGGTATGGTAAAGTCTTCTCTGCCAAAAGACAAGATTAATAGTTATGACAACGGAGAGAATATGGAGAGTAGGAGACTTTTGAATGAAGTGTGAAGTCATCAGAACTGAATGAACAGGAGCCCGTGGGGTTTAATGTACACTGGGAGGCAAAAAGCCATGATGTGCTGTGCACCCTCCACCCTGCCCCCATGCCCTCTGTGTTTCTGATCTCCCTGATAAATCTTGCTTTCTTTGGCCTCCTCCAGCCCCTCTCATAAACCTGAAGTTCAACATATTTTAGAAGTGAATATTCGGATGGAGGATGTAGCTCATAGAAACAAAGTGAGTATTGTTCTTGGATTACCTGGCCCTTATGAAACGTGTTGAAAGGATTCCTGAGGCACAGGGAGAAACAATACAGGACAGGAAACAACCCAGGGGGGAAAGGAGGAAAAAATAGTTCAAAAATGCTTATATGTCCTAGGGAAATCTAGTGCAAAGTGAATTGATTCAGGAAGAAAAAAATAGAAAGGCAACAACCGAGGGACAGTAGGAGGAGTTTCCACCTATGACCAAGAAAGACTATTTTACTACTTTGTAGTACTCTTCGGCAAGCACAAAAAAAATTGTCATCAGCTTCTAAATCTCTCATCAGGAGGGTTGTCTCTAACGGTTGCTTATACATAAATTTTCTCATCTGAAGATTAGTTTATCTTGGCAAGGTTTGCCATATGTTAACTTGATTTTCCTCTTCCTTTTGGAGCTTGCATGATCCCATGAAATCACATATGCAGAACCACAATACATCTTTGAAATATTGCATATGGAGCTGGAGATAGTTCCATTATGAGCATAGGGCAGAAGAGACCTTATAAAATGATTCTTCTCAAGGGTGAATCTCTGTGCTTTCAAACAATCCATATAACTTCAGAAGAAATAGAAAGACACAGAGAAAGAGAGGGAGGAAAGTTAAGGTTGAGTAGACAAAGAAGTGGGTTGTCTGAAAACATCAAGACATGATAGGGCCATGCTGTGTTGCAGCAGGTTAAAGCCTTGGCCTGTAGCATCAGCAACCCATATGGGTGCCGGTTTGAGTCCTGGTTGCTCCGCTTCCAATCCAGCTCTCCGCTGTCACCAGGTAAGCAGTGGAAGATGGCCCAAGTACATGGGCCCCTGCACCCACATGGGAGACCCAGCAGAAGCTCCTGGTTCCGGCTTCAGATCAGCTCAGCTCTAGCCGTATTGGCCATCTGGGGAGTTAACCAGCTGATGGAGGAGTTCTCTCTCTCTTTGGTTCTACCTCTCTCTGTAACTTTCAAATAAATAAAATAAATCCTAAAGAGAGAGAGAGACTAAGTAAATCATTTCAGTTTAAGATAGAATGTATTAATAATCATACTTACTAAGAAAAGTGCTGTTTCAAGTACTCAGTAAACATTTTTTCACTGATGATTATGATACTTTCTCAAAACCTGTATAAATTGAATGATAGTGTTCTCATATGAGAAATGAAGAAATAAATATCTGAGAAGTTTCACATTAGAGTTAAGATTTGACTGTAGCATTTTCTGATTCCTAAGTTTCCACGCTTTCCTATTCCTAAATGTAGCTAACTAAAAGGCCCACAGGCTAATCAGAAATATAAGGTGGAGTTTAGACATAGAAGCCTTCAAGTTCGGAGGAACTGAGGCTTAACAGACATTTACCCAACTAATAGTACTACCAAACCATATTTGTAGCAGAAGGCATTTAGCACAGTAGTTAAAACACTGCTTGAGATGCCTACATCCTGTGTAAGAGTGCCTAATTGAAGTCCAAGATCTGGCTCCCAGTTCCAGCTTTCTGCTAATGCACACCCTGGCAGGCAAAATAAATCAAAATAAATAACATGTAGGGGGCCAACACTGGCTTAGCGGATAAAGCCACTGCCTGCAGTGCTGGCATCCCATTAGGGCACTAGTGAGAGACCCAGCTGCTCCACTTTGGATCCAGCTTCTTCTATGGCATGGGGAAGCAGTGGAAGATGGCCCGAGTCCTTGGGCCCCTGTACCCACTTGGGAGACCTGAAAAAATTCTTGGCTCTTGGCTTCGGATTAGCGCTGCTCCAGCCGTTGTGGTCATTTGGGGAATAAACCTGCAGATGGAAAACCTCTCTCTCTGCCTCTGCCACTCTGTAACTCTACCTTTCAAATAAATAAACCTCAAAAACAAACAAAAATAAATAAAATGCAAAATTTTATCTCTTCTATTTAAAAAATGTAAACATTGCCAAAATAAGGTGGAAAATCTCTCCTGAAGATTAGAAGGTTTTGACCGTATGATAATATACTACTTTATTAGTTTAATTGCTCTCCTAGGGATATGACCTTGGAAAAGTTTTCACATGGGTTTAAAATTTGTTTTCAAATAAAAATATGAAATTACCTACTCTCTGTATTCACATATAAATGCCTTTTTGCTTAGCAGAAAAGCAACTTTACAGGTAGTCATGTAAACCAAAAGTGTTCAGATTCTTTTCCCACTAATATCCTTGTTAACCTGTCATAAGAATCAATTGCATTTGAGTTAGGCAAAATACCATAAGGAAATAAAATACCAAACACCTTCTACATGGAATCTTTACTACAGTCACCACAAGGCACTGAAAGCCATGACATACATGTACCATATGTGTAAGTCTCAAACTTCAAATATGTGCTAACATCATCATTGCCCTGTGGCACTGTATAGGTTTTGAGTAGAGAATAAATAATTCCCACTGCATTCAAAATACACAAATGTTAGTTTCAAATCAAGGGAAAAATAGATATGGAGGGAAAGATAAATGTATGCTGAGAAAGGTGGACAGATTTTTTTTGTGCACTTTTGACCAGCTTCTTGTAATTTATTTTTTAGTTTAAATTGACAATTTTTAATTGTGTAAGTTCATGGACTACAACATGATGTTATAACATGAATACAGCACAGAATAATTAAATTAAGTTAGTTAATATTGACTGGTGATATTCATTATCTTAAATAATTGATATTTTATGGTGAAAACATTTGGAATTTATTCTTGGCAATTTTGAAATGTACAATCCTCTATTATTAACTATATTCTTTGAGAATGAAAGAGAAAACAGAAAGATAGAAACATGTTTATGTTTTCAAAAATCACTGTGACCACTAAACCATTTTTTGGTGGTCAGAGTTTAGACTAGTGATTTAGACGACCATGTGCCATAACAGAGTACCTAGATTCAGTACTCTAGTTCCTGACTCCAGCTCACTGCTATTGCAGACTCTGGGAGGCAATGATGGTGACTCAAATAGTGGGGTTCCCAGCTTTGGCTTGGCCCTGTCAGGCATGTGGGGAGTGAAACTGTAGATGGGAGAACTCCCTCTCTCTCTCTGAAATAAACAAGCAAACAAAAATAGATGTATTCCCCTCATGAGTTGGTTATTGGTGGTAGTGTTTTTCTGAAATTCATTTCAAATAATAAAGAATCTCCACAGCACCTCAAACTTAGCACTTCTCTAAAAACTCCTTTATGTTATTCACAGACTACTTCAGTAACTTCCTAAGTAGTTTTGCCATCACTACTGTCTCTTCTTTTCCAAAATATCCTCTCTGTTGCTTCCATCCTCTTCTGCTCTTCTTAAAACAGAAACCTAGCCATGTCACTCCACTGTTCAGACTGAGAAGTTACCCTGAACATGACATACAAGGGTATGTGGAGCTTCCTCACGTCCTGCAACTCCTGTCACAGTTACCTTGTCTCATGGCTCTGCCCATCTCTGGTCACATACTATGCCAAAACGTAAACATGCCATGATTTATACCATGCCCTGTGCTTAACATGCATTAACTCTGCCTCAACACAGCTAACTTTTGTTAACCTGAGGCAGTCCTTCTAAACCTCACAGTACAGTGCAAATGTAACTTCACTAAAGCCTACCCTTGCCATTCATTATCCCTTCTTTTTGGTTGCCATAGGATTTTGACTGAAGTGATGATCCTATAAGATGTTTTCCTATTTCTCCCTACTAAGGTAAGAAAACCATAGCTTATTTATATTTTATTTAGTGATCTGTTGAATCTGGCTAACACTAGCTTGCAAGAGATGATCATCAAATATTCAGGAATTTTGAAAGCTAGTTGTTAAATTGTTAGTAGCTTGACATCAGCCATGGTAAAGGTATTTACATTTCATATAAGGTTTGATTTTCTTTAAAGAGGTGGTTTCTGAACATAGCATGCTTATTCTTATAGTGTAGCACAATTCCTAAGTATTCAAAGGAATTGCTTCAGTAATTTAATGTGATTTCAATTAACTGAAAATTATTTGGGCTTAATTATTTGGGTTTAAACAAAGTTAACTGTAGAAAAGGTGGTGGAATTTCATGTATGGCTATAATTTGAATTACAGATTACAATGAACAAGTATAGATTTCAAGTTTATAAGTACTTGGAGATTTTATTCCAAGATAATATGCTCAGTAGGTCCCGATGATGAGTTGTTCAACTACAGGGATGTTGTCCTATTTATCTTTATGTCATTGTATATCACACAGTACCTGGCATGTAGTCGATCCTAATTAAATTGTTATTAAGTGAATTTCCACATGAGAAACCATGGAGTATATTTCTGTAAACTAAACACTGACTCTCTTTATCCACTCATAAAATCACTGCTGTAAAATAGGAACTCCCATATGATAAAATTTATGTCAAAAAATTAGTTTACAGCAATAAAGAAAAAATTTTCTGGAAAAAAATCTAAAAAAACTAGTTGCTGTTTCTCTGAAGTTATATATATTGAGCATTTTTTATTTTTATATGAAATACATTTATATATTTACTATACCACATATAATATTTCTGTATTTCCTATTGTGATAATTTGTTACATATATAACTTTTTATTTAAGTATATATTATATATGAAACTTCTAAATATATAAACTTAGTAATTATTATGAGTATAGTTTTCTTATATTTAGTGGGAAAATAAATATACATACAGAATAAAAAAATTAGGTTTTCATCCATTTCAAAAGTCATACATAGGCCGGCGCCGCAGCTCACTAGGCTAATCCTCCGCCTGCGGCTCTGGCACGCCGGGTTCTAGTCCCGGTCGGGGCACTGGATTCTGTCCCGGTTGCTCCTCTTCCAGGCCAGCTCTCTGCTGCGGCCCGCGGAAGGCAGTGGAGGATGGTCCAAGTGCTTGGGCCCTGCACCTGCATGGGAGACCAGGAGGAAGCGCCTGGCTCCTGGCTTCGGATAGGCACAGCGTGCTGGCCATAGCTGCCACTTGTGGGGTGAACCAAAGGAAGGAAGACCTTTCTCTCTGTCTCTTTCTCTCTCACTGTCTGACTCAGCCTGTCAAAAAACAAACAAACAAACAAAACAAAAACAAAAAAAAGTCATACATAAAGATCATCCATCATTGTAAACCTCTCCATGAACATCACTGTGTAAGGGCAGTGCACTCTACTGCAGACATAATGAAATGCGCAACACATACAAACCAGCCAGAGTGAAGATTACCATTTGTCCAGCACACTTATTTCACACATGGGTAAGAAATTCCCGGAGAGATTGATTTTATTTTTCCAATGTCACCCACTTGGTTAAGGGCATAGCCAGGATGTTTAAATTTAAGTCATTGACTTTTGGGTTCGTATGTTTAATGGTATATAAATTTGGAGTGTGTGCATAGGTGTGTGTGTGGGTGTGTGTGCGTACACAAGTTTGTTGACTGTAGAGATGCTTAGGATGCTATTCATGCATTATTGAAAACTAAGAACTTAAGAAATACATTTTAAACTTGAAGGATCTAATTAGCAACTCAATCATGGACGGGATGCCTAATGAGGAGTAATCACTGAGTGATGATCCAGCTACAGATCAAACCCACAGCTTTTATACTTGGGTGTCTGGATATGGACTTTCTCAGACTGGGATGAGGTCTCCATATCCAGTTGTCTTTTACTGTGTTCTTTATACATATTTCATTACTGGTATTTCCATTATTTAATAAAATTGTTCCTGTAATTTTGAACTTCATGTCATAGCAAACATAACAATGTCACATTCTGTATTGCTTCCTTAATGATTTCACATTTTATTTGCAAAATAGATTAAGTTTACCAAACTATTTTAACAAAGTAAAACAGAGAAAGTTTAACAAAATGATATAGTGAGGGTTTAAGAATTGCTTTCAACATATAAATGATTTCACCACACTTGATAATTGCTTCCTAGTGACAATCTTATTTTCTCTATTTCCAATAAAAGTAATTTTTGAAACTCACTTCAGCTAAGTTTGTCTGATCATTAAGAACTTTGGACAAGTTTCTTTTCCACACATTTTATTTTGTGCCAGATTTACCCAAATATTTGTTCTTGATTTGTTAGAAAGAATAATATATCCCTTTACTAGGGCCAGCGATGTTGCATAGCATGTAAAGCCAGAGCCTGTGATGCCAGCATCTCATATGGGCACTGGTTTAATCCCAGTTGCTCCACTTCCAATCCAGCGCCCCGCTAATTGCCTGGGAAAAGCAGCAGAAGATGGCCAAGGGTTTGGACCCCTGCCACTCACGTGGGAGACTGGGGTGAAGCCTCCGGCTTCTGGCTTGTGCCTGGCCCAGCCTCAGATGTTGTGCCCATTTGGGGAGTGAAGTAAAACAGTAGATGGATGATTCTCTCTCTCTCTCTCTCTCTCTCTCTCTCTCTCTCCCCCTGTCTCCCGCCTCCTTTCCTCCATCCCACCCTCTCTCTCTATGTAATTCTGAGTTTCAAATAAATAAAGAAATCTTTCAAAAATATATTCCTTTACAATGTACACTACATATTTCTTAAAGCCCAAATTTAAATTTCTGGCTAAACAACATAAGTGATACCAATAGTTTATGTCCTAGGCTAACCAATTCTAAGCATATTTGGCTTAAGTAAACTTTTGAAACAGTTTCTCAGTGGAGTTAATTTCATAATTCAAGAGAGAAACTTGCTATAATAGAGATATATTTAAGTTGAGAGGAGAAAGTACATCATCATCTTTATCTTTGCAGCACTTAGCACAATGCAAAGGCACAAATAAAATGTATGATAAATGATAAATGTATATCAAGCTATATTAGATTTTTTTTTAAAAAATGAATGATCCAAAATGAAAGACATAAGATCTATAGAATCAACATTTTCAAAATATCTTTAGTTTTATACCCCATATAATTGTATTTAATGGATATTTCTGTAGTACTATTAATGCTAGAAAACTATATCTATCTATAAACTTTATATTAGCTTATTAGGCTATTTAAGATTAAAAATAAAAATAAAGGTTTTATTATTCATTTAAGCACAAAGATAATTTTTAGAACCTTTAGTAACTACCTAATGTTAACTGAAACCTGAAACTATTTTTATAATGGTCTTGTGAAATAATATAGAACAAAAAGCTATCAGATGGGAGCCAGCACTGTGGCTCAGCAGGTTAAGCAGCCATCTTGCCATGATGCATCCCATATGGGTGCTGGTTTGTGTCCCAGCTGTTCCACTTCCAATCAGCTCTCTGCTTGTGTGCCTGGGAGGGCAGGAGATGATGGTTCAAGTTCTGGGCCCCTGCAACCATGTGGGAAGCCAGAGGAGGCTCCTGGCTCGTAGCTCCAGCCTGGCCCAACCCCAGTTGTTGCAGCCATCTGAGGAATGGGGCAGCAGATGGAAGATCTCTCTTGATCTCTCTCTGTCTAGCCCTCTCTCTTTGTAACTCTACTTCTCAAATAAATAAAACAAAATCTTAATAAAAGAGAACCATTAAATAGTCATCATAAAAAACTTAGATTCATTGTATTGGAATAATTATTACCATGACCTAGTGAACCTAAATAAAGATTAGTGATTAAAAAAGTAAAATATATGCCGGCGCCGTGGCTCACTTGGTTAATCCTCTGCCTGCAGCGCCGGCATCCCATATGGGTGCCGGGTTCTAGTCCTGTGTGCTCTTCTTCCAGTCCAGCTCTCTGCTGTGTCCCAGGAAGGCAGTGGATGATGGCCCAAGTGCTTGGGCGCCTGCACCCGGGTTGGAGAACAGGAAGAAGTACCTGGCTCCTGGCTTCGGATTGGCATAGCTCAGGCCATGGCAGCCATTTGGGGGTGAACCAACGGAAGGAAGACCTTTCTCTCTGTCTCTCTCTCTCACACTGTTTCAGTCTATCTGTCAAATAAATAAAAAAAAAGAGAGAAAAAAAGTAAATTATAGGTATGAAAGAAAAATAATTTAATTCTGCAACCAATATCTCCAGTGATAATCAACTTTTAAACTTGACTCTAGAAATGTTTATAATAAAATATGTTGAATAGCTACTTAGATGAAATGATATATACTTTTAATTATATCTCCTAATTTTTCCTCTATTATTCCATTAGAATCAGTGTCATATGTGGTAGTACTTTTGCATATTTAATTACAAGATATTTGATATTATAGTATATAACATATTATAATAAGACTATAAAATGCAATTAAAGAGAAAATTTAACTGCCTAAGTCTATCCCAGACAGATATTAACAATTTTAAAGTACTTATACGAGGAAAATTTGGCTGGCGCCACAGCTCACTAGGCTAATCCTCCGCCTTGCGGCGCCAGGACACCGGGTTCTAGTCCCGGTCGGGGTGCCGGATTCTGTCCCGGTTACCCCTCTTCCAGGCCAGCTCTCTGCTGTGGCCCAGGAGCGCAGTGGAGGATGGCCCAAATGCTTGGACCCTGCACCCCATGGGAGACCAGGAGAAGCACCTGGCTCCTGGCTTTGGATCAACGCGATGCGCCGGCCGCAGCATGCCACATCAGCCATTGGAGGGTGAACCAACGGAAAAGGAAGACCTTTCTCTCTCTCTCTCTCTCTCTCTCTCTCACTGTCCGCTCTGCCTGTCAAAAAAATAGTACTTATAAGATGAAAATTTAAATATAATCCAGTGACAAAGAATTTTCTCATAAAAGTATTATAAACACCTGTGCAACAACTCAGTTCACTACCTAAATAGGAAATGCCTCCATATTTACTGAAATAACTGTATTTGAAACTATACACCAAGCAATATATGATCGAATTAATAAAGAAGTTTATTTGTTAATCTTACCCTACCAAATAAGAAATAAAACTTAGAAATGTATTCTACTTCTTGCTTCCTGAAAATTATTTTTCTTTGAATTTGTATTTGTATTTATATTAAACCTCAGCTATATTAATACCAGCAAATTGTATGCCATTATTCTTAATATAAATAATAACACTACCTTAAACAAATATTAATTGTGTACCAACCATGATCAAGCAGTAAATTAAGAGCTTAGGATACAAGCATGAACAAAATGAAGTAATCTACCCTCATAAAATTATTTTTGTCGGGGAGCATAGAGTTTGGGAAAAAGGAAAACATACAGTAAGTTAATTAAGAGATGTAAGTTATTTAGTATTATGATAACTTCTTTGGGTAATGGGGAAGGAAGTGGAGGGGGGTGATAGTTTTAATTTGTATGGTCATGGCAGACCTCAATAAGAAGTTGAGATTTTGGTGCCAAATAAAATTAATGGCTCTATGGGTGTGAATGTACTGAAAAGGCCTGTAACAGGGAGAGGGTGGGATAGTTCCAGGGGCCCAAGAAAAGAGGTTATGTAATTAAGAATGATACTGGCACAATTGGGACTGAGAAAAGCAGAAGCAAAACTTTAGGAAATGATATTGAATGGGTAACATGGCATCAGAATATGATTGCCTTTTCCTGTAAGATGTGAACACTTTGGAGCTATCTGAGGAGAGAAGTATGATGGGCTCATTTTAACAGGGCACTCTGGCTGTTGGTGATGGGAATCAATCACAGGCAGGCAAGGGTGTGTAGAAGCAGGAGCATATTAAAACAATCTACCTAAGAGATCACGGTGCCTGTGGACCAAGGTGCCACCAATGAAGGAGAGGAAAAGTGATTCTGGAAAAATTTTGAATACAGAACCAGCAGATTTGCTAGTGAATTGAATGTGTGAGAGAATTAGAAGCCTCAAGACAGACCATGATTTGAGACCCAATAAGTAGAATGGTAGAATTACTATCAACTGAGTTGGGGGAAACTTAGGTAGATTAGTTTATCTTTTCCTATTGTAATAGATTAAGCTAACACTGGAGCTCATTTTTGGATATGGTGAATTTGAGATGTCTGTTAGTAGAGAGATTAAAAAATGGGGGCCGGCGCTGTGGTGCAGTGGGTTAAAGCCCTGGCCTGAAGCGCCCACATCCCATATGGGCGCCAGTTCGAGTCCCGGCTGCTCCACTTCCAATCCAGCTCTCTGCTTTGGCCTGGGAACCGGGAAGAAACTCCTGGCTCTTGGCTTCAGATTGGTGCAGTTCCGGCCATTGCGGCCAATTGGGGAGTGAACCATTGGATGGAAGACCTCTTTCTCTCTGCCTCTCTGCCTCTCCTCCTCTCTCTGTGTAACTCTGACTTTCAAATAAATAAACAAATAAATAAAAAGAGAGATAAAAAATGCAATTAAAATGAGTTTGGAATCTTGGAAGAGGACAAGACTGAAGAAACAAATGTGGAACTGATCAGTATGTGGGTACTTTTAAAGTTATGATATTGAATAAAATCTTCTAAGGAGAACAGCTCCAAACTAGAAATACTTTAAACATAAAAATACTGGAAAATCTAAGTGAACCAGCAAAATAATCTAAAAAAAAAAAAGTTGCCACTGAGTCAATAAGAAAAAAGAGGCATGGTGTCCTAGACACTTAGTGAGGAAATAGTTGTTTAAGGTACGAGTCTATAATATATGCCAAATGCTTCCAATAACACGGAGACTGAAAGTTAACCATAGGATATAGAAATGGCATGGTCATCAGTGAGCCTGACGTAAACATTTCTGTGGAAGAGTGGAAGTAAATGCATGATTGCACTGGGTCAAAGAGAAAAGGGAATAGGGGAATTAAAAAGAACATGTGCTAGAACAGGGTATCGAACAGATGCTAAAAGTGGATTTGTGTGGTGGAAAGAACCATAGGAAGAATCTCCTGATGGCTTCTGTTCTGTCAGTGTATTTGGAATCCAGGTCATCAAGTGAATGTAAATTTGGAGACACTGTATTGGAAATTTGATGATTGAACGGAGGGTATGAAATAGTCGTCTAGTTGAATATGAAAAGAAATGTACTGGGAAATGTATATATACATATACATATATGTATGTGTGTATATATATATATTTAAACATTTATTTATTTGAAAAGCAGAGTTACAGAGAGACAGAGGCAGAGGGAGTGAATACAGGAGTGAATCATCTGCTGGTTCATTCCCCTTATGGCTGCAACCCCTGGAACTGAGCTGATCCAAAGTCAAGAGCCAGGAGCCAGGAGCCAGGAGCTTCTTCCAGATCTTCCTCATGGGTGCTGGGGCCTAAACACTTGGGGTATTTTCTACTGCTTTCCCAGGCCATAGCAGAGAGCTGGATTGGAAGTGGAGCAGCCAGGACTTGAACCAGTGCCCATATGGGATACTGGCACTGTGGGTAGCGCCTTACCCGCTAAGTCACAGTGCCAGCCCCTAGTATATGTTCTGAGCAACAATAAGAACTTGCTAGGAATCATTTGTATTGAATTAAAAGTGAGAAGTACTAGTATGACAAGTCATGTAACACCACTCATGCCATTATAAGATATGGTTTGACTAATTAATTGGTCTGATTCCTATCCTAGGGAGAAAGCCAACAGACCTCATATCTTAGTTTTTCCTTGGGTAGCCTCTGGGGTTCCTTGGGTCTCCTGATGGTAAGCCAAACTTATACGACCCAAACTGAGGGAAATTACAGGGTTGGGTTAAAGGTAATGTTGGAATTTGGGGAACTTCTACAAATTACAGTGACTTGAGCACCGATTCTCTTAAACAAATATTTATTGAGGGCTCTAGATACTGAGAATATAGCTGTAACAAAAAAAGTTCCCAAACAACATAACTTTACAGTATATCAAGAAGACAGAATGTGGTCCCAGAAGAAAGGTCTGAGATAGAAAAAGAAATGGTGAACAAAGACATTAGTAAACATGTGCCAAAAATAAACAAAAATTAGTAAAACTCAAATAATTACAGTAATGTTTAAACTATAGAAGTAAACAAAAACAGAACTAAAATTTTTACACATCAAGAAACTATCACTTGAAAGGAGTTTGATCCATGTCAAATTGTTAAGTTGCTATTATACTAACTGTTGGGGTGGGTATTAGACACATCCCATATTGGCAAGCTGGGGTGTGAGTTTCTGACTCTTCTCTGGATTCCAGCTACATAAGAGGCAGAGATAATGATTCAAGTAACTGGATCCCTGCCACCTCTGTGGGAGATTTGAATTAAGTTCCTGGTTCCAGTGCATTTGGGGGAATGGAAGAGTGGATAGATGATCTTTCTATCAATCTATTTCCCCCTGCCCCCAAAAAAGAAAACTTTTTAAAATATAAACTAACTTTAAATTTTGTTAAACATGAAAGAACAGTTTCAGGTAAAACCTCAGGTATAAAAATAGAGAATAGAGTGTTATTTCCAAACCAGTAGGCAGGAGGAAATGAAATAAGGAAAGCAAACTGTAAACAAATAATTCAACAAATCAACCTTCCTCTTACAAATAGATTAGAAAAGAAAAAAAGAAGCACAGAAAAATTGGGACAAATAACATACAAAAAGGAAGATTTGTAAGCAAATCTATTGTATTGATGATCACAGAAAATGAGAGTTGACTAAACATAGATTAAAAATCTGAATTGTTTTTAGATTAGATTAAACAAAACCCAACTATATGTTATTGTCAAGATGTGACTACCAGTTCAAGAGAATGAATACAATGGGATAGTAAAGTTATGTCTGACAAAAATAAACAAAAGAAAGGTAAGCAGCAGTAATAATAGTATTAATAATAAAACAATCTTGAAGATGAATAGTATAATCAAAGGTAAAAATATGAAGAGCTTAAATTATCAGGGGAATTTTCATATCAAAGAAACCTAATAAAACAGCCTCAAAAGATATGCAGCAGAAATTGGTAGATTTACAAAAGAGAAATTGATGTATTTATCATCATGTTGGGAAACTCAAAATGCCTCTCATATTCACTAGCAGAAAATATTAATAAATTTACAGCAGATTTAAATGACGCAATCATAAAATTTTGTTACATGAAAATATATCATACATAAGGCTGATGCTGTAGTGCAGCAGGTTAAAGCCCTGGCCTGCAGTGCCAGCATCCCGTATGGTTGCTGGTTGGAGTTCTGGCTGCTCCACTTCCAATCCAGCTCCCTGCTGTGTGCCTGGGAAAGCATCAGAGGATGGCCCAAGTCTTGGGCCCCTGCACATATGTGAGAGACCTGAAAGAGGTTCCTGGCTCCTGGCTACATATTGGCTCAGCTTCAGCCATTGCAGCCACTGAGGAGTGAACCAGGGGAGGGAAGACCTCTTTGTCTTTCTCTCTCTCTCTCTCCCCCCTCTGTCTGTAACTCTGTCCTTCAAATTAATAAAATAAATCTTTGGAGAAAGAAGAGAAAATTTATCATACTCTGAAACTTACAATTAGGAAATACACACTCTTTCAAGCACATGCTAATGAAAGTTGACCATTATTAAATCACAAAGTAAACTTTAAAGTATTTACCATAAAGACTACCTATGTGACTGCAGTTGAATTAGAAATTAACGTATAAGAGAGATCAGAGTCGGTGAACTCAAAAGGCTTCCATAGCCTTGGCAACTCATGACAAGAGTCTAGGGTGATTACTGATGCCATAAACAAGAGTGTCAATCTGTTAAGTCAACAACAGGAGTCACTGTGCACTTACTCCTCATGTAGGGTCTCTGTCCTTAATGTGCTGTACATTGTGATTTAATGCTATAACTAGTACTCAAACAGTATTTTTTGCTTTGTGTTTCTATGTGGGTGTAAACTGTTGAAATCTTTACTTAATATATGCTAAACTGATCTTCTGTATATAAAGAGAATTGAAAATGAATCTTGATGTGAATGGAAGGGGAGAGGGAGTGGGAGAAGGGAGGGTTGCGGGTGGGAGGGAAGTTATGGGGGGGGAGGACAGCCATTGTAATCCATAAGCTGTACTATGGAAATTTATATTCATTAAATAAAAGTTAAAAAAAAAAGAAAAAGAAAAACATCGTTATCAATCACAAATGTTGGAACAATTCTAAATATGTATCAAAACTAAAATGGGAATCAAAATACATTCAAAATTAAATAGGAATTCAAATACTGCAAATCAAAGCTTGCCGTCACCATTTGAGATATTCAAAATGAAATCATTCCTTTTCAATACAGTCTCACAGCCTATACTTTTTAATTTCAGGGTTTAGTCAATTTACATTTAATGTAATTATTGATATGGTTGGATTTGAGGCCACTATCTGGTCATTAGTTTCTATTTGTCCCATAGGTTCCTTATTTTATTGATTTAGGGGTTTTTAGCTATAATTTTTATATCATTATTTTTGTATATTTTGGAGGTTATATTAGAAGTGATCATACACATATTTAAACTGTTATAGTTTAATTAGATAATATTGCATTAGTTCATGTAAAATGTAAAAGCCTTCTATCTGGATAGATCCATTGATCTGATATTCATTATTATTCTATATTGCCAGCCACTTTAAACACATCTTTGAAATGATAAATGATTTATCATTTTCAAAGTTAAGCTAAGATCATAGTTCAAAGTAGTTCTATGAGTCAAAGTTGAGCAAAATTTTGGATAACTTTAAACCTGAAGTGTTAGAGGGATAAACAAATAGTAAGCTTATAAAGATTTCAGAGTGTTAGGAAAATAACCGACATTCTAGATGCTCTTAAAATTCTTAAAAGGAGAAAAGAGGGATTTAATGAAATCTGAGGGGATGAATTAATCTCCCTGTATACAATTACATGTGAGAAAAACATTCTCTGGAATGAAAGTGAAGTATAATAGAATAAGAATTTGTGCAGTATTCTCTAACTGGTGTTTACCTTTTACTTAACTTTGAAATTGCATATGATTTTAGGTTATTAAATTTATAGCTTCTATTTATAAAATTTAAGTTTTCTGTTTTTAATTTATGTTTTTATTATATCTGTTTGCACAAACCCTGAAATCCTTGTGACCTGTTTTGGTTACACCTAAAGATGGAATAAAAGTGTTTATTGTACCTTTAAAAATAATAAATGATTTTAACAATTTTCTATAGGACAGAGCAGAGAGTGGTGCTAGCCAGGGATTTATAAAGTACCAGATGAGGGTGTTCGGCAATGGTGTCAGATCTCTGATACCAGATATTAGAGCAAGTGTAATGAGAAGCCACAGTCAGTAGTTTGAGGGTAACATTCCTGAAATTATGCGCAGGAATACGAAATACCTCCCCAAAACCTAAGTTACAGCCAGACTTCTCCGATACCATGTAGCATTGCCCCCACCAACCTTCAGATGCCTTCTAGTGCTTTATTTTATAAAGGTAGCACAGATCTGTGTCTTCAGCTCACATTTGCCTGTCTCGGCTCATAGATCTTGACAGCATCCCTCTCTGATAGAACAAAAGGTTAGGGGCATTTTCTTATGGTGATACAAGAGCAAAGATTGCTCTATATGTCCCCAGTATCAACCTTCAGAGCGGTTGCCATTGCGTATATCTTAACAGTGACAAAAAATGAAATAGGATATTTCCTCATGAAGGACAGTTAATACATGAAATCTTTCTCTTTCAGCATAAAATTATAGAAATTTTTAAATGTTCTCTTTGCTTGACTCATCCTGAAATCTCTTGGGATAGCCACAAATCTGTTAATCGTATTTGTTTATGCTTTGGTGGCACTGATTTTCTTGAAGACCTGAACTTTTATTGTGGTAGTAGTGGGAACAGAAGGAGGCTATTGATTGAATGGTCATAATAGCAAAGCACAGTATAATTTATATTACTAAACCAAAATCAAGACTCATCATTTAATAATGAATTTTATGATATTTCTAAATACAAAAAGAAGTTTCAGCAGATGGGGCTTGAGTGTTGAAATGTTGTGATTTCCAGGATAATATTATGGATTATGGGACCAATATTACAAGAAAATTCTTCAAAATCCCAGGATCATATCAGAAAACTCAGAGCATACAGTCAGCAAGAGTATAGTATACAGTGTAAGAGTTTATTACAGAAATGATTTGGAATTTTTCTCCTTTGGGTTTAGAAACAGCAGGAAGTCTATGACCATGTATGATTCTGCCGATTGTTACAGTGGATGAGGCCCACAGAAATTCTTTCATACTCACTGAGGCTATATAAAATACCCAATGTTACTTGTTCAAGAGTATAGTATTTCAAGACCAATGAAGGAAATATTCTCTTCTATTCTTTTATATGGCAATAAGCAAAATAAAACCATAGTGTACATTTAATTCATGCTTTCTATGCATACTTAACAGTATTCCCAGTACTAACCCCCAAATTGTGAGGTTAAATATCATTGAAGAAAAAATTCAAGAGAACTCCACGCTTAAAGCAGCATCCTCAAGAGCCCAAAATATTTGTAAGTGATTGTAGAGCCCACTTCTCGTCATATTCATGGGGCCAAATGATACCTCTTAGGTGGTAAATTCCTGCTTTTGATTTTAAGGTCCTACAGGGCAGGATCATTCTCTTCGTGTGGCTCCTAGAGCAGCACTATGCACATTTGAATATTTAATCAGTGCTGCTTGATAATGGATATAGGGTTTTACAGCACAGAATCGAACTGGTCTGACTCACAGACCCAAGCACTGTCTTCTCAGGTGCTGAGTAGCGCCTTCCCATCTCCTCACAGTGAGACCTCCTCAGGTGGAGAGCCACTTTCCACCACCTTGATCCTTCCCAAGGTGAGGACCAAGGGTGTCTAAAAATAGAACGCGGATTACATCGTCCACTTCACTGAGAAACCTGGAAAACTAACAGTGTCTGTTGAAGGGTCACCCGTGCTGAAGGACATTTCACAGGAAGGTCCTGCTGCCCCCAAACTGCCACACTCTGAGAAGCACTCAGGGCCCAGAGGTCCTTAAAACATCTTGAGAGACTGTGGAGAAGGTAATTCACCTCTAATAGCTAGGACATAATTCCTTTAACTACATGAGAGACTACGATAAGCACGACCCATCCACTCATTATACTCACATTTCCAAGCGCAGCTAAGAGTCCTGACAAAGCTGTCGGGATCCAAGGGCAGACAAGCAGTGCTATGTGGGAAGGGAGGTGGGGAGGTCTTGGGCAGGATCCTAAGGCTGCTTCCAACCCAGGTTTTGTCCTTTTTGGCTCCTGCCCTGCCCTATGAGCTGCCCAATATCTTTCAGGTATTTTCCTTTTTTCCCCTGTAAGTTAGCTTTCTTTTTGTTCTGGTTATTTTTTTTAAATAAAGAAATCTAAGGCAAAATGTTGCCTCATAAGTGTCTTCACTAATAACATCTACTTGATAAATATCAGGAGAAATTTGAAATGATCTCTATTAAGTGATACAAATTTGTTTAAAATATATGCATGTACACAAAGGCAAATGAGAAAACACACCCCAAACACTGAGTAGTGTCTGCACATTTGAGAGTTGAATTATGGGCAGAGTGGAATGCATGTGCAGTTCCAGTGACCCTCTTGGGTTCTTATTTTGTCCCTCAGAGCTCAGAGTGTAACCATAGTCTCAGGAATGTACTAAGATTAGCAGAGGCACCAGCAAAGAGGTGATTCCAGGAAGTGCAGCAGAGAAGGGGGTTGATGAGTGACAGGGACGCTATCCATCTCTACCAAGCTTGCTCTGGGCAAAGAGGCATAACTGGAATCAGGAGTTGTTGTTTTTCAAATGTTTCTGATGAAGAAATGGATGTGAGTGGCACAATGGGTGGACTGTTCTGGAGAAGGAGACCCACTATGCATTGAACATAGGAGTTGTTACCTCAAACCATATTAGCGCTGTCAGAAGACAGCCTCCATTTGTGACTTCTTTCCGGTATTACTTGAGATGCAGAAGGTCACCTCTCTCAGTGTGATCCACGCCTGGCGACTAATGGAGAGGAGAGTAGAAGTGCCTGGACCAAACTGAGAAAAATTATGATGGGTCATTTTAACTCCGTGGTGCAACTTCTCCCGGCTCACCCTTTCCTTCTACTTGTATTCATGCCAAGGATATACACAATATACAACCTGAATCCTAAAAACCATATAAGGTATGCGTCTCACAAAACCTAACTTACAACAGAGGGTTTAAAACTTAAGTGTTAAGTTCCATACCCAAGGAGGCTCATTTAATTCCCACGAAAATGTAAAATATAAACAGCATTACTGGCCATTTAAGCAATTACAGTCTATATGTGCTTAGCTAATGTAGAGAAATCACTCCATGAGTACTGTAATCACTGTGTAGTGGCAGAGATGGCTGCAACTTTTGCCAGTCTCCTTGTAAATGAGTTCTGATGGTCTTAAGTGGAGGGTAGGAACACAGTGTTTATCTATGATGGAACCTGGAACAAAACATACACACAGCATGTCCTCTACTCATAGCAGGGCCAATTAATCAGCCATTATTCCATCTAGTCAAAAATACCTCATACCAAGGCTTTTACCTAATTTGAAAAGTATTACAACAATAGGGGGTATTCCAGGACCCAGAGCCTGAATTCAGTGGTGGTATTTGAAAACTTATCTGAGCTCTATCTTTCAAAAAAGCATGGGCTATTCTCCCCTGAAGGGCCTGGGTAATGGCCAGAGCATGCTTCTCTCTTGTGGATGGGCCCGTGAGCCTCACAGAGCTGGGTAGACAAGACGGCCCTGAGCAGGGGGTTGTGGGTTGCTCCAGTTTGTGATGGTAGCTCTCTGGTGGTAGGTGAGCAAACCATCTGTCACAATATCTCTTGGATGCAATAGTAATAGTCCTGATGTTAAATAATTTCTCTACATTTGATCCCTAACCTTGGTGCTTTCTTGTAAATTCCGTATACTATCCTCTAATCTTTATAGGTGTAGATTGGTAAAAAAAAAAAAAAAAAAAAAAAAAAGAACAAAATTGAAGTTAGAAATCATCATTTAAGTCTCAGTTCCGCCACTTAGGAGCTAGTGAAATTCAATATTTTTCCTCACTGGAAAAATAATCAACCAAAATAAATAAATTAACCAACCAGTATCTTTTAAATTTTTATTGGTTTTTCTTTATTTGAAAGGTAGAGAGAGAGAGAGAGAGACCGACCATCTGTTAATTCACCCCCCAAATTCCCACAACAACTCGGTCTGAGTCAGAAGGAAGCCAGGAACCCAGAGCTCAATCTAATTGTCTCCTTTTGGTGGCCATGATCTGCTGCTTCTCAGGATACATGTTAGCAGGATGCTGGGATCAGAAGCAGAGCAGGACCAAATCAGTCAACCCCACATGGAATGAGGCCACTCCCAGGAGCACCCCAACCTCGGCATCAAATGCACCCAACCACTAAAGAATCTTTATTGTCTTAAAGAACAGCTAATGAAAAATGTGGGTAAAACCTGCTGTTGCAGTACCTGATATCTATTAGAACTTAAGACCTGCTAGTAAAGTGAATTTTGATTAATTATTTCTTGGCATTAGATGGTTCTCTGTCTATCTATATCTACACACACACACACACACACACAGCATGCTAACATTATAGTTCTCTTTTGCTTCCTCTCTCAGATATGTATAAGATTTCCCCCTCTATGGGCCATAGATGTGACGTGAGTGATGTGCCTCTGCGTGATGATGGATAACATCAAATCTGGGCTCTCTGGAGGTATAACTTCCTTGTACTCTCTGGTTTTGTTCATATAAGATTCTGAATGTGTCACTTCTATCTTACAGTAGATTGTTTCAGGGCCCACCTGACCTAGTTCATGAAGGATAGTTCCAGACATGTGGGCACTTGATATATCGTAATCAGCTTCTCTGTCTGTATGAAGGCCCACTAATACGTCAGGAATTGTTTTTCAAAAGGCGTGTGGTTCTCCAATGCAGATGGCTTGGCTGTGCTCCAGACCTCTGGGGGCTTGTGCTGCGATTTTTCTCAGTGGAGCTTGTCCTGTATTCCTCATGGCATCTTTCCTGCCACAGAATACTCCAATAGCATGGTGTCTGCCGAGCTCCTGGGCCCAAGTAGCAGGGCTGATTGCACCAGAGTCTTTTCTTGCCCTGGGTTTACTGTAAGCTGGCATCACCTTTGTCCAGGGTCATATCAGTATTCCAGGGTGAGGACCACATGGCCTTCAAAAATCAGAGGTTTACCAGCATGGCGATTTCTTCATGGTGAGAGGTACAAGATGCAGTCATTTATCACTTAACTTTCTTTGGCATGCCCATGATCACTGACCACTTGCAAATTTTAATGTTCTCAAAAGAAATCTGACTACTCATCAGGTTTGTCTCCCACTCTCTGGAGGCCATATGTTTAAGCAAGGCCTCCAACATGCTAGCCTCTTCTTGCCCACCTGGCTTGATTAAGGTAATAGACGGGATCAATTTAAGATTCTGTGGATACCCAGACAGTTCAGATCACTGCAGATTATATTATACAGAAGGAAGGAGAATTCACAGTACCAGGGAAAAAGTGTAGATATATACTTTTGCATATTACATATGAAGAAAATTTGTATCTGATTTTACCTTTTTATTTTTAAATTTTAAAAAGTTTTCTATTTGAGAGGCTGAGACAGACAGAAAGAGCTTTCATCCTAGGGTTCACTCCCCAAACACTTGTAATTACGCTGGGCCAAGAAGAAACTGGAGCCAGGAACCCAATTCAGGACTTGTACTTGGGTATCAGGGAGCTAATCACCTGAGACATCACCTGCTGCCTCCTGGGGTCTGCAACATAGGGAACTGGGGCCTGGAATCAAACCAGGAACTCTGATTTGGAATGTGGGCATTTAGCTGTTATCTTAAGGCTAGGCTAAATACCCACCCCTGTTTCTGTTTTATGATATGGGTATTAAAAAAAAAACCTCCTTAGCCAAATCAAGACTAAATGATACATACCTTAGGTTATAATAAGCAGTTCTAATGGCCAGCGCCACAACTCACTAGGCTAATCTTCTGCCTGCGGCACCAGTATTGTGGGTTCTAGTCCCAGTTGGGGCGCCAGATTCTGTCATGGTTGCTCCTCTTCCAGTCCAGCTCTCTGCTGTGGCCCAGGAAGGCAGTGGAGGATGACCCAAGTGCTTGGGCCCCTGCACCCGCATGGGAAACCAGGAGGAAGCACCTGGTTCCCGGCCATTTTGGGAGTGAACCAATGGAAGACCTTTCTCTCTGTCTCTCTTTCTCACTAACTCTGCCTGTCAAAAAAAAAAGGCAGTTCTAACAAAGAAAATAGATCTAGTATGGAGGCTGTAATTAGGGTGACTGCTTATATTTTATTGCCATCCATCTGGTTCTTGCAACAGCCAGATAGTAGGAATGAAATGGAGATATGATGAGAATGACCCTCTTTATCTGAAGGAGGCCCTACTTTCTTCCCCCACCTCCTCACCCTGAGATATCCAACACTAATTTTTATTTATTCTCTGGCAGCATAACTGTCATAGCTCTTATTCTATAGGCAAAGATTCTAACGTGCAGTTGTATTAACAACAAGTGTGTCTAGCCCAGTTACACATCTGCCATAGCTAACCAAATGGGCTCACTTATTCCCGGACGTGGGCAGAGCATCACGTACTGCCTATGCTGTCAAAGCCCCCACACCAACAGAAGAATGATGAGAATGTTTCAGGTCTCCATCTATCAGAACAAACTCAAGCCTTGTTCCCAGCATTTCTCAGTTTCATTATCCCCCTTTCTCCAGTGTAAAGTGTCCTGAGTCAACGGCCATCTGTCCTTCCAGCAAAACATTAAGGGAATCACTATTATAATCACTTTCCATGGTGTTGCAGGGTCTTTGACCCAGCTTCTCTTCATTGAAGGGGTTTTGAGTTTGAAAATCGTCTCTGGTTCATAAATTAGACACAGCCAGCTGTGTCTTACTCTGTCCCTGAAGACTTGTACATCAGCAAGCCCTTGAAGGGTGATCTGGGTGCCACTGTGTACTATCTCAGTGATTATAACAATATGGTTCTTTTTCAGGGAAACACACAAATCTGAAGCAACCTCAGTCGACACTACTTTAAGATAATTATTGAAAGTTCCTGTAAGATTTAGTGAAAAAAAGTAGGCAGAAATTGAACACAGACTTAATGGTTATTTCTGAGTATATGACCTCACTATAGCAAATCCCATAAAGTTCAGCACTAAAATCATTACATAAGTGGCTACATTGTAAAATCAAAAGTATACACGCAAAAAATACAGAAAAAGAAAACTAAAGCAGTTTTAATCTGCAGGTATAGAGAATCATGGATTATAACAGAGTATTTAGTGATTTCAATTGATTTAAACTATTTAAACTCATTCAAACATTTCCACATCTCAAGGGACTTAAATGTAAATGATGTTCTAGGGCTGTAGAAAAGTAGTGAGAGTATGTAAGAAGTGACAAGAAAAGCAGCCGAAGTTCTGATGTTAACGATGAACATGAAGAAAAGGGCTGAGTGATTTTCCCCTCCCAGGTACTGAGTAGGACTTACGGTATCGACCTTTCCTGACCACATGATCCATCGAATGGATTTTGAAATTTTCCTTCAGATCATTTCATATTCTCAAATTTAGAATAACTCAGAAGCTTCTATTCAAACAGCAGTGTACTTCCTTTCCTCTAATCCAGTCTATGCGGAATTAGATTTTTAATTCAGATGGGGGAAGAAGTCATAATGGAGAAAATTTGGTACTAGAAACATATAAAAAGACCTGGAGGAAACAAAGAGAAATGGAAAGACAAAAAAGCTGAGTTTATAGCAAAAGGAGAGGTGATAGAATGAAAATTCCATCTGTGTGCATGTTGTGCGTTTGTGCATGTGTGTGTATGTATGTGTGTGTGTGTATGTGTACCTAGTATTGCTCAGAGAGGATGCATTGTGCTATTTCAAGCATTTTGTTTTATGCTTTGGGTCTTTGTAGACACCTCTAGGAAATCTCATTTGGTGGACAGTTGGCCTATTTCCTAAAGTTTATCAGAATCCTATTATACTTTAATCCCCTTCCAAAGCATTTATTCTTGGCACGGATGGTCCACAAATCCAATTAGCACACTCTCAACTCAATTTACCAAGTTTTTAATACTGAGACTGAATAGAATGGGATTGTAACGGCATTCTTCTAGCACAGAACTTGTCGTTAGACTACTAAAAATAACCACAATTCATATTTTTAAAAATTTCCCCTTATCGTTGGGATATAGCAACAATAATAACTGAAAATAATATAGTACACATATTTTTACAAGGATGGTTCCCAGCCATCATTTTAGTTATTCTTTTCAATAACCCTTTGAGAGCAGCTAAGCATAACCAAATAAATTCAAGATACAGCATTGATCTGACTTGGGAAAATGTGAAAACAGTCATTTATCTTTGTAATACTACTGATAAGAAAATATAAAATGACTTAGGCAGTTTGCAATACACTATAGTTTATACATTTGCTCAATATTTTAGCAGTGCTTAAAATTAAAATAACATACTCTGTCCAATAATATCACACTGAGTTTTTCTTGTCTCAAAATATTTCTCCTTATCTATCTCTCATTTAGCAAAAACTGGGTATTCTGTTCACCAATATGAAGGGAAAATAAGCAATCATCCCTTAAGTATTCTGATAGTCTCCATCTATCCATGCATGCAACAGAAAGGCACTGGGGGTTTAAAGTATGCTGTCTTTGGCACCTGCTCTCGGAGGTTGTTATCTCTCCTTGTACCAGATGTCTTCTCCGTGCCACTCTCCTGAGGAAAGCTTACTGCAAAGTTCTCTGCTGACCACATGATGAGTGAAGAGGCTAAATGGAAATTTTCATTTGTGCTTCCTTTAAACCTATAGAATTCAGAACTATCAAATCACTTTCTTTGGCCATTTTAAGAACATCAGTATAATAACCAATACTACCCTGAACAGATAGCACATTTAACTGAGTCATGAGGATTGCCTTTGGAAACCAATGGTCCCAACCTTCTCTAACCCCTGCAAGGTATCTGAAAGTTACTATGGTACCAACAAAAATTTTTATTGTTTTATCTGAAAGGAAAACCTTAGTATCTATCTGTCTAAAGACACAATTAAGTTGTTTAAATTCTGGCCATTATTTGCTGAGAAATCCGCAGTGACTCAGCGATGACTTGTATAATTGACAAGGCACAATTCTATGGGGCATCTGACTTTGAGGGCTGCCTGGCCAAAGCATCTTGCTAATTTCAGAGCATTATTCTTGCTTGTTTGTCCCTCTCTTTCTTAACAGAAGACTGTTGAGTGAGAAACGCAGCCCTTCATCTTTGCAAATTCAAAGACATGTCTAGATGTGCGTGGAGATTCCCAAAGCTCAAGAGCAGCATTGTGTAGTTACTGGTTATTTTTGCACCAGAATTGTTCACATATAGCTTAAAAATACTGAAGGTTGTATAGAGTCTTCTCTGATTCCATCTAAACTATTTTGTTTTTAAAAGACTTTGTTGAGGCAGAGACATGGTCCACCCACACACCATATTGGAGTGCCTGGTTGGAGTATTCGCTCCTCTGCTTCCAATCCACCTTCCTGCTAATGCACACCCTGGGGGAGAGCGAATGATGACTAAAATACTTGGTTCCCTGCCACTAATGTGGAAGACCTGAATGAAGATCCTGGCTCCGGGTTTAGACCTGGCTGTTGTGTCTATTTGTGGAGTCGGCTATCAGATTAGTTTCTCTCTCTCTCTCTCTCATACACACACACACACACACACTTTCAAATACATAAAAATGAATAAATAACTTTTTAAATGGTTTTATTAAAATGATTATTTTTAATTATACTAGTTTTTAACGAGAATATTACTTCCTAATCAGGCCCTTCTCTTTTTCTCTTTAAAAATTTCTTGTCAATTTTGTTACTCTCTAAGGTGCTTTTATTCCCTCTTGCAATAAAATATGGGCAGTCTGCCAGGATAATATTATAAATGTCTCCATCTATGTGGAAAGCTATATTCAACCTCACATGACCCAGTTAAGAAACTTTTCCATATGAAAGAGGAGAGTTTAATTATCACAACAAGCATACTATGCAAGATTTTGCTATGCTTCTTTCAACTTGCTTTGGCTAGGAACCAAAGTGTAAAGTACAAAATACATTTTGTTATCATTTTCTTAATTTGAGTCTCTGTAATACAATAGTGAGAGTAGCATATGCTTCTCTTTTATTATGATGTATAAACCCAGAAACTCAAGAGTGGGTGGAAGAAAGTTGTGAGATGGGAGAGTTAGCCACTTCCGGTTGTCACTGTTGGTTGCTGCGTCTCCCATACAGACCTGTGTCTACAGTGATCAAAGCTTACCTAACAACAATTATGGTGAAAGCTAGGTATGTATTTTCCAAAATAGAAATTCATATCACTTGGTAAGTTATATTGTAAATAGACTTAATGTTTAAGGAATGCAGTCATAATTTTGGTAAGAATGTCGTATCCCTTTCTGTTCTTTAGGAGTTCTGAATTTTCTTTTCAGGCTTGTTGAAATTAATACCCTTGAATTAACACAAGATTTAAAACCAAATAGGTAACCCCCCTCCTCCTTCCCTGTCTCCTGGGTCACAAACACACACATGCACTAGAAAAAGTCCCCTAGAAAATAGAAGATATTCATGTAGAGAAGAACAAAATAAAATAGGCAGTGACACATGCCATGTTTGTGGGGACAGTGTAGGATTTCCTGTTGCAATGGCACCTACAAATTCTTTTTTTTTTAAGATTTATTTTTTTATTTGAGAGGCAGCATTACAGACAGAGAGGTCTTCCATTTGGTTCATTCCCCAAATGGCTGCAATGGACAGAGCTAGCTGATCTGAAGCCAGGAGTCTGGAGCTTATTCTGGGTCCCCACGTGGGTGCAGGGCCCAAGGAAAAAGGATGTCTTCCAGTGTCTTGTGTCCATATATCAAAGAACCAAGTTAAATGTCATGTTCAATAAATTTCTCCATAGATTGCTAGAATTAGAATCAGGTAAATGATCACAACTAAATTCTGTGGAAATCCCATGTTTTTCTCCACTGCAAGTTTATTGAAGCTTAGAAGTTCTGACTAGTTATTTTATTATTCACACCTAACGTATAATATTGTTATCCTGTATATAAACTCAGCAGTTAACATTTGACCTCATTTATCATGTTTGTTTTTCAAATAATGAAGCATCTGTGAGCCAGACATCATCACTATTTTTCCTGATTTGCAAAAATCACTTCTACCTTTTAAAGCTGAGATAGCCTCCGGCTAGATAAAATTTAATGAGCTGACCTCTCTTGCATAACTCCCTTCAAAGATGTACGGAGAGATACTCCTTTACTACATTTATAATTACAGACCAATTTTATAGAATTCTGCACAACATGCCTGGAAGAAAACTCACACAGATTGATATATGTGATGAGAAATTGGTTCTATAATTTTGCATTATTCTCTCAATCAATGTGCTGGTGGCAGAGGGAAGCATTAACAGGAAGGAGTGTATTTTAAAACAGTAGCAACTAGATGATCATTTGCCCGAAATGCAACAAAACAGTAAGACTTCTTGTTATGCCATAATATCCGCTGGAAGCTGATGCGTTCATCAGCTCAGATAGTCTCTCATTGGACTACAAGAAGCAAGATTCTCCTTGGATCCATCTATCCCTGAGGTTACTCCAGGTGTACTTTTGCATATGCCTCTGGAGAAGAGTGGGTGATTTGGGATGAGGGAAGATGGATATGTGGATGTGGATAAGAACCAGAGCAAGGAAGAGAGGCAGGTTCAAGGCAATTAGCTTTGAAGGCAGATGGGACTCACAATATGCTGCTCATGAAACAGTTGCTTCCCTGTGTTCCTTCTTATGTGTTTGTTGATAGCCTAAAGGAATACCCCTTGAAATTTCTGATTTGGAAACTCTGCATACCTACCTGAAAAAGTCCTAGTAATGGGAAGTAGAGAAATCAGCACAGAATCAGTGGTTAAAATGTTTCTAACAGAACAGAGTCCCAGGTAATAAGCAGAGCTTTTATGAAGGTGGAACAGAATTGGCTCCTAAAAAGTGGCTCTAATCATATTCCATGCTATTTCAGTGAAATCCTTGTTCAAAGTTGTGGATAAAAGAAAATTGAGTGTGGTTTTGAATGCAGTAAAAACTTTATATTTGGTAGCATTGGCATATACCTACAGTATATTTTTTTTTGGAAGGCTATCAAAAGTAAAAAGTTAGTACTAACTTTTGTATTAATGTAGAATGTTTGAGTTGCAATGTTTCTGTTGGCATGCTTTGTAAAGAGGTATCTTTTAAACTTCTACTAAAATCTGAAATGGATCAGAGCTGATTCCTTTGAGTATTATATCCTAATTCTGTACTTATCATTCAACATTTTCCCCCAGAAGAGTGTGATGCACTAATAAATTAACAATTTAAAAATTATCAAATACTTAATTAAATTGAATAATGAAAATACAATTTAACAAAAGTTAAAATGTAATGTTTTGGAAGTATTTGTTATTTGACAGTTTTTGTTTGCTTTTTATTTTACACATGGGGCCCTTTTTGTATTTTAAGTAAATTATTATTTCTCAATGATAATGACACTCTCTGAATAATATTATGATGCCAACAATAGTTTCTGTGCCTGAAACTAGATTTAAAACACTCTACTTAAATTTTGCAGTATACATGTGTGTTGTATATCTGAAAATACTATAACTATATTTATGTCTATAAATATAAATATGTATTTATATATACATACATGTGAGGGTACTTTTTAAAGTTCATAGAAAATGAAATTAAAAGATGAGTTCATTTTGTTGCAAAAAAATTGAAATCAGTGTACACAAATTGTTTTCAAAAAGTTCATGACAATGCATGTTATGGAAAAACTATCTGCAACTGTCAAAACATTTTACACCAAAATAAAATTATATTTTAACTCAATTTTTTTCAAGAACTTTTAAAGTATACTCATTCACACACACACATCCACACATAAACACACACACACACACACACACACACACACCCCTCACCTATGTTTTCACAGGAGAAACTCAGAAAAGCCAACGTAGCCAATGATCCTCCTTCAGAGATGATATAAATGGCAAAATTATTATATTTTCCTAATTTGTTTACGATGTGGCTGATGTGACTCACCATTTAAGGGTTTTGCCCCTTTAGGTGTTGGTGCTGTGGTTTCCTTGATCAAAGGTATAGTTTTACTGTACCCAGTCCCTAGACCACATTTCATTATACAATCTGACATCAGTGACCCTGACCAGGTAACTGTCAACTCGCAAAATGGCAAAACACTTTAGGGAAATAGTTTCTGCATATATTTTGTTGTCATCTCCATTTTTAAGAACTCTGAGGAAGGTCTCTGAAAGGGTAAGACAGGGAGAATGTGGAGAAGTAAACCACACAAGCTGGTTTTCACAGTGACTTACTGTTCCAGGACCTTGCTTATATCTGTAGAAACTCCCCTTCACATAGTGAACAGTCTTCTAGTCTCTTGTATACTACCAAACACATCTGAATCCTCTAGGTAACAAAGCCCAGGTTCAAATCTTTTTCTAATTTATGATAATAGGAGGGGAGGTATGTCTATACAACTCAGATTTCATAACCAACACAAAATATATTCTACTCAAGATTCACATTAAATCATAATGCCAAATGACAAACCCCCACTGATTAAGGAAATTAATGAACATGTTGTGAAACTAATCCTTAATCTCTCCACAGGCATTCAGTTAAGAGAGGTGATATTCTACTTTGCAAAGATCTTCAGGTTCTGTAAAAGGGTGCTATTGTCAAAATATTCCTGAGTGTGTGTTTATCTACTTATATCCAAAATATCTCCTATCTTAGGCCTCATGTTCACTTTAAAATCATAATATTAATTCATTTGTTTTCTCCAACATTCATTTTTAGAGCTTTGTCTATGTATGTATACTATGTGGTTTGCACTTCTTTATGTTAAACTCTTTTTTCCAGAAATTCAAATGATTACCATAATTCTCACTCACTCTCACAGTTTAATTTGTCAATTTGTAGTCCTCTTATAGAAAACAAGGTCTTACAGTAAGAAATTAGTTAGAAATAGGGATAATTACTAGATACAAAACGCTTCCTAAGTAGGGTGCCACATTGAAGGATTTGGGCTAGCGAAAGAATACAAAAACATGACAGGTGGTAACAAGAAGGTTGCAGTGGTAAGTGAAAGAAAGAAAAGATAGTCGCCAAGGTATTCAGCGAGCTACATAGATGAATATCCTTGAAGCCAGGTTAGAGGGACCAAGCATCTCTATTCATCTAGCATTAAAGAGTTTGAGGTGCTGGTACTGTGGCCTAGCCAGTAAAGCCACTGCCTGCAACAGCAGCATCCCTTATGGGCACTGGTTCGAGTCCCATCTGCTCCACTTCCAATCCAGCTCCCCGCTAATGTACCTGAGAAATCAGTGAAAAGGGACCCAACTGCTTGGGCCCCTGCACCCATGTGGGAGACCCAGAAGAAGCCCCTGACTCATGGCTTTGGCCTGGCCCAGCCCCAGCCATTGCAACCATTTGGGGTGTGAACCAGCAGATGGAAGACCTCTCTCTCTCACTCTCTCTCTTTCTGTCTCTCTCTCTGTTACCCTGCCTTTCAAATAAATAAAATAAATCTTTAAAACAATATGTTTAAACATGTGAGTTTCAGTGCTAAGCCCTAGACAGTTGATCTTCCTAACCCTAAACCAATTGGAAACTTTAAAATTCTAGCTGGGTTGTGAAACTGAATAAGTACAAAAGCATTACATGAAATTATAAGGCCAAGACTATAAGAAACCCTCTGAATATCAGTTTTCTTTATACTTTCCAATGGGGACATAACCATTAAGTCACTTAGATTTCTTCTTAATACCTGAAAATAATTCATTATCTAGATTCACCTGATTTTATTTTTTAAAGGAATTCATGGCTCATTAACTCGCAAATTAGTTTGAAAGGGCTCTAGATACTTTCATAATGCAAGGAAATTTAATTTTACCATTATTCAAATTATTGCCTTTTAGCTCAAATAGAAAAAATTCATATTATTATGATTTACCAAAAAGTACTCAGATTAAACTATTGAAATTAAATATACATAATTTTTTAAAGATTTATTTTATTTATTTGAAAGACAGAGTTACACACAGAGAGGAGAGACAGAGGGAGAGGTCTTCCATCCACTGGTTCACTCTCCAGATGGCCGCAACAGCCGGAGCTGCGCCAATCCAAAGCCAGAAGCCAGGAGCTTCTTCCGGGTCCCCCACATGGGTACAGGGGCCCAAGCACTTGGGCCATCTTATACTGCTTTCCCAGGCCATAGCAGAGAGATGGATTGCAAGAGGAGCAGCTGGGACTAGAATCGGCGCCCATATGGTATGCCCGCACTTCAGGCCAGGGCTTTAACCCACTGCACCACAGTGCCGACCCTAAAATGAAATATATTTTAAGAACACTGTTATTTATTTTTACTCATTTATCACTTAAACCATTAATAAATGTAGTTAATATTTTTTTTGACAGGCAGAGTTAGACAGTGAGAGAGAGAGAGAGAGAGAGAGAGAGAGAGAGAGAGAAAGGTCTTCCTTCCATTGGTTCACCCCCCAAATGGCCGCTACAGCTGGCACGCTGTGCCGATCCGAAGCCAGGAGCCAGGTGCTTCCTCCTGGTCTCCCATGCGGGTGCAGAACCCAAGCAATGGGGCCATCCTTCACTGCCTTCCTGGGCCACAGCAGAGAGCTGGACTGGAAGAGGAGCAACCGGGACAGAACCAGCACCCCAACCAGGACTAGAACCCAGAGTACTGGCGCCGCAGGCAGAAGATTAGCCTAGTGAGCCACGGTGCCAGCATTGTAGTTAACATTTATGTAGGACCATTTATGCACATATCAAAGATGCCTCTTTAAAAAAAAAAAAACAAACTTAATTTCGTATCACATAAGAAAATCTCATTGTGCCTTTTATCAAACATCCATTTTAATTTTAGTGTGCTCTTCTGGATTGAACGTTGCTTTATGTTTAAACAAATAATATTCCTTTTACAAAGTATCTTTTGAATCTCACAACTTTTGGAAGGTCCATTTAATGAACTAAATATTTTAAGTATAAATGTTGTTGACTAAGTTTAAAGATTTCTCTGGGGGCCAGCGCTGTGGCACAGCATGTTAAAGCCCTGGCCTGAAGTGCCAGACATATGGGCACATATGGGCACTGGTTCAAGACCCGGCTGCTCCACTTCCAATCTATCTCTCTGCTATGGCCTGGGAAAGCAGTAGAAGATGGCCCTAGTCCTTGGATCCCTGCACCCACGTGGGACACCCGGAGGAAGCTCCTGGCTCCTGGCTTCGGATTGGCACAGCTCCAGCCATTGCAGCCAATTGGAGAGTGAATCAGCAGATGGAAGACCTCTCTCTCTCTCTCTTTCTCTCTCTCTCTCTCTCTCTCTCTCTGCCTCTCCTCTCTCTGTGTAACTCTGACTTTCAAATAAATAAAAATCTTGAAAAAAAGATTTCTCTGTTAATACATATTTGTTGTTATTGAATGTTCCAGCAATTCCTGAATAGAAAATACATTCATGAATTCCTATAATAATGAATTATCCATATAAAGATATTAGAATTACTTTTAAAAGCACATTCTCCTCATATTTTATCATAAATAATGTGATTATCCAATTGTCACATAAACCAAAGTTCCAACACAGCCAGGCAAACTGATTTTTTTTAACTAGTTGACTTTCTTTTATTGAGTAATTAAGTACAAAGAAGCTTAACTTATTTGATCAAAGAAAGGCCAAGAAAGAAAATAAGAGGCCCTATTGCTTCTTTGTTACTGTGTATGTTCAAGCTGAATTTTTATTGATCACTGGGAGTCAAAATACATTTTTAAACTACACAGTGGAAATAGAAAAACTTTCTGGACCAAGAAAAGGCAATGACCTCTCTCTGTCTACCATTAAACAATGTCAGATCTTTCATTAATAATTGACAATACACATACTGTAAGGTTCTGAAAAATGCATTTACTGAGCCAGCTTTATCTACTGCAGGAGTAGTTTTTTATTTTTTTTTTTTTATTTTTTTTTATTTTTTGGCTGTTAGCAAACTTTTTAAGAAAAAGAAAATAGAACTATACTTAATGAACGTTTTCAGAACCCACATGGATGATCTATTTTTCTCTGTTTTGTAACTGTCATCCTTTTGCCAATAACATTTCGTTTCAATAATTTGTCTCATTTTGAGAAGTCCCCCCATGCGAGGAGTACAACCACAACTCACGTAATTTAGGAATGGAATCACAAAGTAGAAAAGCCCAATGTGATTACAAACACAGTGTGTTTTGGTCATTCATTAATTTAGTCAGTATTTATTGAGTATTTGCCCCACACTGGGCACTGTGGAAAGTCTTCTGATAAAATGATAAGCAATAATAAATCCCTGAACTTAAATAGCTTACATGCTGGTATATGGATAGCAGGTTTAAGCAATAAATTAACACATAATTTCAATTCATAAATGCCAAATAAAAAAGGAGGTACTTTTCGCTGAAGGGAGGAGAGAACTTCCTCTTTACTTATGGCTTGGTCTAAATACTGAGTTTGTGGATTCAAAAGGTTTTCAAAGCCTAGGCAGCTCATGTTAAAAGTCTCAGGTGATCACTGACATCATATATAAGAGTGTTAATTGTTAAATTAACATGAGTCACTGTGCACTAAATTCCCATGCAGGACCTCTGTCCTCAGAGAGTTGTATTATAATTATTTCTAAGTGCTCCCAAAAGATGTATCATTCTTGGGTGCTTCTTTAAAGTTAATTAAGTTGCTAAAAAATATAAAGTGAAATTAACTTCAAGATGCAATGACTTTGAACAGCCCTTATCTCAACTGTTGATGAGCAGTTTTTTTTTATTATTTTTGTGCAAATTGTTGAACTCTTTACTTAATATAGAGTTGGTTTTCTATGTATAAAGTTAATTGAAATTGGATCTTAGTGGAGAATGAGACTGGGGATGGGAAAGCAGGGGGAGGGGTGGAAGAGTGGGTATGGTGGGAAGAATCACTATATTCCTAAAGTTGTACTTATGAAATACATGAAGTTGATATTCCTTAAATAAAAGGCTTCTTTGGGGGAAAATAAAATTAAAAATTAAAAAAAATTCTAATGAAAGAAAGAGGTGGTAAGATAAAAAATACTAGGAGAAAGATATTTTAGATAAAATAATGGAGAAAGACAGACCAGAGAATGTTAATACCTCATAAGAAGAAAAATATACAGAATGAAAAAGAATGCCATCATTCTTCTTTGAGGCAGTTGACTAGGTGCTTCGAGCGGCATGATATGGGAGTGGCATTGGGAAAGATAAAAGTGGCAGTGTTTTCCAATGCACCATAGTAAGTAACAAAGTTAATCACTTCTTTCAGCCTGTTCCCAGCCTAAAAGTCACAGTATTCTACTCAAAACAGCTGAGATTGTCTGTATAGTCACTCCTGGTGACACTGAAAAACAAAGATTCTCAGATAGAAAACAACAATCAGCCAGGGAAATTTTCACTTTTAGGATAACCAGCATCTCTGGTTCATATTTGCAGGTAAAGGTTGAAATAAGATCTCCCGTGGTCACAAGAAACAGTGACAGAAATAGAGCTGCTGAAACATCTGTGTTAAGCATGAACTGAGTCACTACAGATTGTGAGAGTTAAAATACCATGAGGACACCCTAAAGGCTCTGAAATAAGCAACATGAGGTCCTCTCTGTAAATGCTTCCTTTCTTTTAGGGTCCCAATTAAGTGCCTTAAAGATTACGCTCCACAGTAGCAGCATCTTTCTCTACTCCATGCTGGTTACCTTACCTTCTACTAGACTTGGAAATAGAATGGGCTTTCTCCCATCTGCCTGAGAGTGAATCCACCTTCAGTATGCTTTTCCATCCAGTCCATGGGCTGTGAATGCTGCTCCAAGGTCAGCCTTGGCTTTGTTCGCATCGCTATTGTTGATCTCCACTTGGACTCAAGACTGCCTTCTTCCTGCTTTCCCCAGCCGCCATCCACACACAGCAATGTATCTGTCAGTATGTTATTGAGCATGTTTAGAAAGAACATCAGAGGGTTATTCTTCCTAGAAATTTATTAACCATTCCTGCTAAAAAGAAATTTCATCACCCGTGTCTCTCCAGAGATCCAGGCATCCTGCCATTTTCTGAGTCTCTTTTTCCTTTCTCCTATTCAAAGTCCTTCCTCCCACCTCGTACAAATACCCCTCCGGGCACCATTAGCAAACTCCAAAATTTCTGTTGTTTTATTTGGCAGCACAGTATAATTCTTTATCTAAAATATTCCCATTTAGATCACCCCAGGAGCTATCCCACAACAGCAAGTGATCACACTGGTATCTTGCTATGATCCACATTTAAACCATTCAGAGATTCAAAGAGCACAATGTATGTGGTTTCAATGTTCTCATTTTAAGAAATTCTTTTCTTAGGTCTTATTTAGTTGCCTAGTACACACTTACTGTCTTTAGGTCCCGTGTTTAATTGAATATAAAAGAAAACCAATATTTTGGTTTTGCTTTGTTCATTCAAAAGGTTTTCTTTCTTTAAATGTTTATTATTTGAGTGCAAAAGAGATAGGGAGACAGACACAAAGAGAGATCTGCCTTCCACTGGTTTACTCTTCAAATGCCTGCAATGGTTAAGGCTGGGCCACACCATTCGTAGAACCAATACCTCAATCCAGGTCTCCCCTGCAAGTGGCAGGAAACCAACTTCCTTAAGCCATATCCTGCTGCCTTGCAGGGTGCACATTCACAGGAATCTAGAATTGGAATTGAGAACAGAGCTGGGATTCAAACCCAGGCTCTCTGATACGGGATCCAGCCATCCCAAGCAGCTTTTTAACCACCTCATCAAATGCCTGACCCCTCAAAAGATTTTCAGACACATCATTACAGCAGCTCTGGAAAGCACCTCGATAATGATTCGTTCAGTCATGGAGGACGCTGAGGATCCAGGAAGTTGCATTTGTAAAATAGCCCAAATTCCCCTCTCAAAGTTAAAGACAAGGAGAAATGAGGGGGAAAAGCAGGCAAATGCACACATCTGTACTCCCATATCAGCTAACTCAATGGTAGGCATCAGCATTCACAAAAAGATCCAAGTCCTCATCCAAGCAAATCATGAAGGCTGTGTACTGAGGGGAGGGAATGCTGTGAGATCTATTCACCAAGTGCCTCCTCTTCCCTGGGGTACAGAGGTCTGTCCCTGTGCACAGAGATAGATGGTGCAGGTTTTTTTTTTTTCACTCATTGTATGTCTGTGTGTTCAGGAAAGATGCATTGCCAGATGCAAACAAGCTATAGGAAAAGTTGTTCTTGTTTTGTTTTTCTGAAAGCAAAACAGGAAGGTGATTAAGCATTAGCTTCAGAATCAGAATGCCTGGGTTGAATTTTGGATCTGCCATTACTAGGACGTTAAACTTTAGTCCTTCCCTCAGAAAATGGCAAGGATAATGGTATTTACCTTACAGGCCAGCTGTATGACTTAAATGATGCATACAAAGAATTCCTCACAGTGCAGGATATAGAGTAAGCATAAATAATTATTAGATTTTGCAAAAGGAACTTACCACACATTAATTTTCTTATAGAAGTTTGAGTTGTTTATGTTCAACTCTATTAAAGAAGAGAGAATTTTGGTCTAAAAAACTGAACTAATGACTGAGCACAAAACCAAAACAGTTTTTAACTGAAAGTTTCTAACAGTTGGAACATATTTCTGGTTTTCAGACAATAGAATTTATAAAGCTAATGGAGGTGTTTTAACCGCAGGATTTTGAATCAGTACTCATATTTCCTCCTAAACACAAAATTGTCTTATAAGATTTTTAGTTAGAAATTCTACAGTAAATGCTGGTTCATCATGATGAGATAAGAGCTATTCTCTTAGTTTTTTCTTTGTGTAAAAGAAATGGTTCAAAAAGTTAACTCTCATCAATATGAAAGTAGAATTATTAACGAGCTCTTGAAAATACACAAAAGGACAGAATAAGTCCATGTTCAAATTTCTCATCTGGCCTTAAAGAAAGATCATTTGGTCACAGCTTGGAGTCAGCCGTCAGCTCCACCATGGAAAGAAATGACCTATTTCACTCTCATATTTCTCACTGGAGGTAAAAATATCTAAAAGTTTAAAAGGTGATACCTGTCTGCATAGATCTATGTAAAGAAATTTTTATATAGGAATTTTATATGTGCTTAGCTTTACGAAATAGCATTTAAAATTACAGTAAATATATTTTAGGTGCATGCAATCTACTTGTAGTTTCATATATTAAAACTCTATAAACATTTTATTACAGCTTCTGCTCTACCATTTCCAAAAAGAAAATATAATTTTAAAAGAAGTCACATTAGTCTTATGTTTCCTAAATACACACACACACACATACGTATATGCATACACACACACACATATATACACATATATATACACATATGTGTGTGTGTATTTGCCTGAGTTGAACATAAAGGCCAGACTTTTTCCATTCAAGAAAACATTACTTCTGGAATAACGATATTATAACAATGTCCTAGTAGTTTATATGTTGCTCCTCTCTTTACTGCCTCAGTCTTGAATTCTCAGGGATTCAGCCACAACAGAAAGACAGTAGCAGTAAAAGCTACCTTCTAGTAGCACAGGACTTGAATATTTTCAGGATGTAAGAACTGCTGGTAAAAAGAAGCTTAACAATTGCTATCCTTGCTGGAAATCAGTTGCTTCTAGCATTGCCTGCTACTTCCAGTCATAGCAACTTGTTCAGCATGCGACCTAGGAAATGGCAAATCCAACACTTCATTTCTGAATTTCATACTTAGCTACTCATTATGTAATTGTCATACTTATGGGAATGTTATAGGAAAATAGAATAAGTTGAAAATAATTAAGGAATGGAATTAGAGCAGGCATTTTGGCACAATGGGTTAAGCTACTGCCTGCGATGTCAACATCCCATATAAACTCCATGTAGAGTCCAACTGGTCTACTTTCTATCTAGCATCCCTGCTAATGCCCCAGGCAAAGCTGTAGACCACAGCCCAAGTGCTTGGGCCTTGCCACCCATATGGAAGACCAGATGGAGTTCCTGGCTCCTGCTTCTTGACACAGCCCAAGTCATTGTAGGCATTTGGGGAGTGAACCAGTAGATGAAAGATCTCTCCCTCACTCCCTCCCTCCCTCCCTCCCTTCCTCCCTCCTGCCTTTTATTTTACAAATAAAAGAATGTCACTGTCACGATACCACAAATTGATGTGATGTATACCTGAACACTTAACTAAACTGAGGAGTTGGATAGATAGGGTGAGAGGGAGTTGATGATGAAAGGAATCCGGAAATGATAATTTAAAACTAGGGAAAATTCAAATGTTTTTGCATAAAAGAATAGCCTGATGAAAATTGCATGCCAACCTTAATATTTAAATTTTGATTTCCCAATGTGTCAACACATTTAAGTGCTTGTGAAAGTATATTTTACAAATAAATCTTTCAGAAAAAATTATTTGGGGAGGCACTGTACAAATGCGTTGAACGGGAAGGCACAACATAAATGTGTTAAGTGAGAACTCTGTAATCTCTCAATTTTGATTACCATAGACACTAACATCATGGACTCTTCAAAGTTTGCTTATAATCATCTCACTTAATTCTGGCAATGACCGTGACAGGTCTATCCCCAAAATAAACATAATAAGGGTAAAATACTCTGTGGGCATTCAGGTTGGACAGCCCCTGGGTTTCCCATATTTTTGGCTTGAAATGACATCCTTCTGCCTTCTTTTTTCTTTTGATGAACCTCTCCCTAAACCCTAGTAACCGCCATTTTTTTCTTTATTTCTCTGAGTTCAAATAAGTAATATCTTGTGCGATTTTTCTTTCTATGACTGGCTTAACTTGATATAATGTTTTCATGTTGATTCATGTTGTCACAAATGACAATATCTCATTCTCTTTTAAGGCTGAGTTGTATCCTATTGCTTATATACCACATTTCTTTTTTTCATCTTTTATTTAATAAATATAAATTTCTTTATTGATTCATCCACTCATGGACACTTACTTTGATTCCATATATTGGATTATGTGAATAGTGCTGATAAGAACATGAGAGTTTTATTTGTGTTTTTTTTTTTTTTTAGATTTATGTTATTTATTTGAGATGTAGAGTTACAGAGAGAGAGAGAGAGAGAGAGAGAGAAGAACAGAGAGAGGAGGGACACTGAGAGGGAGAGATAGAGAGAGATCTTCCGTCTGCTGATTCATTCTCTAAATGGCCACCACGGCTGGCCAGGCCAAAACCAGGATCCTCAAACTCCATCTGAGTCTTGCACAGGGTTATCAGGGGTCCAAGTGCTTAGGCTGTCCTACACTGCCTTTCCAGGCATACCAGTAAGATGGTAGATGAGCAGCCAGGACTCCAGCTGACCTCAAACCGGCACTCTGATATGGGATGCTGACATCACTGATATCTCATCACAAATGGCAGCTTAATCCAACACTGATCCCAATGAGTTTATTTTGTTTGGGTGTATACCCAGTACAAGAATTTCTGGATCATATGATACTTTTATTTTTATTTTTTTAAAAAACCACCATACCATTTTCCATAATAGCTTTACTAGTTTAATTCCCACTGATGGTTGCAAGAGTTCCTTTTTGTCTGCATCCTCACCAACATGTATCCTCCATCATTTTTATTATAGCTCTTCTAACAGGCATGAAGTGATTGCTATTGTGTCTGCAATCTGCTTTTCTCTGATGATTAGTGACATCTGAACATTTTTCATATAACCTTTAACCCTTCCTGTGATTTCTTCTTTCACTTACCTGTTGACCCTTTCTGTCTCTTATTGTTAGGTCACACCATACACAAAAGTTAATTCCAGTGAGATAAAGAATTAACTTTAAGGCAAAAAACTATGGAAGAAAACATAGGTGGAAAGCTCCATGACATTGATCTGGGCAGTGATTTTTTTGGGAGTGGGGGGAGATGAACCCAAAAAAACGAAAGTAAAGACAGACAAGTGGAATTACTTCAAACTAAAAGGCTTTTATGTAGAAAAAAAAACAATCAACAGAGTAAAGATACAACCTATGGCAAAGGAGAAAATATTTCCAATATGATAACATCTAAAATATATAAAGATTTCAACTTAATGGTGATGAAGGAAACAAATACATGTAGAAATGAGAAAAAGGTCTGAATAGATATTTCTTTAAGAAGATATCCTTATTCCCAAGGTCTTGGATGCAAATGTCTAAAGAAATTGAGGTTTCACCTCACCCCGGTTAGAATGGCTCACATGCAGAAGTCTACCAACAACAGATGCTGGCGAGGATGTGGGGAAAAAGGGACACTAACCCACTGTTGGTGGGAATGCAAGCTGGTCAAGCCACTATGGAAGTCAGTCTGGAGATTCCTCAGAAACCTGAAGATAACCCTACCGTTCGACCCAGCCATCCCACTCCTTGGAATTTACCCAAAGGAATTTAAATTGGCAAATAAAAAAGCGGTCTGCACCCTAATGTTTATTGCAGCTCAATTCACAATAGCTAAGACCTGGAACCAACCTAAATGCCCATCAACGATAGACTGGATAAAGAAATTATGGGATATGTACTCTTTAGAATACTATACCGCAGTAAGAAACAACGAAATCCAGTCATTTGCAACAAAATGGAGGAATCTGGAACACATCATGCTGAGTGAAATAAGCCAGTCCCAAAGGGACAAATACCATATGTTCTCCCTGATCGGTGACGACTGACTGAACACCAAGAGGGAAACCTGTTGGAGTGAGGTGGACACTATGGGAAATGGTGGCTTGATCAGCATAGCCCTGACTGTTAATGAACAACTTAATACATTATCCCTCTTAGTAGTTTTTTTGTCTGTTCTACTTAATATGACTGGTTTAGATCTGTAATTGATGCACAGTTATTCTTAAGTGTTGAAAATTAACTGAAATGTGATCCCTGTTGAACATGGGAGTGGGAATGGGAGAGGGAAGAGATGTATAATTTGGGACATGCTCAGGCTGACTTGCCCCAAGTGGTGGAGTTGGAAGCATACCAGGGGATTCCAATTCAATCCCATCGAGGTGGCATGTACCAATGCCATCTCACTGTTCCAGGTGATCAGTTTCAGTTCACAGTTGGTCATGGTGGAGGGACTGGGAGTCAAAGGGAGCACATAGACAAGTCTAGTACCTGCTAACGCTAACCGATGGAGTAAATAAAGGGGAGAGTGATCCAACATGGGAAGTGAGATACTCAGCAGACTCATAGAATGGCAGATGTCCTAAATAGCACTCTGGCCTCAGAATCAGCCCTAAAGGCATTCGGAGCTGGCTGAAAAGCTCATGAGAGTATTTCAGGCATGGAAAGCCAAGACACTCTGGCAAAAGATCTCTGCGAGTGAGATCCCAGTGGAAAGAACAGGTCTTCAAAGAAGGAGGTACCTTTCTCTGAAGGGAGGAGAGAACCTCCACTTTGACTATGACCTTGTCTAAACAAGATAAGAGTCAGAGAACTCAGAGGGCTTCCATAGCCTTGGAAACTCATGACTGGAGCATAGGGAGATTACTGATGCCATAGACAGGAGTGTCAATTGGTAAAGTCAACAACAGGAGTCACTGTGCACTTACTCCTCATGTAGGATCTCTATCCTTAATGTGCTGTACATTGAGATTTAATGCTATAACGAGTACTCAAACAATATATTTCACTTTGTGTTTCTATGGGGGTGCAAACTGTTGAAATCCTTACTTAATGCATACTAAACTGATCCTGTGTAAAAAAAAAAAAAAAAGAAATTATCAATTCCCAACTTGACTCTCACTGGGATTAAACATGACAATAGGTCTGCTCTGATTTCATCATCATTTAAAAAAATCATCTATTATTTTTCACTTTATGTTTCTGTGTGGGAGCAAACTGTTGAAATCCATACTTAATGTATACTAAGCTGATCTTCTGTATATTAAGATAATCGAAAATGAATCTTGATGTGAATGGAAGGGGAGAGGGAGTGGGAAAGGGGAGGGTTGTGGGTGGGAGGGACGGTATGGGGGGGAAGCCATTGTAATCCATAAGTCGTACTTTGGAAAATTATATGCATTAAATAAAAGTTTAAAAAAAAAAAAAAAAAGAAATTGAAAGGAAACTACAGTCCAAAGGAACCTGGTAGGACATTTCGGACAACTTGCCATTCAAGTAAAGCTGTGCCAGAGCTCTGATTCCTAGGCAGGGGATGTCAGACAGCATATGTGTAGATACTGGATTGAATTCAGAGCTGTGACAAGCACAGAAATATGAATCACTAAAGCCTTTGTAAGCCAGGAACCAAAAGCATCATCACCGCATTGAGAGGTTTGGCTTACTTCTTTGTTTGCTGAAAGAGGACTCTGGCCAAAAGTACAAAATGGAAAATGACTTTCTGGAAATCTTTTTATATTTGTACTGCTATATTTCTTGATGTTCCTAATGTGCTTAATGAATTGGTATTTTTCTGAATGAATACTTAAAGGTAAAATAAAATTTCATAGTATATTAGAAAAACATCAATGTACATATATTTTTAATGAGCTTTTTATACAATTGCCAAAGCTCAAAAATTGTACAGTATAGTTGCTCAATATGTCTAAGAGTAATGTTTTTAAAACATAACAATACTAACAGATAAGCTCTATTTATTATGCTTTCTGCTATGTCTTACGTTAGAGGGAATAACTGGAATTCATGTTCTTGAATCAAAGCAAAAAATCTGTAAAACAATGGCGATTATTTTGCAGGTTTTCCCTTCCAGAGCTGTTTTTTAAATTAAAGGCCATGATTTTCAGAATGACAACAAAATAGATGCTTGATTGTCAGTGTGGAAAGTTTCTATGATTGAGTTTTAATTAATACTTTCAATCAATATTTCAAAAGTTGAATGAGTATTTTAAAATGTTCTATGTAGCTGGTTGTGTCTTTTCTTCTATTACATTGTCATTGAGTTTAAACTTTTATCAAACCCTCCTCATCATTTCTTCTTTGACACTGTGTTTGTTTTTACTGCACAGGCATTCTATTGGCAACACTGATAAGAATGATAAACTGACAACAAAACTGTGAAACTGCATTCATTACATGCCTTCACATCAAAATCGCCACTCTACACTTTATATATTATATCCACATTACTTAGGATGCTATACATTATTTATGACTCAAAAAGAGACCTACTATGCCATTTGAGGTTTGGTTTAAGATGCAGCCTACTTGGTACGGCGTATTGGGGAAGAGTGACTGAGTAAATAGAGATCATTTTTGCTGTGGAGGAAAAGTTCAGTTCTCAAAGCACTTCATCCCTTTCTTTGTTACTGTGAACTCATGGTTCTAGTAAGTATCATATAAACTCTCACTGAGATACACTCCAGATCTCTAAGGAAGCGATTTGGACTAAGCAAAGAAGACTCCCCTATTGCTGCCCTATGCACCAATTTGATAATGTTGTCCTCTTCCAAGAATACTTGCATGACTGGCCCACAAATTAGACCTCACACCTCCAAACTATGGTTGCAGTTCATATAACAAGAACAACCAACTTCTGTGCTAATAACTGTCTTCTCACAATCTCCAATAGCTGAAGCAACCTCACCCCATATGTCTAATGGAACTCTGAGCTTCCTGCAGCTTCACTTAGCTTACATGTATTCTTGCCAAAGTTGAGACATTGGGGAGCATTCAAGACAAGGTAACATTTGTGAGTTGGCTATGTGCCAATGCATTTGTGAATAAGAGTTTTGCTGAATACAGTGTTCTGGGTTGGTAGTTTCTTTTAGGAGCTAGACAGTGTCTCTTCATTCTCTCATAGCCTGTTGGGTTCTGATAAGAAATCACCTGTTAGTCTAACAGAGGATCCTCTGAAGGTAATTTGGCATTTCTTTTATGCACATTTTAGAATCTTTTATTTATATTTCCTATTGAAAGTTTGACTATAATATATCGTGGTGAAGATCTTTATTGATTGTGTCTATTAGGAGTTCTATGTGCTTCTTTTTCTTGAATGTCCCTTTCTTTCTCCAAATTAGGGAAGTTTTCTGCTATTATTTCACTGAATAGACCTTAAATCCATTCTATCTTTCTAAGCCTTCAGGAATTCCTAAGACCCGTATGTTTGGTCATTTGATAGTATTTCATAAATCTCAAACACTATTTTCAGTTTTTCTAGTTTTTTTTTCCTGACTGAAATAGTTCCAAAGACTTGTCTTCTAGCTCAGATATTCTTTCTTCTGCCTCAAGAAAGTGTTGTTTGAGCTTTTTATTGTATTTCCTATTTCACATGTTGAATTCCTCATTTCTAATATTTCAGTTTGATTTCTCTCTAATAGCTCTATCTCTTTCATCCATATCATGTGTAGATTTCTTTATCTCCTGAATTTCTTTCTCTGTGTTTCTGAGTAACCTTATGAACATTCTTTTGAATTCATTTTCAGGCATTTCATCAATCTAACATTCTAATATTGAATGTTGTTGCATTCATTTTGGGGAGTCAGGTTGTTTTCCTCGTTCTTGTTTCTTGTATTTCTTCATTCATTTTAAGGCATTTGTGGAAACACTTGTTGGTTTTCTCCTCTGGTAGCTTTTATCCTTGAATTATGCCTCTGTGACTTAGTGGACTGTCTGTTCCTTCAGTGGCTATCCTGACACACATGTTGGATGGGGCCAGGGAGCTCTGGTCAATGCTCAAGTGTAGGGCAAGAATCCAGTGCGACACCCAAGTTGGGCTTGGTAGATCTCCTTTACTGTCAGCAAGGGGGAGGATACCATCACATGTGTGGGTTGGAATCACAGCCTCACTTCTTCTCTTCTGAGGTGATCAATGCCCAGGTTTAACCCTCAAGGGCTATAACCCCACACCCGCAGGTGCATCAACTGCACAAATAATTTGTGTGGTCTTCACTGTGAGCACAGAACCCTTTGCAATGACCCAACTCACGCAGTCAGGGAGATCTGAGGCCAGACACAATGATTGCCTAGAAACCCAGCTATACCTCGCTTCCTCTCATATAGTCACAGGGTATAGGGCTTCCACTCTTAGCACCTCATGCCTGCCCGTCTACTGAGAAAGCAGAGGCATTCCAGAGCCAATGCCTATGGGTGCTCCGCCTTGCCAGTTTGAGCTCTGGAGCCTGTGATAAGGTGGGGATAAGGTGCCTGCCAACCCTGCATGTCTGACTCACGTCAGTGGGGAATGTGAATTTTCCCCTCTGATAAAATCCCCTAGTTGTGCTTGAAAGAACCACCACAGCCTCTCCTGGTGTTAAGATAGTACTTTCTGCCTGCTGGTTGCCAGGTGCCCTTGTTGGGGAGCGGGGAGAAATATTCTTTTCTTTAATGTTTGCCCTGCTAGACTCCAGGCTGGTCTCAAAGTCAGTGTGGTCTGTAAGGTTCTCCCTCAGGCAGTGTCACCAGTGACAGTGGTTGATGTGGACTCCTCTCACCTCACCCTCAGAAGCTGGCATCTCCTCCAGCCCCCGGCTACATGAGTCACGGGTGTGTCCCTGCTCGCTGCTGCGTGTTTGGACTGTCCATGCTGCTCCGCAGCATCTCTCTTCCTTCTGTAGACTTTCCAGTGCAAACTTCCCTCCAACTCTCTCCCTGGAAATGCACTACTTCCACTTTTCTTCTGTTATCTTCCCCTCATCAAAATCAACACATCTTTTTCCTATTTAGCCATCTTGGAATACTGGAAAGAATATTTTTAAAAATATATTTGTTATTAACCTTTCAATTATTGTGACTTACTTAAAATACTTCATCAACTTGAAAAATGTCTTTTTGTTCCAGTATCTCACTTAACTATCCATGAGATAATTTTTCTCAAGAATTTAGAACAGAGAATGAGTTAAAGACAGCAGAGTCTTTGTGCTATAAGTTTAATATTTGTGGATCCTTTTCTGCTATAAGGAGAGCCAGGTGATAGAGCAAGATGATTGAATGTGATGTGAAAAAGAGATGCAGAATAGGGAAACGTGAAGTCTGGAAGGAGAGAGGAGGTGACCAAGAGGAGCTTGGTTTCCGAAGAGCATCCTGATTTCTATATCTGGAACTGCTGAAGCCCTGCTGCTGCTGCTTCACTGGAGTCCCATGGCTTTCCATGGGAAGTGGGTTGATCTGTCCTCCTGGGACCTAAGCATATGAATTTCTTTGGAATAAAGTTGTTGGGATATGTAACTAGAGATGTAGAAATGAGGCCTTCCTGGTTTAGAGTGGTCCCTAAATCCAATTATGGCTACATTTATAAGTGAATAAGAGAAGCCAGATAGAGAGGAGGACAGAACAGAGATGGGAATGATGCTTAGAAAAGTCAGGGAACTCAAGGACCATGCAGCCAAGCACCAGAAGCTAGCAGAGCGTCAAGCAAGGATTCTCCACTGGAGAGCAGAGCAATGGTGGCCCTGCTACACTCTGATCTCAGACCCCGGCCTCCAGAGCTGTCAGGTGATACATTTTTGTCACCTTGTGTGTGGTAATTTGTCACAGCAGCTCTAGGACACTAATGCACCCTGTGAGTATTATAGTTCATTCAGTTTTAATTAAAATGAATAATCTTTGGTTTTCTTCATAAACAAAAGTTATTTCGACACATAGGTTATTTATAAGTAATAAAGTTACTTCACTAAGATAATTTTAAAATTATTATCATTGTTATAAAATAATTTAAACTATTATCACAAACGATGTGTAAAACAGTCAATAAAGTATTAAATCTCAGTAAGAAGATAACACATAACTGTTACAATAACCTCCTCACAATTGTATGTTTGACATTTTTGACATAAGCTCAATATCCAATATGGATATTTTCCCTGACATTCAAATATACAAACATTATTGCATGAAATGAAGTTTTGAGCTTTTGTTGTCTCTTCGATTGTGGTAATGAAAATTCCTTTTTCTTTATATAGAAATCAAAGTATGGTATAACCCTATAGAATTCTAGAATGAACCTAGGAAAAAGCTACCTGATAGGAGAGTGGAGGAAACCTTAGTTTCTCAGGACTGTAGGCTATAGTTACTGTCCATAGTCCCTTTCACAAATCCACGTGAATGCCCTCTTTTGCTGCAGCCCATTAACTAACTGATGGTCCAGTATTTCTAGTTATAGTAAGAGATTCCATGTCTCCTCGAGGGGACACCCAAACAGCCCACATAGACCTAGAAATTGTCTCAGTTTACAGAGAAAAAAGTGGTCCCTGAGAGGTGATGTGAATTCCCTACAGCTGCATAGCTAGTTAATCCATCCTTCATACACATAAACACAGGAATAAGGAGTGAGCAGGACTGGGGTACTTAGAAATTCACAAGCCTGCCAAAGAACAAGGGAAAAAAGAAAAATGAAAACTGCAGGAAAAAAAAAAAAAAACCGAAACACTACAAGGTTCTTAAATGCTGTATTTTGGTCACTGGAGAAAATTCTGAATTCTGCCTTCAATTCACTCCTCTGTCCCTGAAGTAAATAAGAAAGAGAAGTTCATGTTTCTTTTGAATGCTGCGCTGTCTGTTCAATAAAATCTGAACAATAAGAAAATTAGGTTCTGCCCTGCTGTTGTCTATATATTTCATTTGGGGTATATAAATTTCCAAGCATCTACAAGTAAATTAATCCAAAAGGAAAGGATATGGAGCTTATTTAAAGTTCAAGGCACTTCTTGAATATAAGTATTTGGTCTGATGGATCACTGATTCTATTTGCAGTGGACTGATAACAAAATCCATATATTTAAACATTTAAAAAATAACAATAAGGAAAACCTTTTACTTGTTTTTCATCTTGTCCATGACATTTCTTGAGGGTGTAGGCATTTGGCCCATAATTTTATTTTCACCTCACTGCTCTTACAACCTAGCTGCATAGCTTGACATTAAAAAGAAAATTCAGTATGAATAGTTGAAATACATAATTTTCTTGCTATGGGAAGACCTGCAAAGTCTGGTCACTCACAGCTCAGTCATCTTTGTGGGTCACAGTGACAGTAAAGGTCATATAGCTTTGTGATAGAAGATAAATCTGAAGGAACAGAAGGAATATAATCATCAGGCCCCAGCATCCAGTGGAGAAAGACATACTAGAGAGCTTAACACTACCTCAAATTCCCGTCCTCTTCCTCACAACAGGACAGGAAAGCCAATTGTCTGAGTCTCCTGATATAATATTCTTGCTGACATGCAAAAGGAAAGCAGTCTTTTTCTCATCTTTTTTAAGCATTGTCCCTGGGTTTTCTTTCATCTTTTTAATCATGAGCTTCTAGTCACCTCTTGAATCCTGGAATCAACACTCACATTTACCAGTAAGTTCTACCTCCGCATCAGAATGTGATTCTTACAGGCTTTCCTAACTGCTACTACTATGGTCTGATCATGAATCCCCCAAATTCACATGTTGACATTTAATAGCCAATGTGATGGTGTGAGGAAATGGGACAACTGGGAGGAACTGGGTCATAAGGTCAGAGCCCTTAAGAGTGGCATTACTTAAGAGGTTCTCTTAAGTGGCATTCCTCTAAGAGTGGGAATGGGAAAAATCAGAAACAGAAGTCAGCTATATCTGGTCCTGTAGTTCCCTCTCCTACAGGGCAAATGGGAGCCATTTTATTATTATGGAATGGTTTTAAAAGGTTTATTTGTTTATTTGAAAGGCAAAGTTACTGAGAGAAGGAGAAACAGCAAGTGAGATCTTCCATCTACTGGTTCACTCTCCAAATGGCCACAAGGGCCAGGGCTGGGCCAGGCTGAAGCCAGGAGCCAGGAGCCAGGAGCCTCTTCTGAGTCTCCCACATGGGTCTCAGGGGCCCAAACACCAGAGCCATCCTCTACTGCTTCCCCAGGCACATTATCAGCGGGAGCTGGATCAGCAGTGGAGCATCCAGGACTCCAACTGATACCCAAGTGAGATGCCAGCACTACAGGCAGCAGCTTATCCCATTGTGCCACAGCACTGAGCCCTTTCTAGAGTGTTTTTGTGCTAACATGAAAATTCAATTTTTTAAAATGTTCACACATACACACACACACATTTGTTCACAGAAATCAAAAGGCCACTTGCTGCTTGACAAGACCCTAATTCTCCAAATGAGATTCTCTTTATGTATATTGCAGAAATTAGGAAAGTGTTCTGTTTATAAAACACCAGAAATATATCAGGAAATTTCTACTTACAGAAATAGTTGAGGAGAAATGGATTGAATCTAGGAGGTGAATACTGACACTACTCTATGGGAATCTGTGTGGTATTATGTAGATGTGTTTTGAAGGCAGATACACCCAGATTTGAAGTCAATCTCATTAATCTCTCTGATCATTTTCCTGCCATTTCTCATCAAAAGCACTTTGTATATTAACCGTCTAACAAAACAAAAAACATTTATTGATGACATTGTACTAGTCAATATTTGGGAGACAAAGACACATAAGACCCATTCTTACCCTTCTCTTGCATAAAGGAAGGAAGCCAATGCTACTAAATAGATTACACAATCCATTGATAATAATGTGGAAATATACGTGTAGAAAATAGTTTAATGTAGGAACATTTTTAAGATGGGAATTCCCTTGATATACCTAAGGAACTGTGAGTAGGTTAACCGTACTCTAACATGGAGACTACATTGAAAAGGGTGAGCGGTGGAAGAAATAGATTTAAAGTGAGAGAGGGCCAGACTGTAGTAGACTTTAAAAATGTTGCACTAATAAATGAGAATTCTAATAGATGAGTTTTTAAAAGGGGATATAAGCAAACTGGCCTTCTAAGAAGCATATCAGAAGCATGCAAAATAGTTTAAATTGATGAGAGGACTCAAGGGTCTGAAAATACTATTTGTCATTCAAAGGCAAGTTGTCTTTTTTTCTCATCAGCTTAGCAGGTGTGAATAATCAGGATGTTATGGAAATGGCATGGAAGATAAAAATCATCAAAATCAAAATATCTGAATACAACATCTTTATGTAATATTACTATTGTATTACTGGTAAAAATATTGGGTTATGCCATCTAAAAATGAAGCCATTAACAATTATTTTATGTTTAAGCCCACAATGTTTATAAATTTCCTCAAACGGTAATTTTTTTTTAGAGTTTTGATTAAAAATAAATCACCTAGAGCATTTTCTTTGAGTACTTAAAGCTTTTCTTAATAGTTTCCAAGATGTGCTACCTTTATTTCTCTGTGTGTTTAACTTCTATTCTCTCTGACAATTTTACATCTGGCTGCAAATCTAAACATTTCTACTAAGAAATATGTTAAACTTCAAAAACATGATATCCAGGGTTTGAACAAGACAAAACAAACCAACTCAAGATATTCATGAACCTCAAATCATTCAAAATTTGCAAATCTGTATACATTATATTGCAAGAATTTTAGCAATATGTGAAATGTGACATGCTGTCTGCTTTATATCTAGACAAAATAAATAAAATTGGTAATGGTTTATGGAAGTAGTAATATACATAAACATTACAGGATACATTAAATTGGAAATTAGTTACAAACATTAAAGCAGCATCTTATATATGACTTTTTCATTAAAGAACTCAACCCAAACATGTAGTGGGTACACATGATCAGATCTCTGTTTACTCAGTTAAGACACTTCTAGCAAAGAGAAAACTTGGTTAACTTTAAAACTTTTAATTAATGTGTTTGTCCTGACATGCATAGAGACAAAGGGCATAGGGGAGAAGTTGGAGACAGACATGGGAGAGCTCCTACCTGCTGGTTCATTCCCCAAGTGCTTCCAATAGCCAAGGCTGGGCTGGGCAAAAGCCAAGGGGGAGAAACTCAGTCTGGATCTCCCTAGCTTCTTGAGTTGTCACCTGCTACCTTCTGATTGTACATTAGCAGGAAGCTGCAATCAGGATTGGAGCCAGGACTCAAACACAGGCACTCCAATACTGAGATCTCAAGTAACATCTTAACAACTATATCAAATGCTGTCCCCAACTCGGTTAATTTTAATGTAATTACTTGTCACAGTTATTTCCATTTGGATACAGAATTCATGCATGAATCTGCTTTATGCATCTAAAAGATTTATGTGTGTGAAATGAAGAGTGATAGAGGAGGGTGGAGAGAGAGAGAGACAAAGATCTCCCATCCTCTGATTAACCCTCCAAAGGGCTACAACTGCCAGGGCTAGGCCAGGCCAAAGCCAGGAGCCAGAAAATTCATCCAGGTCTCCCCACAGATGGCAGAGTCCCAAGTACTTCAGCTATCATCTGTCTTTCCAGGTGCATTAACAGGTAGTCACATCGGAAGTGGACCAGCCAGGATCAAACCAGCAGTCCAGTAAGGGATGCTGGCATCACAAGTGGTAGCTTAATCCAAGCATCACAAAGCTTGTCCCAACATTTTTTTTTTAATATGGAGAATGAATGTTCTCAATTCCTTAGGAGAAGAAATATAGAATGAGTATTAGGTAAGCAATCCTGTTATTATCAATGTCCTCTAAACCAATCTCACTCTGCCTTCAGTGAAGAACAAGTTACTTATATATTAAATATCAGTCCTTCTCACAGTTAAATGATAAGCACTGTTTCTTACATATACTCTTCAGCAGTTGATCTCACAAATTCTTATGAATGTAGACACCATCTATAAACTGGTAAATGCTAATTATGTCTTCAGCACAAGCTTTCTTTCCTCCCTAGATCGAGCTGCCTGTTTGAAACCTACATTGAATAAGCACTTGAAATAGCTTGGGCTGTCCCTATATATCCCAAATATGTTGTTTGACCCTCCCAGACCACTAGAATAGAAACTTACATTTCAGCCAGCGGTGCCACGATTCATTTGTCCCAGTCTTGTACCTTAGGATCCCCTCTGATTTCTTCTTTATCTCGTCCTTTGCATCATCTCACCAGATTCTCTATGGTGCTCCCACAGAAATCAGTCACTTTCCTGTATTTCCACTCATCATTCTGATCCAAGCCACGATTACTCTCTGAATTTCAATTACACCTTTTTCAATCTCTTTTTCCATTGAGCTACGAAAGATTCATATCTTTCAAAAATGTTAGTTCTATCACACAGCAAGGAATTTTCCAGTTTAGAAGCTGGCATTTTGGCAGAGTGGGTTAATTCACTGTCTACAAGACTGGTATCCCATACGGCACCGGTTTGAGTCCTGACTGCTCCTCTTCTGATCCAGCTTTCTGGTATTGAGCCTGGGAAAACTGCAGAAGATGGCCTAGGTGCTTGGCCCCCTGTCACACACATGGGAGACTTGGGAGGAGTTCTAGGCTTCCGTCTTTGGACTGAACCAGCCCTGGTTGTTGTGGCCAATTGGAGAGTCAACCAGCAGATGGAAGGTCTCTCTCTCTTTCCTCCCTTCCTCTCAATCTCTCTCCATCTCTGTCTCTCTCTCTTTCAAATCAGTGCATAAACCCTATTTTAGAAAAAGAAATTTTCTTATTTACTCTCCTTCATTGGTCTCCTATGACAAAGTCCTTGCGTGGGCTGGCCTTTGCTTTCCTTTCTACAGCCACAAGCTTACTACACCAGTCACACCCCAAACACACCCATCTCAGGGTCTTCCAGTTGTCTCTTTTCTTGTTCTTTCATGATGACTGGATCTTTTTTACGCTTTGAGACAGAGCTTGTACTTCACAGACTCTCCTTTCTCCCAGGTATTTTAGAGTAGCTTCTCTAGATTACTTTTTCTATGTCAAAGCTCTAAATTCATTGTATAAATACACAGAAACTGCATGCATATCATATATAACACTTATTACAATCTGGATTTATTTTATTTATTTGCTAACTTGTTTATCTGCCTCCACAAGAATTTTAAACTGAGAGCCGAGGTCTGTTCGAATTTATATTCCCATGCCCGTTACATAGAAGGCAAGCCAAACGTACTCTGAAGTGAAAGGAAAAAAGGCCTAGATGATAGAAATTTTGAATTAATTACAATTATAAATTTCCCCAGGATGAGCCTTTGGTCTAAGAATGAAAACACAAGTTGGGACACCAGTATTTCATACCAGAAAAAGCCTGGGTTTCAAGTCCAAGCTCTGCTCCCAATTTAAGCTTCCTGCTAATAGTCACCATAATGTTGAGCAGGTAATGGCTCAAGCAGTTGCATCCCTGCCGCCACATGGGAGAACTGGATTGAGTTCCAGCTTCAGCCTTAGACTTGGCCCAGTCCTGGTCATTGAGGGCATTTGGGAAGTGAACTAGCAGATGGGCACCCACCCTCTCCTTCTCATAAAGAAAGAAAGGAAGACTTTAAAAGATTTTAAACTGCCTTCTATAAAATCTTTTCCTTATTGTTTAATAGTTAATTGCAATGAAACTGTCAACCAGCCACCATTTTGGAACTAAGTTCTTCACAAAGTCTAGGATGGAAAAAAAATATATATGGTATAAAATATTTCCAGAGCAAAAAAAGATCATTTGAAATAAAGTTGCTGCGTGTTTCTGGATGTTTTAGAAGGGATTGGCAGTCTCCAGCTAAAGGCAGGCCAAGGACAATAAATAGGGTGTGGTAATATATCTCAGCAATCCTGTACATTGGCAAAATTGGAGGAAGACAATTTTCCAACTACTACTTCTTCTATATTTGGGAATGAGATAGAATCATTAGTCATTTTTCTTCTTTCAATAATGACACAATTTATAATTTTAAGATAATTATTTCTTTATTCCTTAAAATGGATTCTAATTTCATAATCCTCACATTTAATAAGGTGTGAATTTATAGTGCTTTAAAACGATATCATGATTTGGAAATTTATGAAACACTGCATTTTACTAAAATTTACTACAAAGTCACTATTATAATTAAAACACTCACACTTTGCTTACCCTGGCATTGCAAAGGAGGACAAACTAGTAAGATATATTTCTGTTGCAAAAACGAATACACAGTCTTTGCTAGCTCATTTTATAATGCTGGAATTAAAACTAAGTTACTTCTCAAAGGGAAAAAATTTTCTTTGACCTCTAACATTTTCCCTGCCCACTCCTTTTTTTTTTTTTCCTTCTTAAAGATGTATTTATTTATTTGAAAAGTGCCCAACTCTTTTTGACAATGATATGTTTTACTTGCTAGAACACACACAAATATATGTTCATACAAGAAAGCTATTTCCCAGCTTTGCTTATACTCAAGATCAGGTCACGTGACTGAATTGTGGCCAGTGGAGTGTGTGGAAGTGAGTTATGCTACTTCATGAGCTGACCCTTATAATACCCTGTGATGTCCTCCTTATTTCCCTATCTACTGGGGAAAAATGGTATCTTCTAGTAGAGGATTTCAAAGGTTTCAAATTCATTCTTTGGAAGGAAGCTAAGTTTCTGAACAATTGTTTGGAACCCAGAATTCTCCCTGCCTATCTTACTGCCACTGCTGATCAGTACTGAACTATGTTGGGTGCAAGAATTAAATCTTTGTTTTGTTAAATGATTGAAATGAGAAGCAACAACAAACACCTTCCAGCTGGCTTCTTTTGATTTTAGGAAGAATCCCCTCTTATCAATGATTGTATGCCCTAAAAGAAAATCCTGACATCTAATGTCAAATTAGGAGAGGATGTACAAAGAGATTAACAGTCAAATTACAAAAAAGAAAGTAAATAAATGTAAATACATAATAGAAAAGAGATTCTGCTGTTATTTAGAATTAAAGGTATAGTTCTTATGTTTCAGGCGATTTTCCAGTTATTGTTTCTTATCATAACACAATCCTGTAAACATTCATCAAAGTGTAAAATATTACTGTAATTTATAAAATCTCACTTTATAAAATCATTCTTTCATTATAAACAAATTATTCATTCCATGAATGCATGCAGATCACCAACTATTTGCTTTTAAGTATCAGAATACCTTTAAGACTCGAGAAGTATGCTGTCGCGTATATTTAATTCATCCAATTAGTCCAGAGAATCCATGTTACATATTTCATTGAATTCTTCTTTGAGAAACTTATCTGATGGGCACTGAAATGTCTCTCTCATTTCATAAAAAAGCACATGTAGATTTTAAAATTAAATTTTGATAATAGTATTACTTCTATAATATTCAAGGATCAAAAGCAGTCTGTCTCCTCTCCTCCCTGTCATCCTTCCACCTCTCTTTCCCTTATTAGATATTTTCAAGATAATCTTAACTGTGGGTAGACAAGAATAATTGTGTTTCTCACTAGGTTATCACTATGCATTTTAGGAATTCTGAATCCAACAATGCAATTGGATCTAAACTTCCTCATTTTGTCGTGGTGAAGGTAAGGAGAGGCAAAAAGCCTTTCAACAATAGCACAAGAGAACCTAATCCATAAAGAAAGTATTAAGTCCTTCACCTGAAGCAGGCCATGCCCCTGACTTAACCAGAATTACTATGAACAGCTGCTCCAGGATTCCAGGAAGTAACCTCAGTGCAGTTTCAGACATACGTTGTGGATGGTACATGTTCTTTATCTTGTGACTGAGCTCACAGGAGCTCTTCAAGCCCTGTATCTGTGATGCAAATTGGAGCATCCTTCTTAGTGTATGAAAAAATTCCCAAAATAGAACTATTCCTTTAGAAAGCAGTCATGTCATGCCCCCAAATCTTCCGCATCATGAGGTTTCCATTGAAACCTTTCCCAAGTAGCATTATTAATTCCAGTGTACTTCATAATCCCTCAGAAAAAAAAGCCTTATTTTAATTTATGATGTACATATAACAGGATAGCAGCCATGTGGTAAATCAATTGCAGAATTATTCATAGGAAATTCTGGGAGACAGACACTGTACAAATGTCATCGAAACAAAAAACACCAAAACAAAGTTTCTATATGTTAAATATATTTTCTCTACTCTGGCTCTCTTTTAAAAACTGAGAGCAACATTCTAAAACAATTAAGAGGGTTTAATAGCCTTTACCAAAAAGAATGAAAGATACTTTACATGATTTATGTTTAAAAATGGGAAGTTTTTCAAAAACATGTATTACCAAAAATACAATACCAGCCAAAACTAATAATATACATTAAGACATTTTGAGAATTCCCAGCTAACTTCCCAAAGCTACTGAGCTAAACATAGTAACTTGAACACTAGTTGAGAGATGATATAATGCACAAAGTTGTGGATTGAGTCAGATATGGAATATGAAATAACCTGAATGAGCTAAGTGGAATCTGGATGTGTTGAAATGAAAATCGCCATAAAACATATGAGAAGCAGGCTCAGGAAGGGAATCTTGTTCTACCAATAGGAGCTTCTACAGAGCCCTGAGGTGTCTCTGCTTTCAAACTATAGAATCACTGGATGTTACTTTCTACCAGGTTCATACTGGACTGCAAACCAAAGCTGCCATAAATTGGTTCTTCATTGGGCTTGGGGAGATGACCACGGGCCCACAAGAAGAGAGGATATCCCCATATGCAGGGTCTGAGTAAGTGTGGAGAGCTTATTAGCACAGAGTGTGAAAGATGGGAGAGTTTATTAAACCCTGCTCTCAATTTATGAGTGTTGAATGCAAAATGAAACAATTAGACACAGGATCTGTCCTCATCGAATTAATGACATAGTGGGAAAAAGATATTTAAATTCATGCCATAGATATATAAAATCTCAAGTATAAAAGTGGTATGACAAAAAAGTAAAGTCACAAGATAGTAAATATTGTGGGAAAGTGAACTACTTAAGGCAGTGAAATTGAGGAAAAAGTAACTCAGCTAAGAGCTAAAGAATAACTAGGAACCAACTTAGTGAGCAGAGTGGTGCCTTCAAGAAGATAGAACATGAAGTGCAGCTACTCTGTGACAAGTCTTTGCTACAAATAGCCTGGTAGCTAAAATATGAAGTGGAAGCAAGTGTGGTTTGGAATGTAACAAAATGATAAATCCGTGGTCTATATGAATTAATTTTGTTTTTGTTCTGCTATTAATCCGAATCCATTTGGACTGCTATAACCAAATAGCATTGACTTATAAACAAAGCAAAGTTACTTCTCAGAGTTCTGTATGCTGGGAATCCAGCATCAAGTTCCAGCAGATTTCATGACCAGTAACCCACTTCCTTATGCATAGTTTTCTCATTCTAAACTCAAATGACAGAAGAAGGAGCAAGGGAGCTTTTCTAGGTCGTTTTGTAAGGACACTAATTGCATTCATGAAGGCTCTGCTCTCATGACCTAACCACCTCCTAACTGCCCACCTGCTTACTCCATCATCATAGGGGTAGGATTTCAATGTAAGAACTGGGGGCAGGAGAACAGGAACATTTAAATCATAGATCATGAATGCATATAGTACAAAAGCATCAACAAAAAAAGATTTAGCAATGCTGGATAGATAAGTAATTTGAAGTATAACATAATGACTCGGTAATTCATTTTCTGAAACTACAACCTGAATACAACTGTTGTGGCCTAAAACAATTACAATTTACACTTTTATGCTAATATCTACATGCTGGAAACTGATAGTTTATTCATAGTTTACTGACTAAATGTGATATTTGATAAGTTTCTATTCAGAACATTAGAACAAAAGAATTCAGAAAGTGCATATATACTATTATCAAAAATAGCACTCATTGTTTCAGAATTTTGATTTTGAAGAAACTAAGCATAAAATTGTTATGAGCAAAATAAATATTTTATGACTAAATTCAAGAAAGACCTATCTTGGGTTGAATTCCTTCTCTCATAAATATTTGTAACTCCCTAAGGATGTGGAGTTAGTCTAATATTGATGATTTTCTAAATGACCGATGCTGTACTTTTCAGGCTGTAGAGACTCAGTGAACACTTTCTGACTTAATTTATTTCCTAAGTAATAACAGATTCTTCCTACGAAGAGCATTTTGATTGAGTATTTAGGGTAATGCCATGCACTAGTTGTTTTATGCTTCGGAGAATGGAAATATCTAAGCTATTATAATTCAGCTTTGGAAAGAAGAAAAGAATCTCCTGACTAGTGAAAATGTTTTCTCTGTACAATAATTGATTCCCATTAAAATTCATATTCAAATAAGTAGGAAAAAGAGAATCTGTCATGAGACTGAAATAGTTAAAAAGAGGCTGCTGTAAACACAGTTGATTATAGTTCTCAGAATTAGGGTGGACATTTATGGGTAAGGCATTGTTGGCCATGTGCTTTCCCTGTGAGAGGGCATTTAAAGAGTTCCCAAGTATTTTTTAAATTAATTGGTTTATTTGAAAGTCACAGTTAGAAAGAGAGAGAGAGGGAAAGACAGAGTGAGCAAGCCAGTGAGCACGAGAAAGAGAGAATCTTCCATCCACTTGTTCACTTCCTAGAAGGCTACAACAGCCAGGGCTGGCCAAGGCCAAAGCCAAGAGCCAGGAGCTTCTTTCAGGTCTACCATTTGGGTGGTAGGGGCCCAAACACTTTGACCATCTCCCACTGCTTTTTCCAGGACATTAGCAGGAAGCGGGATTGGAAATGGAGCAGCCAGGACAGGAACCAGCACCCATATGGGATGCTGGCAACACAGACAGTGACTTTACCTGCTGTGACACAATGCCAGCCCGCAAGTGTTATTAAGATGACACATTTATCAGAATGATCTGACATACAAGAAGTTGTGATATGACCTAGCATATGAGAACTCCCCCTTGCTCTCTTGGAAGAAGAGGTAAATTTCTTTTATTTATTTATTTATTTATTTATTTTTGACAGGCAGAGTTAGACAGTGAGAGAGAGAGACAGAGAGAAAGGTCTTCCTTTTTGCCATTGGTTAACCCTCCAATGGCCACCGTGGCAACACACTGATCCGAAGGCAGGAGCCAGGTGCTTCTCCTGGTCTCCCATGGGGTGCAGGGCCCAAGCACTTGGGCCATCCTCCACTGCACTCCCTGGCCACAGCAGAGAGCTGGTCTGGAAGAGGGGCAACCGGGACAGAATCCAGTGCCCCGACCGGGACTAGAACCTTGTGTGCAGGCACCTCAAGGTGGAGGATTAGCCTATTGAGCCACAGCGCCGGCCAGAAGAGGTAAATTTCAAGACAGCACTTTTAGCTGTCCTAGGAATATTGAGATTGGAGATATGGCCCCAGGCCTGTGTTGATCTCAAAGATATCCACAAGGACAGTCTAGTTCCAAGACGTCTAGGGAAAGAATCACAAATTCAATTTGCTCTAGTCCATTTTAAGTCACACACAGAGATTTGGCAGAGTCACGTGTTCTCAAGGATCCAAGCACTCTAAACTCCTAAGGAAACATGTTGAAGCAATTACAGACTATTCATTATACAAGGATTCCTTCTAATGTGTGCAATAATGAAGTTCCCCTTATAATCGCTGATTTGTCCAAGTTAATTTTTTATTTTTTATTTCTTTGAACTCCATTCATAGAATCAGAAATTGATCAGGGAAAGGCCTTGAAGGAATGGAGCTAGTTTACCTTTGAATATCACACAACTGATTTCTGGGCTTTATTAAAACATGCATTCTGAAAGAAAAAAAAAAAAAAAACAAATCAAGTGTTGTGATATAATGGGTTGGACTATCATTTGGGATGATTGCATCTCATCAAAATGCCTGGGATCAAGTCCTGTCTCTGAACATCCTGCTAATGCATCTCAAGTACTTGAGTTCCTGCCACCCACAGGGGAGACCTGCATGGAGTGCCTGGGATAAGGCTTTAGCCTGACCCAGCCCTGCCTGTTGTACACATTTGGAAAGTCAGCCCAACTGATGGAAGATCCCCTCTCTCTCTCTCTAGATACTCTGTCTTTCAAATAGATAAATTTTAAAAACTTAAAGAAAAAAAATGACATAAGGATGGGGCCGATGCTGTGGCACAGCGAGTTAAAGCCCTGGCCTGAAGCGTTGGCATCCTATATGGGCGCTGGTTCTAGTCCCAGCTGTTCCTCTTCCGATCCAGCTCTCTGCTATGGCCTGAGATAGCAGTAGAAGATGGCCCAAGTCCCTGGTCCCTGTACCCACGTGGGAGACCTGGAAGAAGCTCCTGGCTCCTGGCTCCAGGCTTCAGATTGGCGCAGCTCCAGCCATCACAGCCATCTTGAGGGTGAATCAGCGGATGGAAGACCTCTCTCTCTCTCTACCTCTCTCTGTAACTGTCTTTCTCTCTTTCTTCCTTCCTTTCTTCCTTCCTTCCTTCCTTCCTTCCTTCCTTCCTTCCTTCCTTTCTTTCTTTCTTTCTTTCTTTCTTTCTTTCTTTCTTTCTTTCTTTCTTTCTTTCTTTTTCCTTCACAGGTAGAGTCAGACAGTGAGAGAGAGAGACAGAGAGAAAGGTCTTCTTTCTGTCGGTTCACTCCCCAAATGGCCGCTAGGGCATGTGCTGCGCGGATCCAAAGCCAGTAGCCAGGAGTTTCCTCCTGGTCTCCCATGTGGGCACAGGGGCCCAAGCACTTGGGCCATCCTCCACTGCCTTCCCAGGCCACAGCAGAGAGCTGGACTGGGAGAGGAGCAGCCGGGACTAGAACCCCACACCCATATGGGATGCCAGCACCGCAGGTGGAGGATTAACCAAGTGAGCCGCAGCACTGGCCCCAACTCTGTCTTTCAAGTAAATAAAATAAATGTTTTAAAAAATATCATAAGGGCCTTGAAGGCTATACCAAGTAATCTGGTTTATTAAAAAATCAATTTTATTATAAAAATTTTAAAATACAAAATATATTACAAAAAGTCCTGTATACTCACTATTTAGATTCAACTACTGTTAATATTTTACTTTTTATGGTAATAAAGATCTATTTTCTACATGGACTTGCATATCAATATTTATATCATAATTTGTGTTTATCATTTTGGCTAAATAATTTTAAATCATTTACAGATATCATGACAATTTCCCCCAAATTCTTCAGTATAAAAATCAATGCTCTCTCACATGATCACAATAACATTATTGTGCCTACACAGTAGTTGTGATTCGCTAATATCATCACATACTCAATCTGAACATAGATTTCCCCAAATGTCTGTGGTAATTATTTTCACTAAATGGGGATTCAGTCAAAAAGCACTTAATACATTTCTTCATTATGTCTCTTAAGACTTTTTAAGTCAAGTATTGTTTCTACGCTTTGTTTTTGCTTCCCCATTTCTTAGCATTTAAAAGCTGTTATATCAGATGTCATGTAGAATGGACTGCACTCTGCATTCCTTTGATTGTATTGAACACTGTAATTTGTGTGTTTCTCTATTCTCTGTATTTTCTATTAACTGAAAATTAAAACTAAGAGCTTGAGTAGATACAGGTTAAACACTCTGGCAAAAATAGTTCACGGAGAAAATTTATCAATTAGGATAATTTTTCTTGTATTTTTATTTTTAGCTGACATACATAAATTTTACATATTTATGAGGTACCATGTGTTGTCCCAATACTGGTAAACATTGTGCAATGTTCAAATCAATGTGAACATACTAATTTCCTCAAATATTTATCATTTTTATGCTGAAAACACTCAAAATGCTGTTTTCTACTTTTTAAAAAATTTTGCATTATTAATATCTTATCAATTAGTTGTCGTGCTACTTTACAATAGACCATCTTGCCCTTTCTAACTATAATTTTGTACTAACTAATCAACTTTTTCCTAACCCTCCTCTACCCCCATACTCTCCCAACCTCTAGTGACCATCATTTACTCCCAACTTTTATATGAGATCAACTTTTTTGGATTCAGTACATGAATGTGATCATGCCATGCTTGGCTTTCTGTGCCTGGCTGATTTCACATAACCTAATGACTTCTAATTCCATCCACATTGTTGCAAGTGACAAGACTTCATCCTTTATTATGTCTGAATATTATTCCATTATGTTTATGCTCCACATTTTCCGCATCCATTCATCAGTTGATGGACATTTAGACATTTAGGCTGTATCCATTTCTTGCCTTTTGTGAATAGTGCTGTAATAAACACAAGAGCACAGATGTCTCTTTGACAGGCTGATTTCATTTTCCTTACAGACAGAGGGAGATGAGAGAGAGCTCTCATCTTCAAGTTCAATCCCAATGCTCTCAGTGGTGGTTGAGGAGCCAGGAACTCAATTCAGGTTTCCCACTGAATGTCAGGAGGCCAATCACTTAAGCCATTATCACTGCCTGCTAGTTTTTAATTAGCAGAAAGCTGAAGTCTGGAGCCAGACATGGGCATCAACTCAGGCATTCCAGTATGGGATGCAAGTTTCCCACCTGGTGGTACAGCTACTGGGTCAGAGCCCACCTTGGTGATATGTGTTCACGTCATGGATTTCAGTAAATTATAGTTGTTATTGTTGTTATAGATGCTTGAGTTATCCCAACTTGGCTACAGGGGGACCTTTCTGGATGGTTAATATATTATTTTTACTTAATCCCACTAGTCTTTGAATATATTTGTGTAACATAAGATATATCACTAAGACAAAAAATTCTCAGAGAGTTTTTATGAAGAAGAAACCTGCCATTTCTTCTGTATTCCTCACTGACACTTGTCCTTCATCTTTGTGATGAGTCTGAATTAAATTTTATCTAACTGCAAGAGTTTATGAAAAGACAAAATGATACTTCAGTGCTTTTATTTACATGAAAACATCATCAAAGCATGCCAGATAACCAAGTCACAGTTTTTAAAAATAAATGAAAGCAATTGATTACATACGTTAGACAATATTTAATGAAACTTGTATTTGTATAGGTCCAGGACACTGGACAACTTATTATAAAATATTAATTTACTGTCTGTGCAATATAGTGACTGGATTGTTTTATTTCTTCTCAAACTATAGATTTTAGATAAGAGTTCTCTGATGGAATAAATAATATCAACTAAGCAGGAAACTGAATCATAGTAAATTTTTAAGTGAAATAGAAGCATAACATTTAACTGCATACAAAGTCTTAAATCATATGTTTTGAATTGATACCAGTGTATTACGTTTTAGGCTATATTTCATTGTCTATGCACACTTTAAAGGTATCTCATTTTGATGAAAACAGAATAACATTAAGAAATGGTAGAAATAGTTGCTACACATATTTTGTAAGTGCATTGAATGATCCTGAAGAATTCGTTGCAATTTTTGGAACAAATAAGCATTAGTTGTATGGGTTCTAGTAAGAAATATGGAAATATAGCCCATAAATTATGAAGGCCAAATTCAGTCCTTAAAATCTGAAACGTAAGGGGCTGGCGCTGTGGCACAGTGGGTTAAAGCCCTGGCCTGAAGCACCGGCATCCCATATGGGAGCCAGTTCTAGTCCCAGCTGCTCCTCTTCCGATACAGCTCTCTACTATGACCTGGGAAAGCAGTAGAAGATGGCTCAAGTCCTTAGGCCCTTGCACCCATGTGGAGACCCAGAAGAAGCTCCTGGCTCCTGGCTTCGGAACGGCACAGCTCTGGCTATTGCGGTCATCTGGGGAGTGAACCAGCGGATGGAAGACCTCTCTCTCTGTCTCTACTTCTCTCTTTAACTTTGTCTTTTCAAATAAATAAAAAAAAAAACTTAAAAAATCTGAAACATAAGTTTTGTTTTAGATAAATATTAGTAGTAGACAAGGGAACACGATGGAAGACACAAAAGATCATTGATTCTGGGATGTCTGAGAGATAACTGAACACTAAAAGCATACTGAAGGAAAAAGGAAAGATGCATTAAATTCACATCATAATATGATAATGCTCTTCAACCACTGAAGAACAGAAGCAATAATATTTACAGCTGTAGACGTCCTAAATAAGAGCATTTGGATGTGTGACAGCTGTGGCAGTCAGATAAGAAAAGCATTGTGAAACAGTAGAGAAGTAATTTTCCTGCAACTTATTTATAGTTGCCAGGGCTGTAAAGGTATTGGGGGAGGGGTGTGGTCAGCACAGAAAAATCAATCCCAGCATTCAAGAGAGAAAAACTCAATACTTATTTTGTAAACATTATACATTGAAACAGTGATACTGTTATTCCACTTCATTTCCCACACTTTTTAGATATAAATTGGTCCAGTGAAAAATTCTCATTGGTGCCAAGAAATATTTCTTGGTAGATGTCAAATGTTGTAAGACAGCTGTAAAGCTGCTGAGAGTAATTCAATTTCAGCAGATTCTAATGACATTTGTGTTGACAGAATAATATTCATGGCATGTCGCCGGGCCTGGACAGAATCTCATGGAGATCTAATAACCTCTGGCCTAATGTGAATGCCTATTTTATCTCCCTAAAGAAGTCCTGGAGAGTTATTTGAAACAATGTATTGAGACTCACTGTCCACTTCCTGAAATTTCCACCAGGCACTGTTCCAAGATATTGGGTCAGTTACAAACTTCTACACAATTCAAATGGAAAAGTATATGCATATCTACAGATCAGCGAATTGTCAGACATCTTTCGACTCTCTCCCCTTCCCAACACCTCCAAGTACAACTGGCACAAGCAAACAGTGTGTGTGTGTGTGTGTGTGTGTGTGTGTTTGAAGGGAAGAAACATCTCTTCTTTTTAGGGGAAGAGGCCAAGAAATCGTTGAAAAAACGTATTCTGACAAAGCACAATGTATAATCTCTTAAAAATACCCTTTATTCACCTTTACTCTGAGCGCTTCAACTGTGGAAATACTATGCTTTAAAAAGTAGACAATGCATCTTTTAAGCATTATACTTTTAAAGTAGATGAGTTATAACACTGTAGTTAGCCCTGCAGCATCCCCTAGGGGATTAGCTTACTTTCTCACAGGAAAAAAAAAAAAAAAAAAGAAGGCTGTGTATTGCAGCTCCCTAGAAAGAACTGGGCCTATTCTTGAAATAGCCATGAAGTGTTCCAGAATTAAGAATGTTCTGACTATGGGAATCCCAGGGTTGACAGCCCAGCCTCCAGGGATCACGATCACATGTCAGCCTGTGTCCCCTCCTTTGAGAGAGGTCAGTGATTTTGATGCTGTCTGAAAGGTTGGTTTTGTCAAGAGGGGACTCAAAGGTCTTGTGAGTTGCAATGACTAAAAGGCTGTTTGAGTAGGTTGGCAGGAATGGAAAGACTAGAGAATAAAATCCAAGTACTGGTCAAAACAAGATGTATGTGTTCTGGAACACACCAGTTCAAATACAAAGAAACTGGGAAAGCCTGGTTTCCCTACAGTCATGACTGGGAAACGAAAATAAATTTCCTGTTAATTCCTTTTAAAGGGCCTGCTAAATCATCCGAACTTAGACTTCTTCCTTTGCCATTTATCTTTATCCTACTCTGTACAGGTAGAACGCTTGGGATGTAACTTAAGTGAAAATAAATTCAGTAAGGTTCTTTCTCCCTGGACTGTGGCATATATTTCATTTGCTGCATTCACATGGCAGTTGTCACTTTCTGGCTTTACTGCCTGATATTACAGATTTATCTGCATCTGTCTTATTTCCTTTAATAAGGTATAAAATTCTTGAACAAAAGGACCTTATCTTATTTAAGCTGTCTCCTTCAAAGTGCAATAGAACATTAAGACCAAAGTCGGTAAGATTAACTGGGTCCACAGCAGCACAGCCAGCATTTAAAAAAAAAAAAAACTTTGTCACAAAAAATGCCCTTCATCTTCTCCATTTCAGACACTAATTACTATTTGTAATTTGAGAACATGAATAAAATGACAAAAATTGAATGGAGATGGCAGTAACAAATGGAACCCGTTTTTAGAAAAAAAGACATGTTTAAAAATTGTAGTATAATTTTACTCTTCTTTCCCAAATAATTTTGCACTCAACCTAAGGACAGCAAGTTGCCAACATAAGAGTAATTATGCATATTTCCAATAAACTGTTGTTTCTTTACTTTGTATACCAGGTTCTTATCTTCCTTCCAGTTGCACCAACTGGAAAATATAAGAAAATACTTTCACTGGCCCATTACGATGATTAATTGTAGTTGTCAGCTTGACTGTGTTGAGAGACGATCAGAGAACTGGTGAGGCATTTTTGCTAGTGTCTCTGTGAGGCCGCATCTGGACAATGTCAGCATTTGACTTGGTAGGATGAGTGGAGAAGATCCACCAATGTCAAGGCAGGCATCCTGCAGTCCATTGAGGACCCAGATAGAATAAAGAGACAGAGGAAGGACGGATTTTCTTTTCTGGAGCTGGGATAGTCCTCTCTCCTGCCGTCCATCATCAGTGCTCCTCGTTCTCTGTCCGTCAGACTCTGGGACTTGCACCTGTAGCCCTTTAGGCTCTCAGGTTGTCTGGGTCTGAGAGTTCCTCCAACAACTCCTTTATTAACAGGACCTTCGGACACAGACTGAATAAGTCGCTGAACTTTCTGGTTCTCCTGCCTGCAGACGGCAGACCATGCACCTTCTCATCGAGCCAATTTCCATAATAAATCCCTGGTAGGGGCATATATGTTTATATTCTATTGGTTCTGTTTCTCTGGAGAACACTAATTAGCACATACATTAACGGTGCATGCCATCCTTCTAATATTTAAACAGTAGGTGTCAGGGGCTGGCGTTGTATTGCAGCACGTTAAGCTGCTGTCTGCAACGCCAGCATCCAATGAGTACTGGTTCATGTCGCAGCTGCTCCACTTCCTTTCTAGATCCCTGCCAATGCACCTAGGAGGTCAGCCGAAGATGGCCCGAGTGCTTGGGCCCCTGCCACCTACAAGGAAGACCCAGGCTCTGGCCATTATAGCCATCTGGAACCAGTGGATGGATGATCTGTGTGTGTGTGTGTGTGTGTGTCCTTCCCCTTATTTGTGGCTCTGCCTTTCAAGTAAATAAGTAAATCTTTCTTTAAAGTTGAAAATTATTCCTAGAATTAAAAAAAATAAATAAACAGTAGCTGTCCATTAATTTCACAGTGTCAGATAAAGGCCGTCTTCTGGATTGCAGCCCACTGCCACCATCCTGCAAGCATATCCGTAATTCACATAGCTGTGCACACACACCAGCACATGCAGAACCCCCTCCTCGAGGTGCTAGCTGGGTGTTTGACCAGGAAACCTCATTTCCTATTAGAACTGGAAAAGGGAAGCTCAAGCCAATGCACTTTTACTTGCAACTTCACTTGCCTTTGTTCAAAAAAGTGCCCGATGAAACTGCTCAGTTAAGGACCATGGGCTTTTCTTGGTTCCTGGTGCTGCAATTCATCCACAGCGTGGCAACTTGAGAGCCCTCCACTCAGCAGTGGGCTCCTCACCATGATGATGCTGTGGCAGACTGGGCCCTAAGCTCAGTGACCGTCGGCTTCTGGTCATGTCCATGCGACATGAAAGCTTGAAAATGGCAGCTGAGGCTCCTGATCTGTCTACTTAGATCGTGCTGCTCCTGAGATCCCCGCAGTCAGTGGCTTCAGAAGCCGCCTTCTTGGCTGTCCTGGACTGGCTGCTCTCTAGTTTAGCAATCTGCTGTCGTCTGAGGCTTTGTTACTGCTTTTCTAACTTGAATGTAGTGTATTCTAGAACCACCTCCCTCTTTCTTGGTTGGTCTTTGCTCTCCTGTGGCAGATCTTGCAAGAACGTAAAGGAATATGTAATACAATATACTCACCTGGAGAACAAAATAAGACTGCTATTGATACATTCAGTGCTTTACAGATTCTTATTCTTTTGTATGTGATTTGTGTTCTGTCTTTATGAAAAATTTCAGCTTCTTTTTAGCACTCACATTCTGAAACTCCATTTGCCTTAAATGAATTTTCTCATTTTTCATCCTGGCGGATTAAAAGGATTTGCAGACTTGGGTCCTGTAGTTCTGGGAAACTTTTCTGAGTTAGTGCTTTTGTAACTTCTCTACTGTTCCCTCTATTCCCTTCGCCACTTTCTTTCACTTAGATCTCTTGCAATGATCCTCTCTGTTGGCTGTGCCATGGCTCGAGTATCCCTGGGGTTCCGTGCTTTTTCTGTGATAGTGGCAGCTGCTTTGCTGAGACCTCCACTTGAACCGCTTCCTCACGAATCCCAGCTGGAGGAGTATAATCCCCCTTAGATTTTGGCTTTCCCTTCAAATACTCTCATATCCCCCTACCCTCCTCGGGTTTTCATCCCAGAAGAGTGCGCTGAGATTAAACAAGCGTGGCTACATTTTTATCCCTTCTGTTTTTCTCTGCCACCTTACCATTAGACTGTGAGGGGCAGCTTTTCTTTCTTCATTCCTTTCAAAAAGGAATCTCTTTTTCTCAAGGTACATTTTTTTCCTGCTTCCTTCCAGAGCCCTGAGAGTGGATGTGGTGCAGAGAGAGAGTAAGGAACCAGTAAGAGGCTTTGCAAAAATACTTTCCTATTATATAGTAAAATCAGTGAATTTACCATGGGGTTCCAAAAAAGAGAACATTTGGTAAAACTGAATCATCCTTTTAATCACAGGGGATATCAGAAATCATAGCACAGTCTTCAGCAGCCATATCAGCCCTTCTCTAAGGGTTAGTATCAGGATCCCTATCAACTATGGGGTTGGTGGGGAACAGCTGCAATGCTTACTCTTAAAGGCACAGATGTATCAACAAATAGTCTTTCTTCAAAGTAGTATGAAAAGTCACTTATTTGACATTACTTTGAATGTTCAAGACTAACACTGAAAAACAGCATTGCAGTATTAACTAATAGCAGCAATAAACTAAATTTCAGAATCAGAGAAAGTTTTTGTTATATTATCAATTGAGAAATACTTGTGTGGGAAAAATTAGACAAACATGGTTCCAATCTTGTAAATTTACCACCTAATAAACTTAAGCAATGCTTTTAAAAAATTAAAGGTAAACCTTGGTTTAGGGGGCTGGTGCTGTGGTGTAGAGGCTTAGGCCTCTGCCTGAAGTGTCAGCATCCCATAGGGCACCAGTTCGAGTCCCAGCTGCTCCATTTCTGATCCAGCTCCTTGCTGGTGTGCCTGGGAAAACAGCAGAGGATGGCCCAAGGACTTGGGTCCCTGCACTCACATGGGAGACCTGGAGGAAGCTCCTGGATCATTGCTTTGGTCTGGTCCAGCCCTAGCTATTGTGGCCATTTGGGGAGTGGACCAGTGAACCAGCAGATGGAAGACCCCTCTCTCTCTCCCTCCCTCTCTCTCTCTCTCTCTCTCTCTGCCTCTGCCTCTCTGTAACTCTACCTTTCAAATAAATAAATAAATAAATCTTTTAAAAAAGAACAAGTAAGTAAATAAATCTTTTCTAAAAAATCCAAAAAAAAAAAAAAAAACAAAAAACAACAACAAACCAAAACCAAAACCTTAAGATTTGGCCACATGGATGGCAGAGTAATAGGAAATAATCCAAGCTCTAGAATCAGAGCTGATTCCTCAGTTCAGTTCCACCCATCTGGAACCATCAGTGTAAGCTGTGTGTGTGATTTTTACCTGTATACTATTTTCCTCTGGATTCAGCACATCAACTATTGATTCCTTGCTTCATGCAGGCACTGTGGTAAACATCAAAGATCCCATAGTCCCAGCTACAGGATATTTATAATCTAATAGAGGACACAGAAATACATGATAAAAGATAACTCAAAATATGAGAAGACAAACTCCACAAGAACAGTGTAAAGTAATAATCAAAAGACTACTCTGATTCTATGACTTACTTTTTTTGCCATTTTGTCTTATAAACATTTTATGTGGTATATGCTGTTGCAGAGTTGTATCTGGAATATGACAAGTATATGAAATTACATTAAAAGTTTATTTACTGACATGCAGTCACATAAAATAGTAACTGATTAAGGAGAAGGAGATATCCCATTAACTGGTAATAATAAAAGACTGAGAAGTATGCATAAAAATTTCATCCCTAAGCTTCCATAAATCATCACAAAGGAGAAATAGCAAAAGCAGTTTAGTTTTTCCATCAACACAAATTAGAATGTACCTCACATGTTCATAACATTTATTCTTCATAAAATAAATCTAGATAATTTGTTTTTAATCTGTTTTTATCTATATTCTTCCAGAGGGAATATTAGATGCCTACAAATTAAATATCCATAAAATGTGTTTGTTTATTATTTTTTTAAACTTTTATTTGATGAATATAAATTTCCAAAGTACAGCTTATGGATTACAATGGCTTACCCCCATACCGTCCCTCCCACACGCAACCCTCCCCTTTCCCACTCCCTCTCCCCTTCCATTCACATCAAGATTCATTTTCGTTTCTCTTTATATACAGAAGATCAGTTTAGCATACATTAAGTAAAGATTTCAACAGTTTGCTCCCACACAGAAACATAAAGTGAAAAATACTGTTTGAGTACTAGTTATAGCATTAAATCACAATGTACAGCACACTAAGGACAAAGATCCTACATGAGGAGTAAGTGCACAGTGACTCCTGTTGTTGACTTAACAGATTGACACTCTTGTTTATGGCATCAGTAATCACCCTAGGCTCTTGTCATGAGCTGCCAAGGCTATGGAAGCCCCCTGAGTTCACTGACTCTGATCATATTTAGACAAGGCCATGGTCAAAGTGGAAGTTCTTTCCTCCCTTCAGAGAAAGGTACCTCCTTCTTTGATGACCCGTTCTTTCCACTGGGATCTCACTCACAGAAATCTTTCATTTAGTGTTGTTGTTGTTGTTGTTGTTTTTTTTTTTTTTTTTTTTTTTTTTTTTTTCCCCAGAGTGTCTTGGCTTTCCATGCCTGAAATACTCTCATGGGCTTTTCAGCTGGATCCACATGCCTTAAGGGCTGATTCTGAGGCCAGAGTGCTGTTTAGGACATCTGCCATTCTATGGGTCTGCTGTGTATCTCACTTCCCATGTTGGATCACTCCCTCCCTTTTTGATTCTATCAGCTAGTATTTGCAGACACTATTCTTGTTTATGTGATCCCTTTGGTTGTTAGTCCTATCATTATGATCAACTGTGAACAGAAATTGATCACTGGGACTAGTGAGATGGCATTGGTACATGCCACCTTGATGGGATTGAATTGGAATCCCATGGTATGTTTCTAACTCTACCGTTTGAGGTAAGTCAGCTTGAGCATGTCCCGAATTGCACATCTCTTCCCTCTCTTATTCCCACTCTTATATTTAACAGCTATCACTTTTCAGTTAAGTTTCAGCACTCAAGAAGAATTGTGTATTGATTACAGTATTCAACCAAAAGTATTAAGTAGAACAAACAAAAAATACTAAGAGGGATAACATATCAAGTTGCTCATCAACAGTCAGAGTGAGGGCTGATCAAGTCACCGTTTCTCCTAGTGTTCATTTCACTTTAACAGGTTTCCTTTTTGGTGCTCAGTTAGTTGTCACCTATCAAGGAGAACAAGTGGTATTTGTCCCTTTGGGATTGGCTTATTTCACTCAGCATAATGTTTTCCAAATTCCTAATAGGGATCACTTTTCAGTTAAAATATAAATTATAGTTATTGCTATTATAATTTGTTTAGATTGAGCTTTGCAGAACTATGAGGAAAACTATACAAAACTAGCATTTTGCAGAATTAAAATCAAAAAAGAAATAATGTGTATATTGTCATTATGCTTCCTGCAGAGCAAATCAAACAAGGTCCCATATCCTATGTTGTTCTTTCTTATTCTTGAAGATTAAGATTCAAATAACATCATTTTTATAAAGTGTTCCAGCAACACATTTCTCCCAGGCTGGATACAAATATGACTGTCCCATTTTTGTGCTATGTCTGACCAGAATGTACTGCTAAATTGTTAATGGAAAGGATTTTTAGAAGACATCCCCCAAATGGACTATAAACAATTTGAGGGCAATAGTTCATTAATACTTAATATACTAATTATATTTTAATATTACTTATTTCTAAGGAAAAAATTTTATACATACACACACACACACACAGAGTAGTCCTTTTTCCCCAGGGAATATGTTCCAATCCCCCTCCCCCAGAGATTCCTGAAACATATAATTTCAGACCCTGTATGTACTATACTTTTTCCTGTACATACCTGCTTATGGTAAAACTTAATTTATAAATTACGAAGAGTGACAGAGCAGTCATTACCACAGCTGTAACATTATACTGTATAAAAGTTATGTGAATGTGATATCCTTCTCTCTCTCCCTCTCAAAATATCTAATTGTACTGTACCCATCCTTCTTCTGGTGTTTATGATGTGAGATAATGCAATGCATACACAATGAGGGATGAGATCAATGACATTGGCATGATTGGCATTGGCTACTACCCAAGGGTTATTAGAAGTAAGTACTATGATACTACCATGCTCAGTCTGATAACTGAGACACCTGTTCAATGACTAACAGGCAGGTAGTATACACAGTGTGGATACACTGGATCACATCCTGGGCAGAATGGAGTAGGAAGAGGTAAGACTCCATCGTGAGACTCAGAATGAACTTACAACTTATGAATTGTTTACTTATGTAATTTCCTACTTAATGTTTTTGGACTGCAGTTGTCTGTGGGTAACTGAAACTACAGATAAGTCAGGACTACAATATATACATATAAATACATATATATGCATTCACTTAGGCTCATATACATATATACACACAAAGAGTTTTCAGAAAGATCATGTAACATGCTTGTTTTGGAAACAATGCATGGATTTCAAAAATTTTTTGCATCAAAGTAAACTGTATTTAAATTCTATTTTAATGAACTTTTTGAAATCCCCTTTGATACACATATAGACAGTAATTCATAGGTACAATTCTAAGAATGTAGAGCTACTTCCCTCCCTCATGCTTTGCTCCTTCTTTCTCTCATTTGTTTTAATTTTTGCTATAGCATAGTTTAAATTTATTTTATATAATATTTTTAATTGTCCACTAAATAAAAATATCAACAAATGAAAAGTAGAAAGACCACTGTTCAACAGGCATACAGACAATGGCTATAAACAATAATCAAGTTCTAATATGTCAATTTCCAGCATATATATTAAGATTTTTTTCTTATACTCTATATACTAACTACCACAAATTAGAGAAAACATGTTATATTTGTATTTTAAGGTCTGGTTTATTTTACTAAGCACAATAGTCTCCAGTTACATCCATTTTGTTGCAAAAGACAGGATTTCATTTTTTATGGCTGAGTAGAGGTCATTGTGTATACATAACACATTTTCTATATCCAGTTATCTGTTGATGGACAAGAGTTGATTTCATATCTTAGCTATTGTGAATTGAGCTGCTATGAACATAGGGATATAAATAATTCTTTCCTATGCTGACTTTACTTCCTTTGGGTATATTTTGAGGAGTGAGATGGCTGTGTCACATGTTAGATCTGTTTTTAGATTTCTGAGGAATCTCTATGCTTTCATTCAAAATGGTTGTACCACTTTACATTCCCACCAGCAATGTATTAGATATCTTTAAAACAATCCTAAAATTCATGTGGAAATACAAAATAATCTGAATAGCTAAAGAGATATAAAAACAAACCTGGAAGCATGATAATACCAGATTTCAAGAAAAAACTACAGGGCTGTGATAATCAAAATAGCCTGCTACTGGCACAAAACTAGATATGTGGATAAATGGAAGAGAATAGAAACCCATGAAATTGATCCACACGTCTACAACCAACTAATCTTTGACAACTGAGCTAAAATCACATCCTGGAAGAAGGACAGTCTCTTTAACAAATAGTGTTGAGAAAATTGGTTCTCTGCATGTAGGAGTATGAAACAAGACCATTATCTTACACCCTATACAAAAATCAAGTCACAAGTCTTCAAAGATCTAAAAATAAGACCTGAAACCAACAAATTACTGGAGGAAAATGTAGGGGAAATGCTGCTAGACATTGGCAGTGGAAAAGACTTCCTGAATGGAATCCAAGAAGCACAGGCAATATATAACAAAATAGACAAATGGGATTACATTAAGCTAAGAAACTTCTGCACCACAAAGGAAACACTCAACAAAGTGAACAGGCAACTGAAAGAATAGGAGAAAATATTTGCAAACTGTGCATCTGATAAAGAATTAATATCTAGGTTACACAAGGAGCTCAATAAACTCAAAAACAGCAAAACAATCCCATTAATAAATGCACAAAGGACATGAACATCCATTTTTCAAAGGACAAAATACATATAACTGACCAACATATGAAAAACTGCTCAGATCACTAGCCAGCAGGAAAATGCAAATAAAAACCACAATGAGGTATCACCTCACCTTAATTAGAATGGTTATCACTCTAACTCATCTTCTGGTAACAATACATTGTGTGTTTTTGCATCTCTAACCTATTTGCTTCAGACAGGAACTCTGATAACTGAATGCTCTAAACTGCAATGATTCTGAAATACTAAGTCTGATGGATTTCTGTGGTGCAATATGTTACTCTATAACTCAAAAGGCAGACAAAGAGATTAGTTATAATTTTACCAGAATCCAGTTTTGGAAAATGCATGATAAGAAACATAAAAAGAAAGCTTACAATAGTCATTTGTTAATAAAGGAATCCTGGATAATATGAGTATTGGAAAAGGAAAATGATGTCACATCTATTACTGTTAATGTAGTGGTAAAACCAAGCCAAATAATAAGAGAGAAACTGTAGATGATAATTTGGTATGAGAAAGAGGAAAGTCTTGATCATCCAGGAAAACTTTTCCAGTTCTAATTTATCTAATTCTGTGAATATTGACAGATTTGTTTAAAGAAACACAACAATACAGGAAAGAAACTAAATGAAATTTGCCAATAAACAAAGTATGTCAATTTCTATGCCAAGTTATCCTGCAAATGTGATTTTTTAAAAGGCCCAGAATTATTATCAAGTGATAATTAAAAGGAAAACATATGCTCAGCACTGGCTTGATTTATTGAAGGATGGTTAATTTTGAAAGCCTTGCTCTTCATAAGTATATGAGGATTTCCTGTTTCATAGTAGACTTACCCAAGCTAATATAAATTCTTTGACTAAAAATGTTGACATATGGAAGACAAATTTGCTGCTTCTCTTGCCAAAATTTAATCATTAGTTCATCATGTGTAATCAAAACATTAAAACATTTTAAAAATTTGATTATTATAAATCCATATTTTGAGAAAAAACTAGCTCAATGTTCCAGCAAACAGAAGAGAATAAATAAGAAGAGCTTTAAAAATTATCTCTCTAAAATGTTTAAACTAGATTGGAACTATTATAGACACTTTTTTTGGCCTATAAAATCCGCACAAAAAATAACTTCTTTCTTAAGCCAAAATTATTTACACATTTATGATAAGTCCAGAAAATAATAGAAAACCCACTCAAAATCAGACAATTCCCTCTTGACTTCCAAAATACTCATCCACTTATGGACACTTACCATCAACGTTGGTGCCATTTTGCTATATACCTGTGTCATATAGGTACTTAACTTTTTTTTAGATTTATTTATTTTATTGGAAAGTCAGAGTTACACAGAGAGAGAAGGAGAGGTAGAGAAAGAGAGAAAGAGATCTTCCTTATGCTGGTTCACTCCCCAGTTGGCAGCAATGGCCGGAGCTGCACCAATCCAAAGCCAGGAGCCAGAAGCTTCTTTCTGGTCTCCCACGTGGATGCAGGGACCCAAGGACTCGGGCTGTCTTCCAATACTTTCCCAGGCCTTAGCAGAGAGGTGGATCAGAAATGGAGCAGCCAGGACTTGAACTCACATCCATATGGCATGCCAGCACTGCAGGTAGGGGCTTTACCCGCTAAGTCACAGTGCTGGCCCTGGGGCTTAACATCTTGTTTAAACATTTTCTATTCTTTAAGTCACCTGAATTCTCTTTAGAGGCATACTTCACCTTTGCCACAGGGGGTATGGAAAGAGAGGGAGTTAACTCTAATTTCTTTCTTTTAATTCCTAAATGATATTACAGCAATTCCACAAGTGGTGTCAGTGTAAAATAAAATGTTATTTCCTACTAGGTGAGTCCCCTGAACAAAATGATGTAAAATCTTCACTGTGTGGGAGAAAGGTGGAAGACTGTGAGCTGGATGTCCTGCAAATGTACCTTTTGGAATCTGTAGCTTTTTTACATTCCAAAATTTACCTTTTGTTTTTATACGAACAAGTTTATTTTATGAAAAACAACACAATTCAACTTGGACTTGTTAAAGGGCTACATAGTTCACAGATGCCAAAGAAATGGTGATGCAGAAATTAAAACCCTGGAATTATTTGCCTGAAAGGATCTGGAGAAATACGAAACTACTTTTATAGAAGTCTTTCTAAATATCTAAATGTGATATGAAATTATGGAGTTTCCTTTCTAATATTTCCTTTTCCACACTCCCTTCTAAGTCACAACTGAATTGGCTTACTTGGGTCTAAATACAGCTAGCTCTGGGATAATTGCTAAAAACTTATCTTGGAGTCAAAATAACTCCCCAGGAATTTCACTCTTCGGGGAATGAGAGACTCCAGGAGAAGCAAGCAATCTGTCTGCCATGTTCTTCCCAGTTACTTTACAGAATGACTAAAGGATCCATAAAGCACTTTTCAGAGCATTTTTCTGAAAAAAATTGTAGGCATTCTAAAAGTTATATTATTAAATATTAGATTAGCAAAGTCATTTTAGAGCTACAGTATTGAATATTGCTTGCTTTTATTTACTTTACTCATGACCAAAGTGATCCCTGTGGATTAAGGCAATTATTCAATCTAAATGTTTGCTTTGTATTTAAAAAACAAATGAAACGTTGAACAGTTGTCAGGTGTTAGCTTGATCTTTATTGTAACTCTACTAAGATTACAAGGATTACACAGAGCACTTGAAGTAAGATTTGGACAGTGACAAACACCAGGTTAGTATTATCTGGTTTCAGCATCAATAAAAGAAGTTTTAAATAATCAGATAATGTCTCTAAGCTTTCAAAAAAATCCCTTTATGCTAGTCCACACATGCTACCGATCGTAAGACAACCATAGGAGCTACACACAAAGCAGTGTACATGGTTCCATTCACAGATGCAGTACCTATTATAAGTTAAGCATTAATGCATTCTGTTCTGATTCGTCCACATGACATATCCCAGCAATAAATAATATCAGTGGTTTATGGCTTCTTTTCTGGCTTTTGAAATTCACTGTTTATCTCCATGCTTGCTTCTGTAATACCTTTATATTTTTCACCTATCTATGTGCCCCCTTGCAAAAATTAAAATGTAATTATTATAAAATCATGAGATTATAGATCTAAATTAGGTTTTCAAAATAGTTTGATCCAGTCCATTCACTTTGTAGGTTGCAAACTCAAGCTACAGAGTTTTTGTTCCTTTGAACCTAAAACTTCTGATCCATAGCTAAATTCTATTTTCCTTATAACAACTTACTCTTTGTTTTGCCCACTTTCTCTCTGGATCATCATTATTTTTAATTAGGAAAACACTTAGAATTTTTTAACATAACCCTGGAATCTGGTTTTCTGTCTTCACATGATGATACAAGTCCTTTGTGAACATCATCAGTGAGAAGCAAGAATTCCAAGTACACCAAAGAATTAACATACCTACTTTAATTTATGCTTGATGATAATGGTTGATTGACTTTGCTTCCCTTAACTTCTTTTTTTTTTAGATTTATTTATTTATTTGAAAGTCAGAGTTACACAGAGAGAGAAAGCGAGGCAGAGAGAGAGAGAGAGAGAGAGGTCTTCCATCCAATGGTTCACTCCTGAATTGGCTGCAACAGCTGGAGCTGTGCTGATCAGAAGCCAAGAGCCAGGAGCTTCTTCTGGTCTTGAACACGGGTGCAACGGCCCAAGGAGTTGGGCCATCTTCTACTGCTTTCCCAGGCCATAGCAGAGAGCTGGATTGGAAGAGGAGCAGCTCAGACTAGAACTGGTGCCCATATGGGATGCTGGTTCTTCAGACCAGGGCGTTAACCCACTGCGCCACAGTGCCAGCCCCTCCCTTAACTTCTCCCAGCTCATTTCTTTCCTATGTATTGCAACATTTCTTTGAACGTATGGCTTTGTCCTACTCACCATCCACTTTTTCTCTGCAATTTAGTTTCCATCTTTCCCAAATTTACTGAAAGCTAGGATCTTTCCTAGATCAAATCAACAGCCTTTCTCCAGCCATCTTGCACATCGCACTAAACACAATCTAGTGAACTTCTTCATTCCCTAAACAGTCTTGCTCCCAATGATTCCTCATTTAACTTCCTCTGTGTCTATGAGTATTTCCTAAGATAAAATCTTTGATCTCAAGTTTGCTAGTAAAAATTGGGAAACTTGAAAACAATTGTTGAAATGGAGAAACCTCAGAATAATATGATTCAAAAGGATAGGCCTTCTACTGCTAAAGCCATTGAATCAAGTGACCATGTGATTTTCCTTGTCTCACTTTATATGACCTTTTTTTTGACAGGCAGAGTTAGACAGTGAGAGAGAGAGACAGAGAGAAAGGTCTTCTTTACGTTGGTTCACCCCTCAAATGGCCGCTACAGCTGGAGCTGCGCCAATCTGAAGCAAGGAGCCAGGTGCTTCCTCCTGGTCTCCCATGCCGGTGCAGGGCCCAAGCACTTGGGCCATCCTCCACTGCACTCCCAGGCCACAACAGAGAGCTGGGCTGGAAGAGAAGCAACTGGGACAGAATCCGGCACCGCAACCGGGACTAGAACCTGGGGTGTAACGCCACAGGTGGAGGCTTAGCCAAGTGAGCCGCGTTTTACAATTGATAGGGACACTCTGTCTGAAGCCATCATAATAGCATAATAGAATTGTTTTTCTCTTCTTGGTTATTGTCCTGTTATACTGGATAAGCCCTTTAGCATTACATTGCTTATATATTTCCCACCATAAAAATTCTCTTTATAGCATTTTGTGCTCTACCATCTACCTCATTTCTCTGCTTCCTTTCAGGACAACTGAATCAAAACTGTTGTCTGTGTCTGCTATCTTCTGTCTCATCTCTCAGGCCATTCCAGTTGGCTTTCTGTATTCTTTTCCCTGTGGAAATAATGCATGTCCAGATCACCCATAATTTCCACATTGCCAAACACAGTAATCACTTCTCTACTCTGATTTCAACTGTGACTGGCATTAAATACAGTATGCCAGTTCTTTCATTTAGAAATAGTTTTTCTCAGAATCAGCCCTAAAGGCATTCGAATCTGGCTGAAGAGCCCATGAGAGTATTTTAGGCATGGAAAGCCAAGACATTCTGGCAAAACAAACAAACAAACAAACAAAACACCTAAATGAAAGATCTCTGCAAGTGAGATCCCAGTAGAAAGAACGGGGCCATCAAAGAAGGAGGTACCTTTCTCTGAAGGGAGGAGAGAACTTCCACTTTGACTATGACCTTGGCTGAATAAGATCGATGTCGGTGAACTCAAAAGGCTTCCGTAGCCTTGGCAACTCATGACTAGAGCCTAGGGAGATTACTGATGCCATAAACAAGAGTGTCAGTTTGTTAAGTCAACAACAGGAGTCACTCCTCATGTAGGATCTCTGTCTTTAATGTGTTGTCCAATGTGAATTAATGCTATAACTAGTACTGAAACAGTATTTTACACTTTATGTTCTGTGTGGGTGCAAACTGATGAAATTTTTACTTAATATATACTAAATCGATCTTCTGTATATAAAGATAATTGAAAATGAATCTTTATGTGAATGGAATGGGAGAAGGAGTGGGAGATGGCAGGGGTGCGAGTGGGAGGGAAGTTATCGGGGGGGAAGCCATTGTAATCCATGAACTGTACTTTGGAAATTTATATTTACTAAATAAAAGTTCAAAAAAAGAAATAGTTTTGGGGCCAGCACTCTGGAATAGTGGGCTAAGTCTCCGCAAGCCACGCTGGCATCCCATACGGGTACTGGTTCATTCCCGGCTGCTCCTCTTCCCACCCTGCTCTCTCCTATGGCCTGGGAAAGCAGTAGAAAATGGCCCAAGTGCTTGGACCCCTGCACTCATGTGGGTGACCCAGAAGAAGATTCTCACTCCTGGCTTAGGAGCAGCTCAGATCTGATTGTTGCAGCTATTTGGGGGAGTGAACCAGTGAATGGATGACCTCTTTCTCTGTTTCTATCTCTCTCTGTAAATCTGCCTCTCAAATAAATAAATAACATCTTAAAAATATGCTTTCATCTCTTGGATTCACTAACATAAAACCTCTCCAAGTGACAGCTCAGTGTTAAGCTCTCATTTCTTTACTATGTTCTCTCCCTAGGTATAACCAGACCTATTTTGTTCATAACTATGACTTTTTATCCCAGGGGTCTCTAGCTTCATTTCTTCCCTGATACCCAGATTCATATATCTCTTGTTGAATGACATTTTCTTTTTAGTCTAACTTCAAACTTAACAAGACTACCCATCACAGACCTAGCTTTTTCCTTACTTTCATCATCCAAGTAAATTACAACTTTATCTGCACAGAAGCTCAAACCCAAATTCTAGCCTCACCATTGATTACTTTCTTTCCCTCTCCTCCCACTCCCAGTGCATCAGCAAATCCTTCAAATCCTATGCCCGAATCCACATCCAGAATCTAACACTTCTCTCCTTTACTGCTACAATCTAATTCCAGCCACTGTTCTTTGTCGCTGGTATGAAGGCATCAGCTTCTTATTGATCTTCTGGCTTTCATTTTGCTTTGGCTTCCTCCAATACAATCTCTGCACAACAACAAAATACAAATCAGATAGTCTCTGACAGGTCAATACTTTCTAATACCTTTCCAGCATAGGTTAAAAAAATTACATTCTTTACTACAGCAACATGCCCTATTGCATCTGACCACTGCCTACTTGTCCAAACTCTTCTTCCATTATTTGGGTTATTGAGTATTTTTCTGGGTATTTACTGTCATTCAAATATGAGTAAAACATTTTATCTTTTCTCTATTTATAACCTTTACAGCCTTACCCCTTCTATTATTTATGCTACAACCCAAATGTGACATATATTCTTTTGTCTTATTTATTCTTGGACTCCTTCACAAGAAAGTAAGCTCTATGGAAGGAGGTAACTTGTATGTGTGTTTTGTTTGTTTTGCATTTTATATCTACTGTTATTTCTCTACTATCTAGAAAAAATATCTAGCACATAGTAGATGAATAATAAATGTATATTTATAAAATGAAATATGACTCTCATCTATTGAGGATTCAAATATGTGGTTATTGGAAGTTGTTCTGTACAAGGAGCTGCATGAGATTCTATAGAGAAGGAAAAATGAATAAGGAAATGGTGGTCGGTGTTGTGATGCAACATATTAAGCCACTGCTGATGATGGTGACACTCCACATTGGAGTGCTGGTTCAAGTCCCAGCTGCTCTGCTTGCCATCCAGCTTCCTGCTAATGTGACTAGAAAGACAGTAGAGTAACACTGAGTGCTTAGGCCCCTAACACCCATATGGGAGACCTGAGTGGAGCTCAAGGCTCCAGGAAATTGGCCTATCACTGACTGTTTCAGCTACTTGAGGAGTCAACCAGTGGATGAAGGATCATTCTCCTTTCTCCGCCACTCCCTCTCTCTCTGTGGCTCTGCCTTTCCTATAAATAAATCATTTTAAAAAATATTTTATTTATTTATTTGAGAGGTAGAATTACAGACAGTGAGAGGGAGAGACAGAGAAAGAGGACTTCCTTTGTTGGTTCATTCCCAGATGGCTGCAACAGCTGGAGCTGCACCCATCCCAAGCCAGGAGCCAGGTGCTTCTTCCTGGTCTCCCACGCAGGTGCAGGGCCCAAGGACTTGGGCCATCTTCTACTGCTTTCCCAGGCCATAGCAGAGACCTGGATTGGAAGAGGAGCAGCTGGGACTAGAACCGGTGCCCATATGGGATGCCGGCACTGCAGGCAGAGGATTAACCTACTGCGCCATGGCACTGGCCCTAAATAAATCTTTTTTAAAACAATGAATAAGGAGGGGCCAGCACTGTGGCATAGTGGCCTGCAGTGCCGACATCCCATATGGACACTGGTTCGTGTCCTGGCTGCTCCATTTCCAATCCAGCTCTCTGCTCTGGCCTGAGAAAGCAGTAGAAGATGGCCCAAGGGCTTGGGCCCCTGCACACATGTGGGAGACTCAGAGGAAGCTCCTGGCTTCAGATTGTCACAGCCTCGGCTGTTACAGCCAATTGGGGAGTGAACCAGTGGATGGAAGACCTCTCTCTCTCTCTCTCTGCCTCTCCTTCTCTCTGTATAACTCTGACTTTCAAATAAATAAATCTTTTTTGAAAAACAATGAATAAGGAAAGAATTGTGTAAGTGAGATAATAAAACATACACAAGTATAGGACTTTTTTTTCAGTGTAGTTGTAGTAGTATGAAAAAGTATAGAAATAATTAACAGAAGGAATTTGAGAAAACCTTTGACATAATCTGAGAAATCTATTAACCATGGCAAACGAGAAATTTTCATGTCATAAAATACTGTGAAAGAAAATAGAATAGTGAGGAAAGCAAGGAATATATTAAAAACTGTGAATAACTATAATTTGTAAGCATACAAGGAGCAATAGGAAGGCAAAATTGAAAAGTGGGTTAAATGTAGATTGACAAGCTTTGAAAGTAATCTAAAAAATTTGGATATTATTTGAGAGAAATGAAGATTTGAGGAAGTGATTTGAGCAGGGTATGATACAATCAGAAAAATAATATGGGAAGAGAGGGACAGAGACCTCCCATCCACTGGTTCATTCTCCAAATACCCACCACAGCCAGGTCTAGCCCAGGCCGAAGATAGGAACCCAGAACTCCCCCGGTCTCCCATGTGTAAGGCAGGGACCCAAGGACTTGAGCCATCACCTGCCGCCTTCCAGGATGCACATTAGCAGGAAGCTGGATCAGAAGCTTAGTTACCAGAACTTGAACCAGGCACTCTGTAATGGGGCGAGTACCCCAAATGGTGACTTAACCACTGTGCCAAACAACTGCCCTGGTTCTATATTTTTTTAAATATACTCCCATGCCAAGAAATAAATAAACATATAAAATCCATATTTTTCTTTATTTTTTAAATTGTTAATCCATTCATCTATTTAATTTATCTGAGAGAGAGAGAAAGAGAGAGAGCACTCCTTTCACAGGTTCACTCTCCAAATGCCTGTAACAATGAGGGTTGGGGCCGGCCTAAGAGGAGCTGGAATTCCCTCATGAGTGGCAGGGACCCAGTCGTCTGTTCCATAACATGCTGACTCCCAGGGCTCCCATTAACAACCAACTGGAATAGGGAGCAGAATCGGTCTTGAATGCAAGCACTCTGATAGGAAATGCATACATCCCAAGTAGCATAGTAACTGTTCTGCCACGCACATAGCCACAAACCCATAATTTTCCTAAAGATATCAGGGCCGATGCTGTGGCAAAGTGGATAAATCCGCTGTCTACAGTGCCGGCATTCCATATGGGTGGTGGTTCAAGTCCCGGCTCCTCCACTTCAATCCACTTCCCTGCTAATGTGCCTGGGAAAGCAGGGGAGGATGGCCCAAAAACTTGGGCCCCTGCACCCATGTGAGAAACAAAAGAGAAGCCCCTGACTCCTGGCTTTGGCCCGGTCCAGCTCTGGCCGTTGCAGCCATTTTGGGAGTGAACCAGCAGATGGAAGACCTCTCTTTCCCTGTCTCTCCCTTTCTCTCTTTCTCTCTCTCTGTCTGTCTCTCTCTCTCTCTGTAAACAATCTTTCAAATAAACAAATACATCTTTTAAAAAATAGAAAATATCAAAATTTTTTATGAGCAAATAGCAGTCTTAAATGAAGCATAATTATTCAGTCAAAATTATCAGATGCAATTAACAACTTAGTAGTTAAATAAATTATTAAATATTACTGGGTCCAGATCAATTTAAAGAATAATTTATGGTGATCTTCAAATAATAAATGATTTTCACATTTTAAAAGCTGTTTCAAAAAATAGGAAAGAAAGAAGCAGACTCTAACTCTTTGCAGGCAAGTATAAAGTTATTTTCAAACTGGGGGAATTTCCAAGTCTAGTCGTGACTAAGTAAGTAATGCTGTCCTTGCCCTTCTACTGCAAACAATTGCAAAGCTGAAAAAATATCAAGGAGCTCTTTTCAAGCATTGGAAAACAGGCAGTACAGAATTCATCCTTGAGTAAAGGGAAGCATGCAAAGCTAGTCCATTGTTTACCCAAGCTTTCTCTGATTAGATGCTTTTGAAACCAGAGTACAAGACAGAGCACAGTGGCTTGCTGAACTGAAGAGCACAAATTACAGTTCATAGATTCAGGAATGGCTTGAATTTATCTGAAGAACTCGAAAGAAGAGACAGTTGGACCCAGGAGTCTTACACATCGAAATGGGGGTTATGCACAGGTTTTTCTCTGAGAACTGGATAATGACCACAGGAAAGTCTCTGTGAGCCGTGGCGGAGAGCTGGTAGACTAAGAATTAACGGAGAAACCAACTGCTGAGAGAACTTTAGAGGTCCTGGCCAGTCAGAGAGGAGAAGCCTTGTGAGATCCTTGGCCAATCAGTGGAGCCCTCAGAAAGGCCACAGTTTAGGAGAACGAACCACAACCCATGCAAGGCCCACAGGATCGAACTTAAGACGGAAGAAACCAGCTCTCACAAAGAATAAATCTAAGCTAAGGTTATTGAGAGGATCTACTAGTAATTAACTTCCTAGGAAAGAAATCTCAATATTCTTTAAAGAAGATAACATTAGCCTCATTCTTTATATCATCCAAAATATTTAATATTCTTTTTTTTGTTAATTTTTTTAACTTTTATTTAATGAATATAAATTTCCAAAGTACGACTTATGGATTACAATGGCTTCCCCCACATACCGTTCCATTCAATGCCAAAAACGTACAGATAATTTTAAAAAGCAGGAAAACATGCCCATGATCAGGAAAAAGAAGTAAGTACCAGAAATAAATTTCAATATAACCCAGATATTGGAACTAGCAAAATGACTTTAAAACAGTCATTTAAAAAAGTTCAAGGATTTAAAAGAAAAGGTAACACAATAAGAAAACAGATAAGGAACCGTAGCACAGCATTTGGACCTATGTTAAGATAGTCAGGAAGCTGGTGCTTGGCCTAAAGATTGAGATGTCTGTATCTGCCTGGGTTTGATTCCCAATTCCACCTTCTGAATCCAACTTCCTGCCAATTCAGACCCTGGAATATACTGGTGATAGCTCAAGGAATTTCAGTCTTGCCACCCATGTGGGAAACCTGGATTGCATTCCTGACTCTTGGCTCTTGCCCCAACTGGGCCCAGCCATTATGAGAACTTAGAGAGTGAACCAGCAGATGGAGCGCTCTCTCTCTGTGTGTGTGTGTCTGTGCCTTTCTCTTTCTCTGCCTCAAATAAAAAACATTAAAAAATTTTTAGAGAATGTTCCAAATTTGAAAGTACACTAAAATAAGATGAAATTTAAAGCAGATTGGAGATTGCATAAGAAAGAATAATGAAATAATAAAAAAAAAACGAATCTGAAGAATAGCATATAGAATCTTATTTAAATAACAACCAAAAATAGTCACATCTTGGACAACATCAAGAAAACTAATATGGGGCCAGCGCAGTGGCTCACTAGGCTAATACTCCTGAGGCACTGGCATCCCATGTGGGTGCCGGGTTCTAGTCCCGGTTGCTCCTCTTCCAGTCCAGCTCTCTGCTGTGGCCTAAGAGGGCAGTGGAGGATGGCCCAAGTGCTTGGGCCCCTGCACCCACATGGGAGACCAGGAGGAAGCACCTGGCTCCTGGCTTCGGATTTGTGCAGCTCCAGCTGTGGCGGCCATTTGGGGAGTGAAACAACAGAAGGAAGACCTTTCTCTCTGTCTCTCTCTCTGTGTCTGTAATTCTACACATCAAATAAATAAATAGAAATCTTTTTCAAAAAAAAGAGAGAGAGAGAAGACTAATATGAATAATCTCAAAGAAGTTCATGGATAAGGCACATTCTGAAAAAATCATGAATACATTCTAAAAATGCACCAAAACAAACATCTTTTAATTCGATTTTGCCACAAACTGCTTGAAAGCCTATGAATTTCGTGCCACAGAGAGTGATCTAAAAAATACTTGAAGAAATGATGTACCAAATCACCAATGCAGAGTCAAGAATTGCAGTAACCTAGCCTGCGCCGCGGCTCACTAGGCTAATCCTCCGCCTAGCGGCGCCGGCACACCGGGTTCTAGTCCCGGTCAGGGCGCCGGATTCTGTCCCGGTTGCCCCTCTTCCAGGCCAGCCCTCTGCTATGGCCAGGGAGTGCAGTGGAGGATGGCCCAAGTGCTTGGGCCCTGCACCCCATGGGAGACCAGGAAAAGCACCTGGCTCCTGGCTCCTGCCATCGGATCAGCGCGGTGCGCTGGCCGCAGCGCGCCAACCGCGGCGGCCATTGGAGGGTGAACCAACGGCAAAGGAAGACCTTTCTCTCTGTCTCTCTCTCTCACTGTCCACTCTGCCTGTCAAAAAAAAAAAAAAAAAAGAATTGCAGTAACCTTGGAGCATGATAAATGTAAAGATAACCACATCTATGCACATCACTATCGAAGCACTAAAAATCAAAGAAAACAAAATATCTTTGTTGAATTTTTATTTTATCTGAAAGGCAGAGATGCAGAGTGACAGATATACCATCAGATGGCTCACCCCAATGCCTACAGCAGCTGGTGTTAGACCAGGTTAAAGCCAGGAACCCACAATTCCAACCCTGTCTCTCAAGTGGGTGGCACTATTCTGAAATGAATTTTTTTTTAATTCTGTGGAAACGTACCCTTAGGTACTCAATCCTCTAATTGATAAAAAAAAGTTTTGGTGGAAGAGTTGGGTTTTATTAGAGGCATCTCGAGTTCTAAAAATATTATTTTTATAAACTTGATAGTGCTTTCAGACATGTATAAAATCATCAAGTTTTATACTTCTGTTGTGAACTTTCTGCAATTTAAAATTGCACATTTAAAAAGTTGTTACTCAACAGGAGTCACTATGCACTTACTCCCCATGTAGGAGTGTTGTACAATGTGAATTAACGCTATAACTAGTACTCAAACAGTACTTTACACTTTGTGTTTCTGTGTGGGTGCAAACTGTTGAAATCTTTACTTAGTATATACTAAATTGATCCTCTGTATATAAAGATAATTGGAAATTAATCTTGATGTGAATGGGATGGGAGAGGGAGCTAGAGATGGGATGGTTGTGGGTGGGAGGGAGGTTATGGGAGGAAAAGCTGCTATAATCCCAAAGTTGTACTTTAGAAATTTATATTTAATAAATAAAATTAAAAAAAAAAGAAATTATCAATTCCCAACTTGACTCTCACTGGGATTAAACATGACAATAGGTCTGAAAAAAAAAATAAAAGTAAAAAAATAAAAAAAAATATTTTCTCCTAGTAATTAAAATATTGTACTTTCAGATATGTCTCTCCATACACCAATGTGACACTCTCATGATTACTGCAATTTTATTATAAGACTTTAAATCAAGTAATATAAAGCCTTCAATTTTACATTTCTCCATTTTAAGTCCTCCCGGATTCCATATAAGTTTTAGAATTTGGTTATCAATTTCTATAAAACACCCTCCAGGTATTTTGATTGGGATTTCATTGAATCTATATTAATTTGGGATGAAGTGCCCTCAATAACACTGGGTCTTTGAATATATGCACATAGATATCTTTTTTTTAATTTTTGTACTTTTTTTTTACCATTGTTTTCTTGTTCTCAGTGTGCAGGTCTTATATATCCTTGGCTAACTTCATCTTTAAAAATTTCAGTTTTTAACACTATGGTAAATTATATTGGTCTTGGTTATCAGTTATTTGTTGCTAATACGTGGACATATAATTGATTTTGTACAATAACTAGATATTCTGCGAACTTGCTAAACTCTTGTAATTCTAGTAGCTATTTTGGTATATTCTGCAAGATTTTCTGCACATAAGATTACCTCTTCTAAAAGTTTGGGTAATTTTATTTCTTCCTTTTTATATTATATTATCTGTTATCTTTACTTGCTGCATTGTCTAGAACTCCCAGTACAATGTTGAATAAAAGTGGAAAGAACAGATATCCTTGCTTTAGTAGTTCTACTCTTTAGAAAAGGGCATTAGATATTTCACCTTTAAATATGGTATGCTACTGACTACAGATTATCTTAGATGTTATGTATGTGCTTGAAATTTTATCGTAAAGAGATTCTAAATTTTTTCAAATAGTATTATGCATCTATTGAGATGATCATGTAGTTCTTTTTCTCTTTGTGTCTGTTATTATTGTGAATTACATTAATTTTTTAATATTAAATAATTTTTAATCATTGAAATTAGCCTATGTGATTGTGGTATATTAACCACTTTATATATTGCTGATGGGATTTGTTAAGGTTTTGTTAAGAATTGTTGAATCATGATCTTCTGCATATAAAGAGAATCGAAAAATAATCTTGATGTGAATGGAAGGGGAGAGGGAGTGGGAAAGGGGAAGGTAGCGGGTGGGAGGGGCGTTATGGGGGGGAAGCCATTGTAATCCATAAGCTGTACTTTGGAAATTTATATTCATAAAATAAAAGTTTAAAAAAAAAGAAAAAAAAAAAAGAAATTGCTAGAGCAATGTACCTTGACCTAATCCTTTTGTAAAATAGTGTTAAAGGGGACCAGTGTTGTGACATAGCCGGTAAAGCTGCTGCCTGCAACGCAGCATCGCATATGGACTCCAGCTCATATCTTGGCTGCTCCACTTCCAATCCAGCTCCCTGCTAATAGCCTGGGAAAAGCAATGAAAGATGGCCCAAGTACTTGGGACCCTGCAACCCACCTGGCTCCTGACTTCAGTCTGGCTCCTGACTTCAGTCTGGCCCAAGCCCCAGCTGTTGTTGTCATCTGGGAAATGAACCAGCAGATGGAAGCTTGCTTGCTCTCTCTCTCTAACTCTGACATTTAAAAAAAAAAAATACATCTTAAAAAAATTAAATGAAACAAAGAGCCTTAAAAAAATAAAAAAATAAATAAATAAAATTTTAAAAATAATAAAAAGTTGTTACTGTCTGTAATTTGAATTTTTATTCTAAATTGTTAATTTTTAGTTAAGAATTTTAATTTAAATATTTTTAACATTAAGATTGTTTTGTCTACGTAGTCTTTTGTGTTTCCATATTAGGTTTAGAATCATTTTTTCTTCAATTTATGCAAATCTTATCTATTAAATTTTTTTTAATTGATAAACATATTCATACATTGTTTAATGTTCAAGGTAAACATATCTATCTCCTCAAATATTTATCATATATTGATAATAAAACTATTCAAAAATCCTCTCTTGTTGCTTTTTCATACAGATTATATTATTATCATCTATAGTCTCCTTCCTGCCTGCCATAGTTTTGATTTGATTGCATTCAAGGCATGGAATCAATTTGGTCAGCTCTGTCAACTTTATGATCTTCAATCTAGGAAAATTATGTTTAAGATCATATTTAATTTTTTTTCAATATCACACAATTTTCAATGTAAAGACTTCGCCTATCTCATTTTCAATTTATTCTTAACTATTTTATGGTTTTGATAACATTACTTTTAAAATGTTGTCTTTAAGTGTTTTTGCATAACTATTTTCACTAGACTTATTTTGTGGCAGGTGGGGTTGGTTTTATTATTGATACTGAAATAACATTGGTTAGACTACTCATTTAACTTTAGACAGTTGTTTAAGACTGTCAAGAATGGAATCTAATTTTGCAACACCCAATCATGTGTGTAAATTATCAGTGTTTGCCAAGAATGTAACAGAATTGAATGGGAATTGAGGAAATAAATTGAGCCATTATCAATCAGGCTATTTCAAAATGCAAACTTTCATCATTCCAAAAGTTTTATCATAGGAAATATCTGTATTTCCTAACTTTATACATATTAATATTGGGAGTAAATCAAGCCTGTTGTAAAATGTTAACTATGGTCCAGTACAAAAATATCCATATGATGAGAGTACAGAATGATTGCTAAAAAAAAATCATTGGTCATCCCTAAAGTGAGTTTTTATTGAGGATTTTTATGTGTAAAACCCTTTTTCAGGTACCTTCTCATATTACTTAATTCATGCTTTATTATTCCTGTTACACATACATAAGTAAATTTCTTGATAAAATTGTAAGTGATGGACAGAAACCTAAAAAGTAGAATTGTCAAATATTCCAAGCTATTATTGGAGTCAAAAGCTATAAAATAAATTAATCAAACAGAATATTGCATATATTCATTGCATATTTTTGACAGAGATAGATACATTGATTGAGAGTGATATTCCAAGTGGTGAATGTAGTTAAGTTCAAACCAAAATAGAAATTTTCCTAACATGATTTCAGTATCTGAAATAATCAGTTTCAAACCTCTTCAGCATATTTTCAGATTGTCTTTTCTGAATGAATTCTTTAGCATGCATACATTAATACTCTTATAGGACTATTAAATATAGTTATTTAAATGCCCAGTGAATGCCCATATTTAAGTGCCATATTAGCTTAACTATGCTAATAATGAGTTTATATTATTAAAGGTTAAATACAGACTTAAGTACTATGAATAAAGCTATTAATTTCTTTTTAAGGTTTATTTTATATATCTGAAAGGTGGAATGACAGAGAGAAATAGGAAGAGACAGAAAGAGAGAAGGATCTTCCTCTGGCTGGTCCACTCCCTAAATGGCCATAACAAGCCTCGATCTCCATCCGGGTCTCCCACATGGATGGCAGGGACTCAAGCACTTGGGCCATTTTTGGCTGTTTTCCCAAGTGCATTAGCAGGGAGTTGGATCAGAACCAAAGCAGCCAGGACACAAACAGGTGTTCTGATATAGCATGCCAGTGTCACAGGTGGCAGCTTAACATGCTGCAACAAAAAGCCATCCCTCACAACTACTTTCTAAAGCCTAGCTTTCCATTTTTAACTCTACTGTTCTTTTAATTCTCACATTATCGCAAGACAGAAATTAGGCGTGTGTGCGTGCTTGGGTATCACTGATAGTGAATGTGTGTATGAGTAGTGCAGGTAACACTGGCTGATGATGCTCCAGTGTTGCAGTAGCCACATTTCTAGGTCAAGGTAGTGGGAACTGTAGTGCCTGGTAGCCCTTGGGAAAATCACCTTTGGTACAAGAATGGATCCAGTATGCATTTTTGGCTACAGTGCAACCCATGGGTCAGTCACATGTTTCAAAATTACATTCATTTTTAGCTTTATATGCTTGCTTATTTATTTTATAACGCAACTAGGGCTTTTCAGGGCTTAAGCTTGCTATTTCTTAAATATATTCTGCTACAGATATTTAGATGTTCTCTTTCATGCTCAGCTTCAAATGGGATTCAGAAACCCAAGGCAAGGGTATTTTGTGTGTCCTAACCCCTAAAGTTAATGGCTTCTAATGAGCTCAGCAAGAAGCTAATGACTTGTAATCACTTGCCAATTGATTCAGAATATTTTCTTTGTAAAATCGCTGAGTGAACTGGGAAGGCTCTGGTGAGGAGGAGGCATAGGAGGATCAGGTGTTGAAGGAGTCAGTCACAAGGTGAGTTCTGACAGATATTCAGGAAGCATATTTGCAACCTTTCACCAATTACCTTAAAATCTATGAATAGCATCATAAATAAAGCTGCAGGTATTAGAGATTTTAAACTGAAACACCATGAAAGTCATTACCTAAGGCCAATTCAGTGACCTCAGTGCTCTCCATGTCCATGAAGTCAGCAACTGAAAGAATAAGCACAAAAAAATCATGCATCAGATAGTTGATCTGATGAGTCACTTCACTTACAAAGACATATATTGTTTTGCCTGATTATAGCTGTTTCATTAGAAGAGAGAATATGCATGATTCTGAATCTCAGAAATATTTACTAAAGATGTGCACTTGGCCCAGTCTCTGGACTCTGCTTAGATTGGGTTTAGAAAGATAACTAATCCACAGCCCCTTACTGCAGGAAGATACAGTTTATGGCTGAGTTTACACTGTCCCAGATTAACAGATGATCACCTGGAGTAAAGAGTACCATGATAAATACTCTATAAGGATTTTAAAATTGAAAGAGAGCATAGTGTCCTCTTGTATAGTGTTCTTCATACAAATATCTTTAAAATTGTCTGTTCGCAACCACATTGAATTTTAAGATGCTGACAAAGAAATCTCACTCTCAGAATGGCTCTATGGAATAATGGTGGTGGGGCTAACGTTGATTCGATTGCAAGAAATGTTTCCAGGAATGTTGAAAAACAATTTTGACTTTAAACATGGAGTGAGATGTCTAGCTGAAGATTAACACTATTCAAAATAAGTATTCATTAAAAAGGGTGCCTTATGATTAAGTATTACTGGTTGTACTAGAGTGATAAACAACTGAAAAAATTGTCATCATTATTTATCGTACTTCAAGAGAACATAAAGAAACACCTGAAGTTATGAAGCAACTTACACAACTATGCTTCAAAGTGCTGTTACAAGGAGAATTTTTAAAAGAAAAAAAGGCAAAAAAGTTCAGAGTATCAAACACTTTCCTTTATTTCTCCTTAGAAAATAGTTGAAGAGTGATTCAACCCTATATTTTTTTTTCTGACAGAGAAACAAGATCAGAATTATCAGCCACACAGGGTATTCGCTGAGCCATGGCCCTCTCCGCCCTTAAACATTGTCAATAACTGATTTCCCCTCCGTCTTGTAGCAGCATCACCCACAGATCCTTTCGTTTTTACCTGGCACTCCTCATTTTAAGTGCCTGCCAAAATGTCCTACTTACCTCTTCTGGCAAGAAAAATAATCAAATTAGAAGACTAAAGAGAGGAAAAGGCCGTGTCTGTAGGCACCATTTAAGGGGGCTTGTCATTTTCCCCAAGAGAGATCACTGAACGAAATTGACAGCCCAGAGTCTGGGTTCTATTCTCAGACCAACCACTGCCATTCTGTGGGACCTCTGGCCAGCCTTTTGATCTCTGGAGTCCTCTCTTCAGTGGGAAGGCTGGCTGTGTGAGAACCCCTGTGCTTGAGTGTGTGTGGGCAGGCATCTGGGCCAGGCTAATCACATGTAGCACATGGTGGACACAATTTTGGAGGACTCAAATTTGGTTTTGTTTAGTTTGGTGGAGTTAGTTGATTTCAGTAATTCAGATAAAAATGTGTATGATATATACATGAATATATCTGTGAACATATGTGTATAAATGTATAATATATATACAATATATAGTTTATGATATATATATATATATAATTATCAATCTTTCCTCCAAACTGCACAATCCTCTCAGTAAAGCTGAGTAAGAATATATACTATTCTGCCCATTAGCAGGTTCAGAATATTTGTGTAAAGAACTCCAAGCAAGGTGGGAGATGCAAATGGTAGTGAGTGACAGGTACAGGATCTTTGCCTGGCTATTTCTTCCCTCTGGGATTCTTCAAGGTCTTTGCAAAGCTTCTTATTTCTCATTATTCATGGTTTAGTACCATGTCATCTACTGAAATGTTCACTCTTAACTATGTGTTCTGACGAACTACCCCAAACTCCATTTTCTACCTTACCTTCTTCAGTTTCTGTAGCACTTTGATTTTTATGTATCATTTTCTTGTTAATTTTCTGCCCCGCCTCTTGGTCTATAAACCTATGACAGCTGAGAGCTTATCTCCCTGATTTACCAGTTTTTTCAGTGCCCAGAATAATGCTTAGCATACAATAGGCTCTCATGAATATCTGATCAGTGAATGAATGAATAAATGATACACTCATTGTCCCATTGTAAAGAAAAGGATTGCATAGGAACAAAAGGGTCACCAATTACAAACCAAGCTCTAAAGTAATTTCACTTGGAAGCACTCATGGTTTACCAGACCAATTCTTATTGCACACTTGAATTTTCAGACTTCATTATATTAAATGTCCCTTGAAATTTTATGTATAATAGCTACCTGGGATAAGTGGGGAGAATATGTGAAAAAAAGAACACATAAATAACAGTGGCAAATGGAAAGTATTATAGTGAAGTAAAATCAACAAATCCAAGCTTTTTAAAGTAACTGGATCAAAGTTGAATTCCTAAGTAGCTGAATTAGAATTGTTATCTTTTCTAAATTCAAGAAGTATAGCAATTCAAAATTAACCAAAGTACATGCAGCAATAAAAATTCATAATCCAGTTTCATCAATGATCACCATTGGACAACAAATCAAACAAAAGGAAAATCAGTATGAATTTTTAAAGAACATATGTTCTAGTGTTAAATGCTGCCACAGTAAATTTCTATGAATTCCCATTAAAAGGAAAACCTTAGAAACAAATGACATTTTATTGCCCATAAGATCAAAATATGAGTTACATGACTCTTATGCTTTTAATGACTAAATTTTTGCAATGAAAAGAGTGATAAACTATCAAATAATTGAAAACCATTTTATAGTCAAAGGAAATGATTTCCAGGATTTTGATCAAATCATATTTCAAGGACACTGTCTAAAACATTTTATTTCCTCTATTTTAAGACATATATAAATATTTTCTGATTTATTTTAAATTTTTTAAAATTTTAATGTTGATGTAATATTAATAAACAGAGAAGGGATCCAATGAAGTTCATAGATACAATTCTTTTTTTTAACTTTTATTTAATGAATATAAATTTCCAAAGTACAGCTTTTGGATTAGAGTGGCTTTTTTCCCCCCGTATCTTCCCTCCCACCCGCAACCCTCCCATCTCCCACTCCCTCTCCAATTCCATTCACATCAAGATTCATTTTAAATTCTCTTTATATACAGAAGATCAATTTAGTATATATTAAGTAAAGATTTAAACAGTTTGCACCCACACAGAAATACAAAGTGTAAAGTACTGTTTGAGTACTAGTTATAGCATTAATTCACATTGTACAACACATTAAGGACAGAGATCCTACATGGGGAGTAAGTACACAGTGACTCCTGTTGTTGACTTAACAATTGATACTCTTGTTTATGGCGTCAGTAATCACCCTAGGCGCTTGTCATGAGTTGCCAAAGCTATGGAAGCCTTTTGAGTTTCCCACCTCTGATCTTATTTAGACAAAGTCATAGTCAAAGAGGAAGTTCTGTCCTCCCTTCAGAGAAAGGTACCTCCTTCTTCAATGGCCCATTCATAGATACAATTCTAAGACTACAGTGATAATCCTTTCCTCCTTGCCTTCCTCTTCCTCCTTGCCCCCCTCCCTTTCTCTCTCTCTCTCCTCTGTCTCTTTCTTCTGTCTTTCCTTCCATTCTTCCTTCCTTCTGTTTTTAATAGTTTTTTATATAACATATTTCTGATTAACATTACAGTTCAGGGATTAAAATAGTGGCTTTTTATATGCCAATGATGAACTCACTGAAAGTGAAAATAAGAAAGAAATACCATTCATAACAACCACAAAAACAATCAAATATTTAGTAATGAATTTAATCAAAAAGTGAAAGATCTTATTAATGAAAATTATAAAATATTGATGAAAAAAATCAACAAGAACCAGAAAATGGAAACATATTCCTGTTCAAGAATTGTACGAATCAAAATCATTAAAATGTCTGTACTACCTAAAACAATCTACAGATTCAATTCAATCCCTATTAAAATATCAGAGCTATTCTTTACAATGATACACTAGTTTAAGTGTCAGATCTGCTGTAATACAATTTCAAGTAGTAGCTGCAAGCTAGAAAAATTCAGTTGCAGACTAATAATAGTCATGCTTGTTATGTCTAGGACAGAATAAAATCCCTGTGCTACGTCTGTACTGTATGAATTGAAAAATAACAAAAAATTTTGAATTTTAACTCACATATCTTTTCTTGACTTTGTCATTTAAGAAAATGCTTTATGGTAACTCACAGTGATAAAGACCTATATGATTCATTATTAGACATGTATTATAATAAATTAAATTCAGTTATAAATTTAAAAGAAAATTACAAAATTGGATTTGTTTCACTGTGGACCTGTGAAGAAGCTTCAAAAATTGAAAATGGTTTTATAAGTTTATTTTGCTGCAAAAAAGTCAAAGTTCATGAGTACAAAGAATCTTCAACAAGTTCATAGAAAGTGTGTATTATGAAAAGTTATAAATGGATTTCAAAAAGTTTTATACCAAAATCGCCACCAACATTTTAAGTACCTCATACATGGAGAAATATAGGTTTTCTAAAACCAATTCATCTTTCTTTCTCTAAGGATAATCCAAGATCTCTTTCTGTAATGTAATATTCTTTTAGGTAGACCTCCAAGAAAAACTGACTGAAAATCTGACAGATTTGCACTGGAATTCCACAAGTTTCAATGAAGCTTTGCTATCAAAAGCATGTCCTTGCATAGCCAAAGGTTTGGGGAGATACTAAACATTTCCAGTAAGCGTCCGTTTGCTAAAATCAATGACACCAATTATGAACTCATTAGTAGAGCTCTTCATGAAACAACAGGAGGATTTGGTGTGTGCTCATTATAAGCAGATGGAGAGCGCCTAATGAACATTCAGTAATCCCTATGTATAAAGCATTTTGAAATTTTTTTAATCCAAAGTTGGCAGTTGAAGCAATTTCTGAGCCTCTGTCTTGCTGCATCAAGGAAGTTTTTAGTCATTTATCCATAGCTTCCTACCAAACACTAGTATCCTGGAAGATGATTAAAAGATGCTGATAACTGACATCTGAGATATGTCAGATACCACCTCATTCATGAGCTTTTTAAGATTTACTTATTTATTTGAAAAGCAGAGGGACAGAAAGATAGAGATGAGAGAGGAGAGAGAGAAGAGATAGAGAGAGAGAGATTCCATCCATCACTAACCAAAGGCCTGCATCAGCCAGGGCTTGGCCAGGCTGAAGCCAGGACCAGGAAATACAGCCTGGTCTCCCTCCTGCATGGCAGGAACTCAAGTACTTGGATCATCTTCTACTATCTTGCCAGGCACATAAGCAGGAAACTGGTTTGAAAGTGGAGCAGGAAGTGGGCATCACAAGCAGCAGCTGATTCTGGGGCACCACAATGCCTGCCCCAAGCATACACACCTTCTTGCAAGATAAAGATAGGGAAATGCACATGTTGTAGTAATTGCTCAGAACAAATGTATACTTCACATAATCTATGGAAATTCTGGAACATGTATGCAAGGCAGACAAGATTGTACCAAATTCAATGTATAGTATTGTGTAAGATAGTACTTTTTTTTTGCCAGCACAGTGGCTCACTTGGTTAATCCTCCACTTGCTGCCCTAGCATCCCATATGGGCGCTGGTTCTACTCCCAGTTGGTCCTCTTCCAGTCCAGCTCTCTGCTGTGGCCCAGGAAGACAGTGGAAGATGGCCCAAGTGCTTGGGTCCTGCACCCGCATGGGAGACCAGGAGGAAGCACCTGGCTCCTGGCTTCGGATTGGCGCAGCGCGCCGGCTGTGGTGGCCATTTGTGGGATGAACCAATGGAAGGAAGACCTTTCTCTCTGTCTCTCTCTCCCACTGTCTAACTCTACCTATCAAATAAAAATAAAATAATAAATAAAATACTTTTAAAATAATTTTAACTGAAAAGTATCATTATCTTTATAGTTTTGTTTTAGCTGAAATGATTTTGAAGTTAAAATACTTGTATTTTCTAAGTTATCCTGTGTTTCTTTCTTATAATCATTTCTGAACATAAATTTGTCTTTCCCTTAATGGAATCACTATTAATAACATAGTCATTTGAGTATGGTTGCTTTTCTAAAGTCAGGTCCAGAGATGATATTTTCGTATCACATCTCATGATACCATAATCATAACATGAGACAATATTGGCAAAGTTATTAATTTTAGATATTAAGTAGCAGTAGTGTGTGTAGGAATCAGACTAAATCTCAATTGAAATCCCCAGTAAGAAGGTCAGAAAAAAATAAGTTCAATGAAAACAGTGAAATACCTTAGATTAATTTTTTATTTCCCATCTGTCAAATTATAGCTAAGTTCTATCTTCTTACCCTTCTCTATTTTTTAATACATTTTGGAGATCCCTGATGATATAAAGATGAATGGCCAGTTCACAGTTGATGTCAGTCTACAGTCTACTGGTGAGGGGATGGAAATAATAATTAAAATTTCAGGCTAAGGCCGGCGCCGCGGCTCACTAGGCTAATCCTCCGCCTAGCGGCGCCGGCACACCGGGTTCTAGTCCCGGTAGGGGCGCCGGATTCTGTCCCGGTTGCCCCTCTTCCAGGCCAGCCCTCTGCTGTGGCCAGGGAGTGCAGTGGAGGATGGCCCAGGTGCTTGGGCCCTGCACCCTATGGGAGACCAGGAAAAGCACCTGGCTCCTGGCTCCTGCCATCGGATCAGCGCGGTGCGCCGGCCGCAGCGCGCCAACCGCGGCGGCCATTGGAGGGTGAACCAACGGCAAAGGAAGACCTTTCTCTCTGTCTCTCTCTCTCACTGTCCACTCTGCCTGTCAAAAAAAAAAAAAAAAAAAATTTCAGGCTAAGATGTGCAGACATCTATTGCTGTTAGGAATGTAAATCAGTGCAATCAGTTTAGAAAAGAATTCAACAGGTTCTCATAAAGTTAAGGATAGAATTGTGACATCATTCAGCAGTTATATACTTAGGTATTTACTCAAGAGAAATGCAAACTTATATGCACACAAAAACTTGCACAGGAATATTAATAGTGCCTTTATTCTCAATAGCTGAAGAATGAAAGCAACCTGAATATCCATCCACTGATAAATGAAGATGTTTATATTCGTATCTTAGAATATTATTATTCAGCAACAAAAAGAAATAAAGTACTAATTAAAAATTTATAAATGAGAGAAGCCAGTCACAAAAGATACATATTTCTCCATTTATCTGAAATGTCCATAACAGGCAAATCTATAAAAAGAATGTAAATTAGCGATCCCCCAGAGTTAAGGACAGAGAAGTAGGTGGCAATAGTGAGGAACTGTGGAGAGTCATTGCTAATGAGTACAAGGTTTTGGAATGATAGAAACAATATAAAATCAGTTGATGTGGTTGTATGATTTTATGAACCTATTAATGTGATTGAATTATATATTTAAATAGGCAAGATTTATATTTATATGGTATATCAATGAAGCTATTAAAATATAAGTTGATGTACTATAATATAAAAATAAAAATAAAGTGCTCTTAGAGGATGGAAAATAGAATGAGTGATTTTCTGTTGGGTAGGTTGAGGGAGGGAATAGGCTGCTCAAGATACTCTTGATGAGGAATCTTTTAAAGTGGATTTTGAAGAATAAGTAGAGTTCTTTACATTGGGAACATACATCATGTTAGCTGGACAGGAAAGACTTGAAACAGGGAAAACACAACCTATTGGCTGAATGATTGAGTAGGTGGAAGATGGGTTTGTGGAGGAAAGACATCTAGATCAGTAGAAAACAATATGAAGTAAGGCTAAAAAGACTACTAGAAAACAAGACTTGGAAAATGCCGTTAGGCCACTCAAAGGAGTTATAATTTTAGTTATTGATGGCAGAAAGCTATTAAAATTTTAAAAGAACAGTAGCATAATCATTTTTATTTTCCAGAAATAAAATCCAGTTTCTCCAGATAAGATTTATATCACTGTTCAAAAATTGTCTAGTAAATCTAGGAATTAATGTCACAGTTACTGGTTTCAACTGCCCAGTAATTTTTTTTCTGATGGACAAAACTGTTTTATTTTCTGGGAAATATTACTTATAACCTTGTGATTCTGGAAGGAAAAGACGGAACACTTACAAATATATGTCTCAGACCATAGGACTATCTCTGAACTAAGGTAAAGCATAGCATATCACAGTAATGTTCACTCTCTGCCTCTTGTCATCATTTATTTGTTTTCTCTAATTAGGAATGAGAAATAAGAGCCTTCTTCTAATTGATGGCAAAACCAAAAAGATTAGTTAAATCAAAAGCCACTTGTACCTTTGATGCCAGCATCACAGAGAATGTTTGTCTAAGAAGATAAAGCAAAGCAGCAAAACCTGGCAGTGGCAAGAAATCAAAGGCATTCTAATGATATTCAAATTCATAGTTTTAGCAATCTCTAAGGCCACTTCTTGTAATTTGGTAACATGTGCCATTAATCTTTTCTCTTAAGCAAGTTAAAGGTAGATTTCTGTCGGTATAGCAAAATGTTTCCGACAGTAGCAGAATGAGCCAGGAGATACTTACTTATTTGCTATTCCAGAATTCATCAGTCTTCTGACACCATGACCTATTGATTAACTGGAACTTGGACACTGAGCTAATAAGCTAGAACAATGTATATGTGCTGTGAAGGGAAGAAATTGAAAAGGAAGAGACATTTACTTTGAGTAAGTCATTTGCAACTAATAATGTAAGACAGATCTACCAAATATCTGGCATATATGCAACCAACTTGCCCTTGATACTTTTGGCAGCCATTATCAACTGACCACAGGAATATATTACTGAACCAGGATATGTCCTAGACTTTGTCTTGAGCAGCCCTGTGGGAAACTGTGGCAATCAAGCAAAGTTTGCAAGCAAGATAAAATATGCATGCCAGACCTAGATAAGTATCATTCTAAATCCCTTTCTATCATTTATATGAATTTCTACCACAACCAGCTAAAGACTGAAGTCTAGCTATCAGGAAACCTAATATTCATATATGTCATAATGTCAGTTTTTAAGTAAGGAGTCACCTTTTCCTGTATGTGTGTATTTTAATCCTTTACTGCAAACAGTGGATGAAAGGATTTCCTTTTGGTGATAAAGAATTCCAGGCATCTGAGAGCAAATGGAAGAGTTATTTTAGGAAAACTTTTTCCCAGAGCCCTTGAAAGCCCACCATGTGTTTGGGGATAATCTACCTTTTTCAGTTGTCACACTGCCTCTATTCCACTCACCATGCCCATTCCAGACAAAGAGAATTTGTGAGATAATCTGATCTGATTCATAAAGTAGAACACAAAGGCAAATACTACACACAGTTCATTTTATAGATCAGTTCAGAAGTTTGTCAAATTGTATTTCAATATCCCTGAAGTCCATAAGTCTAATGCTAAAAGTAATGTATATATTTTTTTCTTTTCTTTTAACCAAAGTAAAAGTTAACCAGCTGTTTCTAAAGCCTGAGCCTCTGAATCCTTGTAACAACTGTCAGGAGACTGTTGTTGCCTCATAAATGTACATGCATATATGAACACATACACACACATAGGAAATTATGACAAACTAAGGGAATAATGTTAATTTAATTGAATACACGTAACACATTTATAGCTATGGGTAGAAATCTGGAATGTGTGCATGAAGGGAAAACATTGTCCCTTGTCTTTTACCTCTTAATGTGATCTTAGTGTGCTTTGTCTCTTTCCAGGGTGTTGTCAAAAGCAATGAAGGACCTGAGCTTTTACCTACTTTGAAACTAACAAGCGAGCCTGCTACAGTTTTATAGAGTCCATCAAAAATCATGAGGCTCATAGATCAGAGACAAAGAATTTTTGCTCGAGATACAGCAGAAGCCAGAGCATCATAATTCCCTTGCTCTAGTTCTCAAAGGACAGCTCAAAGAGAATCAAGTGACACCTGTACCCACAACACTTTGCATTAGAAGAGAGGAACTTTGCACTTAGGGAACCCAAATATTTTATATAAGCAGTAAGCCTGTTTGCCCATTTGTTCTAGAGGGAGATAACTTATTTTGACTATTTAAAGAAATCTGCCCTTTGCTCTACAGAGACATCATTTCTTCCTTCTAAGGCTATGCCATCTCTGTCTCCCAGGGCTATTTGCTATAAAAAAAAATCCTTGATAACATAGCATGGAACAATAGAATTCAGTGCCTGCTCACACAGCATCCAACTATAGAAAAGACACAAGATGTGGCCGGCGCCATGGCTCAATAGGCTATTCCTCCACCTTGCGGCGCCGGCACACCAGGTTCTAGTCCCAGTCGGGGAACCGGATTCTGTCCCGGTTGCCCCCCTTCCAGGCCAGCTCTCTGCTGTGGCCAGGGAGTGCAGTGGAGGTTCGCCCAAGGGCTTGGGCCCTGCACCCCATGGGAGACCAGGAGAAGTACCTGGCTCCTGGCTTCGGATCAGCGCGATGCGCCGGCTGCAGCGCGCCGGCTGTGGCGGCCATTGGAGGGTGAACCAACGGCAAAAAGGAAGACCTTTCTCTCTGTCTCTCTCCCTGTCCACTCTGCCTGTCAAAAAATAAAAAAAGACACAAGATGAATTATCTCCCAAAAGATGTGTACAACTAATTCTTATTTGTTGGTCAACAGAGTTTTGTTTCTATTAAGAGAAACTTGAGTACAATTACCCTAATAGTGGTTGATAGATTTTTATGTTATATATTCTCATTGAGAATTTTCTGAATTTAATATCGATTGATTACTGTCATGTGGCATTGGGAGAAATATTGTCAATATATAAATTGAAAAAGCATCAAATTTCAAAAGGAAAGATTTACCATTTTATCTCTGTCTTATTCCAAGGAAACACAATGAAAACAGTCAAGGAATAGTTTCAAAGTTAGAAAAGCAGCTTCATGCATTTAAAATCAATCATACAAAGATGGTCTGGCACATATTGGACATAGTTTCTGTTTCTGACAATGCACAAAGAACAAGAAAATTAATTGTGTTTGACCCAAAAAACCAGCTTTGTTTTATATGAAATACATAATTGACTAACAGATGTCATGCATTTATGCTACAAAATGGCAACTTATTTCATATTTTATAATCTAAATCTGCGATCACGCAGTAGATTAAAATATGGTAGTGCTAAGTAGAATAAACTTTGACACATACTATCCTGTAATGCTTAATCAAATGATTGAAGTAACTTGAATTTTAGGCTGTGATTTGTCAAGTCTGTAAAATGCCATTACCATGCACTTAACTTTCATAAAAGCTTTGCTCACAGTTCAGCATAGACAACACTTCTACTTGCAAGCTTATTTCCAATTGTGAGGGTCTTCACCTCTCATTTGGGGCACGTGATGAGCCCTGCCTGCTCTGCTGGTTGCAGAGTTGTGTCTTTTCTACCTTGGCATCTCACGTAGGGGACCATAAACAAGAGGGGGACTTCTAGGAGCTACCATAGAGTTAATATATATTTTTTCAGTTGTGTATCAGCCACTAATATAGCATCAGTTTGATTTCAGACCATATTTGGTGAGCTTTAGACCAGTTTGGACCTCATGGGTCACTCTTTGTCTTCATCTATGAATGTATTTAAACTTACAAATTTTGAATATTTCACATTCCAATAGCTCGTTTTGTCTCCTATGCTCCACATTTTCTATTGCTTTCCAAGTATAAATCTAAGTGACAATATTTGAAATTACTGTAATCATTGAATACCTTTGCAGAAGTAATACTACTTTTCTTCAGAGTAAGCTTACATAAGCAGGTGTTTGGCCCAGTGGTTAAAGTATAAATTGGGACACCCACATCTCGTATTGGATTGTCTGGGTTAAAGTTCTTACTCCAATTCTGATCCAGTTCCCTGCTGCTGCACACCCTGAGAAGCAGCAGGTGATGTGGTCAGGTAGTAGGACTCCTGCCACGTGTGTGGGAGACCCAGATTGAGTCCCAGACTTCAGCCTGGCACATCCTGGTTGTTGTGGACATTTCGGGAGTGAACTAGTGAATGGGAGAGCTTTCTGTCTATATCTGTGTCTCTGCTTTTCTCACTCCCTTTCAAATAAAATAAAAGATACTCAAATGATTTTTCATGTTCATTGCTTACATGCCTCAATTTTATTGCTGACTGTGTTTTGTAGCAACAAGTACCCCACTCTTCTATCACTGCTCATAGAGCCTCACCTCATCCAAATATGCCCATTTCTAACCCCGCTCCTGAAGTGCAGCTTCCTGATCAGCATGTTGTTGCCAGTTCCCAGCATGGAAGAAAACCAGCACTCCTTCCACCCTTCAGTTAGAGTTGGTTCAATGGCATTTTTAACCTTTGCAGAACTCAGAGCATGCTGAATAATGACCACTTTTTGTTTCTTTACCTTATGTCTGTCTGGGATGCAGAGTACACCAAATTGAATAAATCCAGTAAACAAGGTGCTGGCTTGTATTTTTCATCAGTGTAAAGCCATAATTAGTTTGTTTCTCTTATAAAATGTAAAGTGAATAAGATGGATTAGAGTGGTTGCTTCAAGTAATTATGCAATTAAGATGTGTATGCACTGCTAAGTGAGTTCAAAATCTTTAGGAAATTCTTTTCATTTATAACTGGTGCATAGTGAGCAGTGTTTTAATTTTTAAAGTCTCAGTAAGATTTTATTTTTTTCTTTAACAGGCTGAGACTTCGGTGCCACATAGGATACAAATTTCCCTCTTTATATTTGAATGTTAGTTAGCATAGAAATGCTCTGGAAGGGTTTATGATCAAGTCCAAAACTCTGAATTATGTAGAGCACTTGTTAAAAATTTCTTCAGTGCATTTACTGAAACTAAAAGTCAACAGCTTGATTTTATGTGCTTTTTCCTTCTAAGAGCTTTCTATGAATTAAGTGGGCATGGCCTGACACTAACATTATCTGAACACTCAAAATTACTTATATGGCTGTGTATATTCTTCAGGAAGCTAAATCAATATGAAATTCAAAACTGCACAACAAGCTTATTTGCTTCATAATATACCTATTTACTTTTATAAATTTTTATAAAATTATAGCATTGTGATTTTTGAAATTAGCCATCATTCAATTCAATTTTGGCTTGTACTACTACTTAGCCATACTCAATCAGGAATGAATAGAGAAATTGTTCATTCAACATTTATAGCCTCCACTTAATAATTCATACCTAATGAACCAGAAAATATTCAAACTCATAATTATTTTTGTGCATGTTTTTATAGTACCTCTTGACTGTATCTTATTGTAATCAATCAGTGCACCTAGTTCAGGAAATTGAACATGGATATATGCATATTTGCAGGAGAGAGAGGGGAGAAAGTGAGGAAAGAGTGGGTTTTTGGATTTCTTTAATATTCTTTGTTATTTGAAAGGCATAGAGAGATACAGGGACAGAGATCTTGTACCTGATGTTTCATTCCCCAAATGCCTTCTACATTTGGAGCAGGGCCAGGCCTAAAATGGGATCCTGGAACTCTGGGTCTCCCAAGTGGGTAACAGGGATCCATCACCAGCTGCTACCCAGGTTGCCCCTTAGCAAGGAAGCTGGAATCAGAAGCAGAGCTAGGACTCAAACTCACACACTCTGATATGTGGGATGTGGCCAGCCCCTATGTCATTTCTTTTTCTTTTTTTTTTTTTTTTTTTTTTTTTTTTGACAGTCAGAGTGGACAGTGAGAGAGAGAGACAGAGAGAAAGGTCTTCCTTTTGCTGTTTTGCTGTTGATTCACCCTCCAATGGCCGCCATGGTCGGCGCGCTGCGGCCGGCGCACTGTGCTGATCTGAAGGCAGGAGCCAGGTGCTTCTCCTGGTCTCCCATGGGGTGCAGATCCCAAGCACTTGGGCCATCCTCCACTGCCTTCCCGGGCCACAGCAGAGAGCTGGCCTGGAAGGGGGGCAACCAGGACAGAATCCGTCGCCCCGACCGGAACTAGAACCCGTTGTGCCGGCGCCGCTAGGTGGAGGATTAGCCTAGTGAGCCGCGGCACCGGCCCCTGTGTCATTTCAATGCTATGCCAACCTCCCCCCACCTCCCTGGATTTTTGTTATTAATTATTGTAAGTATTTTCAGATTTTAAAAAGAAGCTTAATTGTAACTAGGCAAAGATTTCATGAAAAGATTCAAATGAACACAACACTTTTTTTTCCCCAATGGGTTCATTAATATTATTTTGACACTTCTGGATAAAAAGTACTTTTAGAATATGCTGGAACTTTATTTTTTTGTTTATTTTTTTATTTTATTTTTTTTTTATTTTTGACAGGCAGAGTGGACAGTGAGAGAGAGAGACAGAGAGAAAGGTCTTCCTTTGCTGTTGGTTCACCCTCCAATGGCCGCCGCGGCCGGCGCGCTGCGGCCGGCGCACCGCGCTGATCCGATGGCAGGAGCCAGGAGCCAGGTGCTTTTCCTGGTCTCCCATGGGGTGCAGGGCCCAAGCACCTGGGCCATCCTCCACTGCACTCCCTGGCCACAGCAGAGGGCTGGCTTGGAAGAGGGACAACCGGGACAGAATCCGGCGCCCCAACCGGGACTAGAACCCGGTGTGCCGGCGCCGCTAGGCAGAGGATTAGCCTAGTGAGCCGCGGCGCCGGCCTTATGCTGGAACTTTAGAGGTAAACACTCTCAGGAATAAGTTAGCGGAAATAAATTCTGTTTCAGTTTTCTAATACTTACAAAGGTGTTTCATTTTCTTTAAAGTGTGTTTGAATGTATCTTCAATTTATAAACAATATTTCTTCCTAATATAAAACCTATCTTTATTTTCAAATACTTTTACTCAGCTCTGGCTTACAAAGGAATAATATAAAGATCAATATTTTTTGCTAATGATAATCATGTATTCTAACAGATTTCCACAAGGAGTTTTTCTTTTTTTAAATTTATTTATTTATTTGAAAGTCAGAGTTACACAGAGAGAGGAGAGGCAGAGAGAGAGAGAGAGAGAGAGAGAGAGAGAGAGAGAGAGAGGTCTTCCATCTGCTGGTTCACTCCCCAACTGGCTGCAACGGCCAGAGCTGCAACGGCCAGAGCTGCGCCAATCAGAAGCCAGGAGCCAGGAGCTTCCTTTGGGTCTCCCACACGGGTGCAGGGGCCCAAGGACTTGGGCCGTCTTCCACTGTTTTCCCAGGCCATAGTAGAGAGCTGGATCAGAAGTGGAGCAGTCGAGATTCGAACTGGTGCCCATACGGGATGCCGGCACTCCAGTCGGCAGCTTTACTCGCTATGCCACAGCGCCGGCCCCAGCAAGATTTTTTAAAACAATATTTGATACTATGATTTTAAAGCATGTAAATGAGGAACATTTTCTTTCTTTTCCTTAACTTTGGTGCTTTCCATACTTGCAATTGCAGCTTTAGAAACAGTATCCGGTCATTACTGTCAAAATAAGCACCTTTTTCATGACTTCAATTTGAAATACCTTCTGCTAACTACTTCTAAATCTTAATCTCAAATACTATTTTCTCCTCTAAGCTCTAGATATCTGAAATTGCCTAACCAATATTAAAATTAAAACAATGTATAAGAATTAAACTAACATCTTATGATTTGATTATTGTTTATAGCCCTTGTCTATACTCCTGTGGAACAGTGATCTTTCTACTTTTTACTTGTTGAACGTTATGATTAGTGGTGCATTAAGCCTGTGACTATAAAGTAAATTGAAATTATGTTATTGCAAAAATTAAAGAAAAAAAGGAAAATAAAAGAGGGAGGGAGAAAAGTATGGTTATCTTCTTAGAACTGTATCTATGAAATACATGAAATGTGTTCTGTTTATATTAACAAAAACTTTAAAAACATATTATTTTCACCATAAACTGAACTAAAATTCCACTATAACTTTTCAACCTCATTTTCCCTTTTGGATCAGTAGCACCTAAATATCTAGTGACGTATGCCTGACATAATTTTTAGCTTTCTTTATCCTTCTCTGCACGGTGACAACCACCTTGTTCTCTAAATTCTGCTGGTGTTGGACTCTTCTTAGGAAAGAATTGATAGCAAACACTAGCAAGTTTGTGATCCTTTCAGGCATGAAAGTATGTACCTATGCATTGTTTTTTGTTCTATGGATGATAGATGCAGCTTCACCAAAAAGCAGCATGATATTTAAATAAAAAGTGCAAGACAGCAGCAGGATGCAGCAAGTGTGCAGTGCTGTTCACTTTGCAGAAACATCCATTTGTACAACTGTTCACAAGTGAAATTACCTTTGCAATGGCACCTGAGTGAGGCACAGAAACAAGAAAGTACACAATGAAGTGAATAGGAAGGGCGATTTCACATTACCCTGCAGCCCAGTGCTGAGAGAGGTTCCATCTACATGGGAAACAGAGAAGGAAGAGAGAACTGGACTTTGCATTCTCAGGCTCCGAACACACCTACGTGTCAGCCAGAGAGTCTGTGGATACAGGTTTGAGGCCAGAGAGTGGACTTAAAATGTACTTCAGACCAAATGGACCTGACAGGCGTATGCAGAACTTTCCATCCAAAGCGCCATACTACACAATCTCCTCAAGTGCCCGTGGGGCGTTCTCCAGGAGGGATCATACATGTTAGTACACAAAAGCCTCAGAAAGCTGAAGAAGAAAATCCCATCAAGTGTCATTTCTACCACAATGGTATAAAACTGGAAATCAATAAATAGAAAGAGACATTTTGAAAATTCAAAAATCTGTGCATATTAAACACACTCCTGAACTACCAATGGATTAAAGAAAACATTAAAAGATAAATTTTAAAATATCTTGAAACCTGAAAATGCCCTTAGAACATATCAAAACTTAAAAGCAGTTCTAAGATTGAAATTTATAACAATATACACATAAACCAAAAAAGAAAGATTTCAAAGAAACAACCAATGTTTGCCTCAAGGAATTAAAAAAAGAACAAAGTTAAGCCCAAATTTAGTAGAAAGAAGGAAGTAGTAAATATCAGAGCAGAAATAAATGAAATAGGGCTGGAAAAACAAGAGAGAACATCAAGGAAAAAAATGAGTTGATCTTTTTCAAATATTTTTCCAGCACATTTTTATTTTTTATTATTTATTTATTTTTTTTGACAGGCAGAGTGGACAATGAGAGAGAGACAGAAAGGTCTCCCTTTCACCATTGATTCACTCTCCAATGGCTGCCGCAGCTGGCATGCTGCGGCTGGTGCACTGCACTGATCCGAAGGCAGGAGCCTGGTGCTTCTCCTGGTCTCCCATGGGGTGCAGGGCCCAAGCACTTGGGCCATCCTCCACTGCACTCCCTGGCCACAGCAGAGAGCTGGCCTGGAAGAGGGGGCAACCGGGACAGAATCCGGCGCCCCCACGGGGACTAGAACCCAGTGTGCCAGCGCCGCAGGCAGAGGATTAGCCTATTGAGCCGCCGCGCTCACCTTCAGCACATTTTTAAAACATTAAAAAATCTGGTTGACAATAATCACACATATTTATTGAATACAGTGTGGCATTCTGATACATGTAAATGCAAAGGGTACTGATAACTCAGGGCAATCAATGTGTAGTGACCGATCAGGGCAATGAGTGCGCCCTCCCCTTTTCATGACTGCCTAGAACCCTGGAGCACCTCTGGTGTACGTGCTCAGACATGCATGGTAGGCTATTGTGAACTAGAGTCACTCCACTGTGCTGTGTAATGCTAGGAATTCATTCCATCTTTCCAACGCTGATTCAGTACCCACCACTCAATCTCCCTCTATTATTCCCTCTGCTCCCAGCCTCTGGTAGTTACTATTCTGTATTTCTATTGTGTTTTTCTAGCTTCCACATTTGAGAGAGAACGTTGAGTTTTTGTCTTTCTGTCTGGCTTTTTAACATGAAGTCCTCAAGTTCCATCCATTTTGCTGCAGATGACAGGATTCCATTCTTTTTGTGGATGAATATTATTCCGTTGTGTATGCCTGCCCTTTTTTTATCCATTCATCTGTCAATGGGGACCTTGACTAATTCTTTATCTTGGCTATTATGAAGATACCTCTTTCTTTTTTTTAATTTTTTAAGTTTTCTTTTACCATTTTTTATGTTTTTAACTTTTATTTAATAAATATAAATTTTCAAAGTATAACTTTTGGATTATAGCAGCTTTTTCCCCCCATAACCTCACTCGCGCCCTCAAACTTCCCATCTCCCACTTCCTCTCCCATCCCATTCTTCATCATGATTCATTTTCAATTATCTTTATAGACAGAAGATCAACTTAGTATTTACTAAGTAAAGATTTGAACAAAAGAAACACCCACAAAGAAACACAAGGTATAAAGTACTGTTCGGGTAGTAGTTTTACCTTTAATTCACATAGTCCAACACATTAAGGACAGAGGTCCTACATGGGGAGCAGGTGACTCCCGTTGTTGATTTAACAATTGACAGTCTTATTTATGATGTCAGTAATCCCCCGAGGCTCTTGACATGAGCTGCCAAGGCTATGGAAGCCTCTTGATTAACCAACTCTGATCTTGTTTAGACAAGGCCATAGTCAAAATGGAAGTTCTCTCCTCCCTTCAAAGAAAAGTACTGCAATTCCTAAACCTGAAAAAGATGCAGCAGAGAAAGAGAATTGCACACCAATATCCCTGAAGAACATAGACACAAAAATCCTCAATAAAATTCTGGCTAATAGAATGCAACAACACATCAGAAAGATCATCCATCCAGACCAAGTGGGATTTATCCGTGCTATGCAGGGATGATTCAACGTTCACAAATTAATCAATGTGATACACCACATTAACAGACTGCAGAAGAAAATCAGATGATTATCTCCATAGATGCAGAGAAACCATTCAATAAAATACAACACCCTTTCATGATGAAAATTCTAAGCAAACTGGGTATAGAAAGAACTTTCCTCAATACAGTCAAAGCAATTTATGAAAAACCCACGGCCAACATCCTATTGAATGGGGAAAAGTTGGAAGCATTTCCACTGAGATCTGGTACCAGACAGGGATGCCCACCCTCACCACTGCTATTCAATATAGTTCTGGAAATTTTAGCCAGTGCCATTAGGCAAGAAAAAGAAATTAAAGGGATACAAATTGGGATGGAAGGACTCAAACTATCCCTCTTTGCAGATGATATGATTCTTTATTTAGGGGATCCAAAGAACTCTACTAAGAAACTATTGGAACTCATAGAAGAGTTTGGCAAAGTAGCAGAATATAAAATCAATGCACAAAAATCAACAGCCTTTGTATACACAGACAATCCCATGGCTGAGGAAGAACTTCTAAGATCAATCCCATTCACAATAGCTACAAAAACAATCAAATACCTTGGAATAAACTTAAGCAAGGATGTTAAAGATCTCTACGATGAGAATTACAAAACCTTAAAGAAAGAAATAGAAGAGATACCAAAAAATGGAAAAATCTTCCATGCTCATGGATTGGAAGAATCAATATCATCAAAATGTCCATTCTCCCAAAAGCAACTTATAGATTCAATGTGATACCAATCAAAATACCAAAGACCTTCTTCTCAGATCTGGAAAAATGATGCTGAAATTCATATGGAGGGACAGGAGAACTCGAATAGTTAAAACAATATTGTACAACAAAAACAAAGCTGGAAGCATCACAATACCAGATTTCAGGACATACTGCAGGGCAGTTGTTATCAAAACAGCATGGTACTGGTACAGAAACAGATGGATAGACCAATGAAACAGAATAGAATTCCAGAAATCAATCCAAACATCTAAAGACAACTTATATTTCATCAAGGATCCAAAGCCAATTCCTGGAGCAAGGATAGTCTATTCAACAAATAGTGCTGGGAAATCTGTATTTCCACGTGCAGAAGCATGAAGCAAGACCCCTACTTTATACCTTACACAAAAATTCACTCAACATGGATTAAAGATCTAAATCTACAACCTGACACCATCAAATTATTAGAGAACATCAAAGAAACCCTGCACAATATAGGCACGGGCAAAGACTTCTTGTTAAAAACTCAGAGGCACAGGCAGCCAAAGCCAAAATTAACAATTGGGATTACATCAATTTGAGAAGTTTATGTACTGCAAAAGAAACAGTCAGGAAAGTGAAGAGGCAACCAACAGAATGGGAAAAAAATATTTGTAAATCATGCAACTGATAAAGGATTAATAACCAGAATCTACAAAGAGATCAAGAAACTCCACAACATCAAAACAAACAACCCACTTAAGAGATGGGCCAAGAACTTCAATAGACATTTTTCAAAAGAGGAAATCCAAATGGCCAACAGACACATGAAAAAATGTTCAGGATCTCTAGCAATCAGGGAAATGCAAATCAAAACCACAATGAGGTTTCACCTCACCCTGTTTAAAATGGCTACATACAGAAATCAACTGACAACAGATGCTGGCAAGGACGTGGAGGAAAAGGCACACTAATCCATTGTTGCTGGGAATACAAACTGGTAAAGCCACTATGGAAGTCAGTTTAGAGATTCCCCAGGAACCTGAATATAACCTTACCATACAACCTAGCCATCCCACTCCTTGGAATTTACCCAAAGGATATTAAATTGGCAAACAAAAAAGCTGTCTGCACCTCAATGTTTATTGCAGCTCAATTCACAATAGCTAAGACCTGGAACCAACCCAAATGCCCATCAACTGTAGACTGGATAAAGAAATTATGGGATATGTACTCTATAGAATACTATACAGCAGTTAAAAAAATGAAATCCAGTCATTTGCAACAAAATGGAGGAATCTAGAAAACATCATTCTGAGTGAAATGAGCAAGTCCCAAAGGGACAAATATCATATGTTCTCCCTGATTGGTGACCTCTAACTGAGCACCTAAAAGGAAACCTGTTGAAGTGAAGTGGACACTATGAGAAACAATGTCTTGATCAGTCCTTGTCCTGACTGTTGAGGAACAACTTACTATTTTATTCCTTTTAGGTTTTTTTTTTTGTTCTACTTAATACCATTGGTTAATCTCTTTAATTAACACACAAATATTCTTAGTCTTTTAAATTTAACTGAAAAGTGATCCCTGTTAAATATAAGAGTGGGAATAAGAGAGGGAGGAGATGCACAGTTTGGCACGTGCTTACCCGGACTTACCCCTAATGGTAGAGCTAGAAATGTGCCAGGGGATTCCAATTCAATCCCAACAAAGGTACCATTACCAATGTCATCTTACTTGTTAAAGTGATCAGTTTAAGTTCATAAATGATGAAAAAGATAGGATTAAGTGTCAAAGGGATTACATAAATAAGACCAGTGTCTTCAAATAATAATTGATAGAATGAAAACGGAGAGAATGACCCTACATGGGAAGCAGGATACACAGCAGACTCATGGAATGGCAGATGTTCCAAACAGCACTCTGGCCTCAGAATCAGTCCTTAAGGCATTTGGATCTTGCTGACGAGCCCATGAGAGTATTTTAGGCATGGAAAGCCAAGACACTGTGGCAAAAAAAAAATGACCTAAATGAAAAATCTCTATGTTGACTGTGAATTTAGCATATACAGTCTTTATAATTGTGAATTATCTTCCTTCTATACCTAACTTTTTGTGAGTTTTTAGCCTGAAGCATTGTTCAATCTTATTAAATGCTTCATCTACATTTATTGAAATGATCGTATGGATTTTATGCCTCATTTTGTTGATGTGATTTGTTAGAGTCATTGTTTTGTGAATATTGAGCCATCTTACATCTCTGGGACAAATCCCAAGTGAACATGGTACATTATTTTTTATGTACTGTTGGATTTTGCTTGATGATATTTTCTTAAGAATGTTTCCATCTGTGTTCATTGAGGATATGGGTCTACATTTGTCATTTTTTTCTGTTGTGCCTTTGTTTTGTTTTGGCATCAGAGTAATGCTGGCCATGTATAAAGAGTTTGACAGAGCTCTATTCTTTCAATTTCTTGGAATAGTTTGAAAAGTATTGAAATGTGTTCTCCTTCAAGTATTTTTTTTTTTTTAGAATTCAGCTATGAAACCATCATATCTAATATTATTTTTATGCAATTCTTTTAATTGTATTTCAATCTTATCAAATGTTATTGTGCTGTTTAGATATTCATGTCATCTCGATTCAGTCTTGGTCAGCTGTATGTCCACGGATTTATCCATTTCTTCAAGGTTTTCCAAATTGTTAGTATATAGTTATTCACATTGGTTTCTTTTTTTTTAAACTTTTATTTAATGAATATAAATTTCCAAAGTACAGCTTATGGATTACAATGGCTTCCCCCCCATAACGTCCCTCCCACCCGTAACCCTCCCCTTTCCCACTCCTACTCCCCTTCCATTCACATCAAGATTCATTTTCGATTCTCTTTATATACAGAAGATCAGTTTAGCATACATTAAGTAAAGATTTCAACAGTTTGCACTCACACAGAAACATAAAGTGAAAAATACTGTTTGAGTACTCGTTATAGCATTACATCTCAATGTACAGCACACTAAGGACAAAGATCCTACATGAGGAGTAAGTGCACAGTGACTCCTGTTGTTGACTTAACAAATTGACACTCTTGTTTATGGCCTCAGTAATCACCCTAGGCTCTTGTCATGAGCTGCCAAGGCTATGGAAGCCCCCTGAATTCATTGACTCTGATCATATTTAGACAAGGCCATGGTCAAAGTGGAAGTTCTCTCCTCCCTTCAGAGAAAGGTACCTCCTTCTTTGATGACCCATTCTTTCCACTGGGATCTCACTCGCGGAGATCTTTCATTCAGGGTTTGGTTGTTTTTTTTTTGTTTGTTTGTTTTTTTTGTTTGTTTTTTTCCCCTCAGAGTGTCTTGGCTTTCCATGCCTGAAATACTCTCATGGGCTTTTCAGCCAGATCCGCATGCCTTAAGGGCTGATTCTGAGGCCAGAGTGCTGTTTAGGATTTTTGCCATTCTATGGGTCTGCTGTGTATCTCACTTCCCATGTTGGATCGTTCTCTCCCTTTTTGATTCTATCAGCTAGTATTTGCAGACACTATTCTTGTTTATGCGATCCCTTTGGTTCTTAGTCCTATCATTATGATCAATTGTGAACAGAAATTGATCACTGGGACTAGTGAGATGGCATTGGTACATGCCACCTTGATGGGATTGAATTGGAATCCCCTGGTATGTTTCTAACTTTACTGTTTGAGGTAAGTCAGCTTGAGCATGTCCCGAATTGCACATCACATTTTTCTGCTCTGATCTTAATATTTCTTGCCTTCTTCTAATTTGGAGTTTAGTTTATTTTTGCTCTTCTAACTCCTTTAGGGTCATTGCTAGACTGTTTATTTGATATCTTTCTTTTTTATATCTACACTTATTGCTATAAATTTCCCTATTAGTATTGGTTTTGCTATTTTCCACAGATTTTAATATGTTGTGTTTTCATTTTCATTGGTTTCAAGAAATTTTTTAATTTCCTTTTCAATTTCTTCAGTGCTCCATTGGTCATTCTGGAGCATATTGTTCAACTTCTAAGTATCTGTAAATTTCCCACTGTTCTTGCTGATTTTCATTGCATTCTTTTGTGGTCCAAAAATGATACATGATGCAATTTCATTTTTTATAACTTACTGACACTATTTGTGCCATAACATATGGTATATCCTGGAAAATATTTCATGTACTAATGAAAAGAATTTGTATTCTGCAGCTGTTGGATGACTGTTAGGTCCATTCGTTCTCCAGCATTGCTCCAATTCATATATCGTTGAATCTTCTGTCTGGATGATCTGCCAATTGATGACAATGGGGTGTTAAAGTCCCCAACTACTATTATATTGCAGTCTATCTCTCCCTTTAGGCATTGTAATAGTTTCTTCATATGTTTGGGTGGTCTTGTGTTGATATATATATATATATATATAGATGTAGATATAGATATAGATAAGATATAAATATATATGGATTCTTGATGAACTGATCCTTTTGTCAAAAGGTAATGGTCTTATTTTTATTTTTGCAGTTTTTGATTTGTCTATTTTAACATATATATATATATATATATATATAGAGTCACTCCTAATTGCTTTGGATTTCTTTTTGTATAGAATATCTTTTTTCCAATTCTAAACTGTCATCCTATATGTATCATTACCTCTAAAGTAAGTTTCTTGTATACAGCAGAGAGTGATGTCTTTCTTACCCATTTGGCCAGTCTGTATCTTTTAATTAGGGAATTTAATACATTTACATTCAATATTATTATTGATAGGTAATATCAATTTTATTTATTGTTTACTGATTGTTTTATATATTTTTATTGCTTTTTATCTTCCTTGTTTATCTTTGTGTTTGGACAGTTTTATGCCATAGTAAGGACTGATTCTCATTCCTTTCTTTTTTGTATACCTATTCTGATAGTGAATTTTGTACTATCACATGTTCTCATGATGATTGTTATTATTCTTTTGCTTCTACTGTAGTTCTCCCTTAAGTGATTCTTGTAGAACTGGTCTGGTGGTGATGAATTCTTTCAGGTTTTGGTTATTTGGGAAATATTTTATTTCTCCTTTATGTGGAAGAGTAATTTTGCTGAATATAGTATTATTTTTTTAAAATTTTTTTAATTTAATGAGCATAAATTTCCGAAGTACAGCTTATGGATTACAATAGCTTCCTCCCTCCCCCCCCCAACTTCCCTCCCACCCACAACGCTCTCCTCTCTCACTCCCTCTCCCCTTCCCCTTCACATCACGATTAATTTTCAATTATCTTTATATACAGAAGATCAATTTAGCGTATATTAAGTAAAGATTTCCACATTTTGCTCCCACACAGAAACACAAAGTGTAAAATACTATTTGAGTACTAGTTATAGCATTAATTAAACACCTAAGAGTAATTGTGTATTAATTACAGAGTTCAACCAATAGTTTTAAGTAGAATATAAAATGCAACTTTTGTATCGTTGTGGCTCCCCCCACCCCCATGAATATAGTATTCTTGAATGAAAGTTTTCGTATTTCTTTTAAGACCTTGAATATATCATCCTGTTCTCTCTGGCCTGAAAGGTTTCTGCTGAGAACTCTGCTGTTTAATGGGTTTTACTTCATATGTAACTTGACACTTCTTCCTCATCATCTTCAGAATTCTCTCCTTGTCCTTTTTATTGTTTTATCTTTTTTGACAGTGTGATTATAATAAGCCTTGGAGAAGGCTGTTTTGGATTGTGTCTTTCTGGGTTCTTTTGAGATTCCTAGATCCATATGCCCACATTTCTTTCAAGATTTGGGAAGTTTTCAGTTGTTATTTCATTAAATAGCTTCTCAATGCCTTCTGTTTCTCCTTCAGGTATCTCCATAATAGAAAATATTTGCTTTCCTTAAGGTATCCAATATATCTCATAGAATCTCAATTCTTTTTAATTTTTTTTCTTTATTTTTGTCTGACTGGGTTATTTCAAAAGAAATGTCTCGAGATCAAAAGTTCTTTGACCAGTGTTGTGACTCAGTAGGTAAAGCTGCTGCTTGCAATGCTAGCATATCATTTCCAGAGTGCTGATTTGAGTCCTGCTACTCTGATTCTGATCAGCTCCCTGTTAATGCACCAGAGAAGACAGCAGAAGACTGCCTGTGTACTTTTTCCCTGTCACCTATGTGGAAGACGCAGATGGAATTCCTGGTTCCTAGCTTTGGCCTAGTCCAAACCTGGCTGTTGCAGCCATCTGGGGAGTGAACAGTAAAAAGAAGATATCTGTGTGTGTGTGTGTGTCTGTGTGTGTCTTCCTCTATTTCTCTCTCTCTCTTTTGCTCTTTCCCTCTCTATCTCTCTGGCGCTGCCTTTCAAATAAATAAATAAATCTTTTATAAAAAATTTAAATTTTTTTCTTCTGCTTGAAATATTTTATGTTAATGCTCTCATTTGTATTTCCTTCATTGATTGACATTTTCAGCTCTAAAACTTTTGACTTATTTTTCATAATATCTAGCCATTTATTGAAGTTTTCTTTTATATATTATGTGTTGTTTTAATCATTTATTTGATTTATCTATCTGTATTATCTTGCAATACAATGAATTTCATTAGTAGCATTATCTGAAATTCTTTTTCAGGCATTTTTTATATTTCCTTCAAATCAGGATCTGCCTCTGGAGAACTATAATGATCCTTTGGAGGTGTCATTTTTCCTTCCTTCTTCATGTTTCCTGTGTCCCTACACTGATGTCTGTGCATCTGGTATAACAGTTCCTTCTTCTTTATGGAATACCTTTCATTGCGAAAGTTCTTTAGATGAGATGTAGTGTGTCATTTGAACACTTGCTTTGGTTTTGGTTCTATGTGAACCCAGAAGTGTAGTCCCTGTGTGATTTCTTCATTTTTAATGAATGTCAGTACTGTCTATGAGTTTTGCAATTGTTTGGACTTCAGGAGTTCATGGAGGTAGTAACTTTGAAGTGGATATGAATTTCCAAAGGTGTGTGTCATCCAAACCCAAAGGTTGAGTGCCATTCACAGTTACCTAATGACCTATGACCTATGACCCATCATCTCCTCTCCTCTCTCTTCCTCTCTCTCTAACACACACACACTCTTTCTTTCAAATAAATTAGTACATTTTTTAAAAAATATGTTTTAAGTTTTAGATCATGAATTAATCCAAGATCCAATGCATTTATTAGAAAGTCTGATGGTTTATGAGTATATTCAAAACAACTGTAATACAATTTTTCCTCTAGCAACAGAAAGACATATTCAGCCATTTTTTTTCATCTATAATGTTTTGGTTTCAACCACATGCAACAGTGGCTGTGTATAGCTGACCTAACTTATTCGCTGGTAGAACTGAGTCTCAACCTCCATTCTATTTGTTACATGCCATTTTTAAGCTGAAATTGTCTAAAACCCTAAAACCTTTCATCTCACTCTCAAGCAACAGCAAGTAGAATCCTACAATGGCAAAAATTTTGGCAGTAAGAATGGAAAAGTGAGCTTTGTCAGGACAAAACACGGCCCTCACCCCTGAAAGTAATCAGACACTCTTCAAAGAAGTTTTCTTAGAATCAAAGCCTGTACTGGCTGGATAGAAACTCCACACCACCCTTTTCTCTTAGAAGGTTAAAATTACACGAATTCAATATCAGAGCTTTCATTGCAACATTGATATTGAAGTGTGATATTTAATTCAGTGGGATAGAATTTTCTAGTACGGTTAAATCCAAAGCTAAGGCTGATGTGAAATATGAACGGGATATTTAGTTACCTGATTATTATAACTCATATAATATATTTTTTCCCACTTAAAATGTTTAAGATATTGAGAAAAAATTGATTCGGTTATTTGTCCATCAAATAAATAGCCATAGGGGAAGAAAGAAATAGAAACTGAAAGAGAGAGAAAGAGAGAGAGAGAGAGAACTGCCAAGACAAAAAGGGGAATTAGAAGAAACTTCAACTTCTAAGTTCATTTTATAATTTTCTCTTTGTTTTGTAACGTGTAACACAAAGCTTGGTAATGTGCTTATTCATGGACATTCCAAAAACAAGTACATGAAAAGAAAAATCAACTGTAAGTTATCTAGGCCAGAATAGAAATTCAGTTGTTTTTGAATCATATAACACCAAATTATGAATTCAGAAACAACTTCTAGGAGGAAAGCAAAATTGGTGAACAGTAGGGTCAGCATGCATGGCCACTGAGTGGTGCAGCTGCAGAGACGTCCTAGCCAGATGAGCACATGTTCTCCAGGGCCGCTATGTAGCTACTCAAGACCCTCAAGCAGTACGAAGTCGATCTAGGGAAGTGCTGGGAATGGTTCCTGCGCTGCTGCGGGCAGCAGATATTCAACTTCTGCTGTGAGGTATGTCTTCACGTTATCAAGTGGTTCATACCCACTCTGTATACTGTCAGCCTATTGCAATCCTTCCTTGCCCAACATCAGCCTTGTTATAAAGTTTCTCTGCTTAATAATAAGAATCACTAATATTCAATCCATAATACTCTCGAAGAAAACTAAAAATCCATTTTTCAGAGGGAAAAATAAGAGATTTATATTGTTCAATTAACTTACCCAGGCATTTTCACAGAAAGTATCACAGTCAGAAATTGAACATATGTCCTGTTAATAAGGGGCCCGGGCTAAAATACACCATTGCTCCTCCTCTTTGTCTTCTCTTGAGTTGGCCTGTCATTCTCAACACTTTCTTCACCCCACCAGTCATAAAGAAAATGCTCTCACAAATAAATATTCATGGCAATCTTCGTTGGTGAATATTTTGATCCACTCTTATTGTCTGCCTAATGAATGTCATTTTTAAAGAAGCTACAGGGGCCGGTGCTGTGGCGCAGTAGGTTAATCCTCTGCCTGAGGCACCAGCATCCCATGTGGGTGTGGGTTCTAGTCCTGGCTGCTCCTCTTCCAATCCAGCTCTCTGCTGTGGCCCAGGAAGGCAATGGAGGATGGCCCAAGTCCTTGGGCCCCTGCACCTGCATGGGAGACCAGGAAGAAGCACCTAGCTTCGGACTGGCGCAGCTCTGGCCATTGCAGCCACCTGGGGAGTGAACCAACAGATGGAAAACCTTTCTCTGTCTCTCCCTTTCACTGCCTGTGAATCTATCTCTCAGATAAATGAATCAAATCTTTTTTTTTTTTTTTTAAAAAAAAAGAAGCTACAAAAATCTGTAGAAAGCCAAGGTGTAATCCTATCATGAAACTTTCTCTCTGAATGCATTGGGGATGCAGGTAAAATGTTGTAGTCTGTTTTATCTCTCCTATCACATTTTGTAAACAACTTCTAATTCCACCAAAATTGAAGGAAAAGCCTGCTTCTCTTGTGATTTCCCTGCTGTCTTATGACTGTGATTTGGACAACAAAATATATCCTTGGAGGATGATGGCAATGATAGACAACAAAATTGAATATAAAACTGTTTCTGCATAATTATAAACTTTTAAATTTGAAATTCTATTAGTATGTAAAATACAACTTAATTTTTAAAATTAAATACTGAATAACAGACATAGCCCTGACAATCTCTTCTATTAATGTTTGATTTCCAGAAATCAAATAAGTCATCTTCAAAAGAATACAGTTATCTTGCCTCAGTTATTTCTTTGGTTAATAGCCACAAATGTGCTAACTTCCTCAACATTTTTATAACTTTCTAGCAGTACATGTTGTAATTGAATCTTTTTATTTAATGACCTAAAGTAACCTAAAGCCCAGACTGTCTTTTTCATATGACACTGATTGCTCTTCTGTCAATATCAATAATCCTTTCTACCTATGGTATGTTGCTACCTGCCCCCGGTTTAAAAAAAAATCCTCGGGCTGCTAAAATATCAATAGCACTTCTACCTGGCATGGTCCTTTATGGTCACGTGCATTTTGGAGTCATCTGTCTTTAATTCTACCCTTACCCCACTCTTGCTTTTTACCCAATCTGTTTCAGTGAAATATCACCTGCCTTTCAAATGACATTACCACGGTTACAATATTATGAATGCCATCTTAAGAGTTTCCATACTTTGAAATGCTCCTGTGGATTAACTCCTCTCCCTGGGAAACACTGCGACCTCCTAGGACTGGTTCCCAATGTCACTTACCGCTGATATGCATCAGAACCGAGGGAGTCAGGGCTGACAGAAGAATAAAGTGATTCCATCCAGGGTGGGACAGAATAACAAGAATGACCTGTGATGTTGGAAATGATACCTAACACTTACCAGTGCTTCCTGCATGCCAATGTGCTAACCTCATTTCAGCCTCTCAGTCACCTAATGAAGATCCGTTCTTATCCTTGGGAATTTCAGAGGTGATGAACTAACACACAGCATAGCTAAGTCATTTCCCCAGCATTCCGCAGGAGCCAGCAGGAGAGGCAGCCTGACTCCAGAGCCTGCTGTCCCAGCAAACTGCCCGTGGTAGTTTGGGGTATAATGTACCCAGAAGGCAGAGAAGTGGACAGCAAGGCAAACGAGGATGCTGGGCATTTTGAAAGAATAGAGAGCAGTTCATCCCAGATTCCTACAGTTATTAGAAAAAAATAAAAATCAGTGTGAAGGGGATATCAAGGATGAATGCTTTCAAGCCTGTAAATTCATTTTATTCAATCTAGGTGCATAGGAATACAGATGGCTGCATAATATATGCTGCTCTATGTAAATGATTGGCAAACTAAAGCCCTTGGCCTTTGGGAAAATTGCCAGTGTGGTTCCAGATGCTTAAACGTGCTCCTTGGACTGAGCCAGGCAGGGTCCCTTAGGTGAATTAGTACTATTCTGTGAAGCACATCCCAAACATGTAGGCTATGTATTGTATTTTTATTTGGTAAGCAACCATGAAAGACAAAGCTGCAGAGAATTCCCAGAGCACCCATAAACAATGCGAGAAAGCCCAACTGTTGTTTTGTTCACATTTCAGTTTTCCCTCATGCCCCTCTTCTTCTCAGACTGCAAAATTGCTATTCATCCCCACATTGACTTTAACAAAATGTGGTAATCTGTAGGGATCGTTTTCTTTTAGGAGCAAATAGCAATGGAGCTTGCTATTTAAATCTCCTCTCCATCGATACACTTGAGTATTTAAATTGCACAGTTAAAAGTAATGAGCACTTAGTGCCATTTCTGTCTCCATCAAACTGCTCTCTCCCATTATCCAAGAGAATGTATTTCATTCTGAGCTTCTCAAATAAAATGGAAAAGAATTTTTACCTTTTTTTAAAGTTATTCTCATAATTCCTTGGTTCTTCCAAGCTTTGGTCTGAATGCTTTTTGATGTTTTCATGCTTTCTTTAAATGATCAACAGCCCTTTGAAGCTATCTCAGCAATAATGCCTTCTGCCTGCATTTAAAATAGCTGTCAAAATTAGTAAATCCACAACATATGTGTTTCCCCTACCATGCATCCTCAAAATCAGTGATGCTAGCTTTTTCTGCTGTGAAATTCTTTACAAAACAAAGATATGATTAGTGTATTTCACTTGTAGCTCAACGTGTGACTCACTATTCTGCAAAGTCAATGAATTCCTCCAGTCAGAGGTGTCACCATGAAAAAGTAATGATTTAAAAATAAACTTGATAGTGCTCTATGACCAAAGGCTTTGGAGTACATGCATCACCCAATCATTAACTCTCATCCTAAACAAGGATTTATGCTCAGAAATATCAGTTTAGTTGCGATATCTGTGTTTTCAATGACATCCTTTTCCTTCTCTCCTTGGGCTGGATTAATTGAAACACAAGACAGTCAGATGGCCCATCCAGAGAGGTGCCACATGTCAGTGGACTGGTTTGTGGTGAACACTGTGCATCTGGCTGGCAGTCTTTGTGCCATTCTGCTCTGCATCTCTCAGCCCATCTTTCTCAGTGCTGCCAGGGGCAATGGGAGGCAACACACTTCTCCAGCTTCCTCTGTAAGCAATGAGATCTGCTCAGCCCCCAGTAAAGCCTGACACTTCCTCACTGCCTACCCCTCCCCGCCCTTCAAGACTCCTATTGCATTATGTGGTCTGTTTTTATAAGAAAATATCTTTTAAAGGAAAATCAAGCATAAATGCAAGAGTAACTTCCTATTTTTTGTACTAAACTGGTTTACAGACATCAAAATTAAACATAACAGAAAACAGAAGTTTGTTATTGTATTTTTTAACAACAAGTAATCAAGGAAGCATGAAACCCTGTCAGAAACATCTTTTGAATAATTTAATCAAAAGTGCATAAATCCATATTTAATAAATGTAGATGAGGTGGCACTCTTAGATATAGTGAGCAGAAACTATCCCAACTGTCCTTGTATCTTATCCAAAACTGAATTTATGTTGTCACTTTTTTTATCATAGTATTTTAAAGATACATTCTGAAATATATGACAAATAGATGTGTGATATATAATATACTAAGACAAATACCCATTCAATGATTGTTACATTTTCCATACCTAGGGTATTCTTTTATCTTAAATGTATTAATACAGATATAGAAATATCAGTATTCCTAAATAGCAAATTATTTGGTTTTATCTCATTTTGACTTTGATAACAACAATTTATATCACATGTATATGTGGATTTGTGTGCAGGTGATTTTCTTTTGTTATTGAAGGCTATGCTTTGAAAAGCACGTTTCAATTTGTACATTTTTTTTGATTCTCGTCTTAGAAGATATTGGGTTGTTTCCAGGTTTTGCTTTTGTGAAAATGTAGCTTTGAATATTATTGTACATATCTCCTGATGCATATAGACAAGTTTCCTTGTAATATATCCTAAGGAGTTGAACTATGGTAACATGTGCATGTTTACCTTTGCTAAGAAATGGCAAATTGATTCTCACAGGATCACTAACTAGTAAAAACCTCAGTCCTGTGAATATTTGTACCATTAGGTTTTAACTTTTTTCTTGGTCTGTTGCTATCAAGTGAAAACTAATTGTGATTGTATTTTCATTCCTCTAATTCCTAATTAGATTGAATATTATTTTCATGGATGTATTAGCTTCATGCTTCTGCTTTTGTAAGCTACTTGTCCACATTTCTGCACATTTTTCTATTGTTCATTTCCTTATATATTTAGTTTTATGTGTCCTGGACATTTACTTTTTTCAGTTATAAGTATTGCTGATATTATGTCCTATTTTTCTTGATTTCTCACTCTTACATTGTGTTATAAAATGAACAGTTTCTTAATTTAAATGTGTTAAAATTCAGTCATATTTCCTTCTATTGCTCACGTATTATATTTATTTGATAATTGTGTTGTCACTACTAAAATGAATGCATTGTCCAATATTGCTTTTTTTAATGTTTCTTATGTAATTTTTTGGAATGAATTTCAGCTAACTATTTCGAAACCAATCCACTGATCTGTAACTTCCTTTCTTTCATATATCCACATTTCCACATACTTCTGGCTCAGTTCCTGGATTCTTTGCTCGTTATATTCATCTCTTTGGATTTCTTGCATTCATATCCACTAAGATGACGCCTGCAGTTTTTAAATAAGCATTGTATTTGTTGGTGAATGTCTTCCTCATCTAATTAGTATTCCTTTGGTGTGGCTGGACATTCTTGGCCTTTTGCTTTTTTCTGTATTTTTAATCTACCCATCTAGTTCCATTAAGCAATGTTCTGAAAGTTATTTTTGAAATATTAAGAATCTCAAAATTTAGGTCTTTGATATTTTTCAGCAAATGTTTAATAATATTCTTCCTAAGAGACATAAGTTGTTTTTAGACTAAGTCCTATAACACATTGTTTTTGTTGCCATTCTGTACAGTATATTTTATATGTAATTTAAATCATTATTTGCTATTTTTAAAAAATAGAAATGACTTTAGTGCATTGAAGTTTTTATTCAGCAAACTTGTTAGACAAACTTATTAGTCCCAAAGACTTGTAGATTTGTTTTGAGGATTCTCTACTATTAAAATGAAAAGCAATAGAGTAGTGTGCCCTGGAGACGCCTGCAGGAAAGGCACAACTACTTTAGATCTGAGATGCACATGATAAGCTGCACAACTCTGATATGGAGAACAGAGAGAACAGCTCATATGCCATCCAGGTACCTTCAAATTGGGATTTTTCCGAGGTGCACATGTAGAAGACGTTTCAATTTCTTTTCTTTTTTTTTTTTTTTCTTTTTTAATTTTTGACAGGCAGAGTGGACAGTGAGAGAGAGAGACAGAGAGAAAGGTCTTCCTTTTGCCGGTGGTTCACCCTCCAATGGCTGCCGTGGCCCGCACACTGCAGCTGGCGCACCGCGCTGATCCGAAGGCAGGAGCCAGGTACTTCTCCTGGTCTCCCATGGGGTGCAGGGCCCAAGGACTTAGGCCATCCTCCACTGCACTCCCGGGCCATAGCAGAGAGCTGGCCTGGTCAATTTCTTTTAAGTTCTCCATTGATTGCTTCCCTGAACCAACTATCCAAGAGTTCCTTCCACAGTTTTCTTTATCTCTGTTATCTTGTTCAAAAAGTAAAATGTTGAAAAATTAATTAAAAACTGATTTTAAACTTTTAATGAGTAATTGAAATATAACAAAAAATTAGACTAAAGCCAACAACTTAAACTAGGCAATATAATAAAATACATGAATACACAGTGTTTTGTAAACACCCCTGCATTCAAATCCAATTATTTTACTACAAATATTCATTAAAAGCCTTGTATATGCAAGACACCAACCCATTAGGACAAGTGTTTGTTTAGTCATCCCTGCACTAGGAAAATTAAGAAGATAGTAAGTTTAACTAATTTAAGCCATCAATCTTACAAACAGAAACAGCCCTCACCCCTATCTTTACTCTGTAATAGGTTTTTCACCCTGATTTATTGGATAATTGCCTAATCCATCTTGCATATGTGGACAAGACTTTGTCAACCTGAGATACTTAAATGTCTTTGAAAGAAAACTCCAACTAGCTAACCATTATGTCGTAAGTCATTAGCTATGCTCATCACTTACACTTTCTAGGGAAAAGTAACACAAAGGAAATGCTTTAAACAATTCTTTTTCTTAATGAAAGCTCTAATTTTTTCAATGCATGCTGAAAACATGGAAACAGTATGATTATATTTAGGCAAAACTAACCCAAGGAGTCCTAGAGATATAATTCCTTTCCATCACTCTTATAAGAAACAAATCCCTGTAAACAAGAATAACCCCTGAACATGCTGTAGGTCTTTGGCATTTGTTATCTTTCTGTTTCCCTTTCATTTTCTGCTTGGAGGGGGCAGGGGCTTTTAGAAAAAATAACACTTTGAAGACTCATTTAGCTACTTAAAACATTGAGAATCAGAGATATTCCTCCACTTAGTTCTTTTCATTGAGACCCACAGAAGTTCTTCGACTTAGTTCTCCACTTCTTTGAGTTGCTCAAGCTTTTGATATTTATCACACCTGCTAGTAATCCATGAATATATTTGTATTACAAGAAATCCATGGCCGGCGCCATGGCTCACTTGGCTAATACTCCACCTGCAGTGCTGGCACCCCAGGTTCTAGTCCCGGTTAGGGCGCCGGATTCTGTCCTGGTTGCTCTTTTTCAAGTCCAGCTCTCTGCTGTGGCCAGGGAAGGCAGTGGAGGATGGCCCAGATGCTTGGGTCCTTCACCCACTTGGGAGACCAGGCGAAAGCACCTGGCTTCTGGCTTCGGATCGCTGCAGCACGTCAGCCGTGGCTGCCATTTAGGGGGTGAACCAATGGAAAAGGAAGACCTTTCTCTCTGTCTCTTTCTCTCACTAACTCTGCCTGTCCAAAAAAAAAAAAAAAAATGGCAATCCAGAAAGCATTGAAGTATATTGGGCAAAAATGCAAATCTCCCATTATTGCCAACTAATCTTATTTCATTCTCCAGAGGAAATGAAGCAACATTCTTTGTAATATATAGAACATTTTAATGCATTTAAACAGATACATATATAAGTAGGTAAAATGTCAAAGCAAATAGTGTGTTTTAATATAAATGTCTTATATAAATGTTTCTGAAAATTCATTTTCTCATAATCATAGGTTTTAAAAGATGTTTCCACGTTTGTATATTCAGATATATTCTTCCAGCTACCACATAGCACTTCATATATCCAGGGATATTATCCAACCATTTAGTTATTAATGAAGATGTTTAATATTCATACCTATGTATATATTTATACCAACCTGCAGTAAACATCCTTATATATGCCTCTTTTTATATGAATGTACCAGAAAACATGCTTAGTTCTACTTTCCCAAGGGAAAAAAAATTCCCACACAGACTTGCCCTATCTACACACTCTCGCTTTAACAGCACCAAAGATTCACAGTCCCAGAAATCACTTATAGTCCCAGTATCACTAGTCTTACACTTTGGGGTTATTGACAAAGTAAAAATGGTTTAAATATAAGAATTGTGTCTGTCTCTCTAATAACCAAGACAGCTGCTGAGCAGGTAGCATATACAGCACAGGTACAATTTACAAAGAGATGATTCACATACCATGCTACTCACAGCAGCATGCAATGTGAGAAATTTATAAATGGCATTTTCCTGAAATTTTCCATTTAATATACTTTCCTGACCACAGTTGGCCATGGGTACCTGAGATCACAGAACGAAAAATCATGGAAAAAGACCACTACAGTAGCAGACTATATATTCCCAGCTATTCCCAGGATGCAGGAATGGCATGACAGCATAGAGCAGTGTATGAAAATGTGTTAAGTGGACGTGAAGAAAGGGAAAGAAGTAAGATAAACAGAGAAGCAGAATGGCATGAAAGAACAAAAGCATTTATATTTTGTGTATGTGAGATTTTCATGAATGTATAATTACAGATGGTGGAAATTATATTTAGGAAGCACTTATGATCAACTTTCTGTATAACAGATAGGATAAAATGCTTTTGTGGGATTTCTTAAGTAAGCAAAAGAGCAAAGAGTATGCCTCAAAGCAGAAAGTCATGCTAGCATTTCCTTTCAACATGACTTTACAGAGACGGGGTCATGTATGGCTATAACTTACGTGTACAATCTCCAGATCACAAACTGAATAACTTGTTCTTGACCGCTTTCTCACAGGAAAAATTAGGATTAAAAAAAAAATCTTAAACCAGCTTAACGAAAAGCCCCCAGGGAACAATCCAACACCCAAGAGCAAGTTTGGCTCCCAGGTCATAATTTTCCCTGAATGCACAGAACAGAAATTTGCACAATCCTCAACAACTACCTACATTCCATCTCAAATTCCTTTCAAAGCCTACAATTAACTCATCTCCCATTTGCCATTAATTCCTCTCAGCCTAACCATGTGACACCTGGGATCTCACTTCAGAATGGAACACAAATCTGTCACTGAGTGATATTGAAGTCTTGTCATAACATGACTGGCTGCAATACTTTAAAAATTGCATGGTTTTGAACAGAAAACCTGAGAAACTATAATCTGGCAATAAGAAAAATTCCCCTCTATAATTCACAGCATTCTTCCACCACAACCACTGCAACAGAACCAGAACTCACACCAGCCATGGAGGAAATACCTCACAAGTTAGATTCAGATGCTTCAACACTGGCATCAAAATTTTGTACATAACTTCAAAAGAAGCCCTTCTGTAATAGAAGCTACTCTCAAGAATTCACCTGGGCTTACTATATAATTTCCCTGTCTCACTTTCCTGGCCATTTCTGCTTGTTACCCTCACAATTATATCCTCTAGTCTGCCTTTATTCGATTTGTCATTTCCTGCGTTCCAAAGATTGCTGTGGTCCCTAACTCTGTGTTCCCCTGGAATCTACTTATTCTGCTCACTGTGGCATTCCAAGCATGGGGAACAATGTTCGGTACGTAGTGCAGGTATGTTTTTGACTTTGCTCATATCCTGGTGTCTTCTTAACTACCATCTCAGGTCCCACAGATCCAGTTATGCACCACAAACTAGTGTAAAGAATCTTCCCTAGTTTTAATTGTCAAAGAAAAAAAATCTGCTTAAAACTTGAAGTTAAGGAAGATTTCAATATTTTGAACAATTACTCAGAGGTGGGATTGCTGGATCATATAATAGTTCTGATTTTAATTATTTGAGAAAATTCCATGGGTGGTTTCCATATGATGGCACCATTTCTAATTCCCATCAACAATATATAAGGGTCCTAGTTTGTCCATATCCTCACCAATATTTGCTCCTTTTTTATTGTCATATTTTAAATGTAGACAGACATCTCCTATCCACTGATTCACTGGCCAAGTGGCCGCCATAGTTGTGATGGGCAAGGCTAAAGCCAGGAACTTGGAACTCTATTCAGAGTCTCCCACATGGATGGCAGAAAACCATGTACTTGAGTCATCACCTGCTGCCTTCTAAGCAGCACGTTAGCTGGAAGCTTGAATCAGGAACAAAACCAGAATTTGAACTCAAGCGCTCCAACATGGGTTGCAACTATCCCAAAAGTCATCTTATCTACTACATGAGAAACTCATTCTGTTTTTTGTTTTTATTGATAATAGCCATCCTGTTAGGCGGAATGCTTTGATTTGCTTTTCCCTTACAGTTAGTGACACTGAGCATTTTTCCTCATATTTTGGCCATTTGTATGCCTTCTTTGAAGAAATGTATATTTAAGTCTTTAGCTCATTTTTTAATTGCGTATTTTGTTTTATCTTTGTTTTGTTTTGTTATTGAGTTGTAGGAGTTTCTTATAAATCTTGGAGATTAGCCTCTTATCAGATATAAAATTTGCAAGTATTACCTCAGATTCTATATGTTGTCTTTTCAGTATTTTGATTGTTTCCTTTGCTGTACAAATCTTTTAGTATGATGAAGTCCCACTTGTTTATTTTTGTTTTGTAACCAGAATTTAAAGCAGGATTCCAGAGAGATAATATCACTCTTATATGGTTCACATGTGGTTTGTTCCTTCAAAAATTCATGTTGAAATTTGGTCCTCAATGTAACCAGGTCCTTTAAGAGGTGTTTGAGTCATGAGGGCTCTACTTTCATGAAGGGATCAATGCTACTTTTCTGGGGCTTAGTTAATTATTATTGGAGGAAGTAGGTTCTCATTGTCATGAATCTAGATTGGTCACTGCAGGAGCAGGTTATTATAAATCAAGTCCACCCTACAAGTTTTCTCTGTTTTGCACATACCCCCCATGTCTTTCTGTTTTTCTGCCTTATTATAATGCAGTGCAAGATGTAACCATCCAATATTGGACTTTCAGGTTCTAGAACCATGAGCTAAATAAACTTCTTTCCTTTATAAGTTACCCAATCATTCTGTTATAGTGACATTCTGTTATAGTGACAGAAATAGACAAAGAGCCTTCCATGTCTGTTGAAACATTATTCACAATAGCCATGAAGTAGAACAACCTAAATGGCTATCCAAAAAGAAATGTGGTATATATGAGGGGTCTTCAAAGTGCTCATATAAAATATCTATTACAGAAAAAACTATGCATGGATTTCTATTTTTTGCACAAAGTAAACTCATACTGACTTGTTATAAACTGAACAGGATACATTTTGGGACTCTAAAATGGTGAACACACCAATTTGAAAATAATCCCTAATAGAGTAACATGAATTCTACTAAAATTGAAACAGGAATTTACAGTGAGTGACAAGCATTTGACCCAGTGGTTAAGATGTCTGTTAGGATGCCTGCATCCCATATTTGGAGTGCCTACTCTAGATTTGATTCCCAGTTTCAATACAAATACTATCTTCCTGCTAATATGTATCCTAGGAGGCAGCCTGTTGTGCCTCAAGGACTTGGGTCCCTCCCTCCCATGTGGGAGATCTGAATTGAAATTCTAGCTCTCAACTTTGGCCTGCCCCAGCCCCAGTCACTGCAGGTCTTGGATGAGGGCACTCCCTGTAACTCTGCCTTTCAAATAAGTAAAATAATTTATTTTAAAAAATAAATAATATATGGTGAAGCTTGGATGAAAAAATGGTGGTCATTGATGTTTTATGAAAAGTTCATCGGAACAACGCCCTAAAAAATTCAATAGTTTACAAATGGATAGCTCATTTTAAGAAGGGATGAAATGATGTTGAAGATGAAATGCACATCAGATCACCCACTTCCATGTACAAGAAAAAGTTTATTTATTTTCTGTCTTTATTGAAAATAATTGACAAGTAACAGCAGAAACAATAGTCAAAACCTGAGATACCTCAACTAGTTCAGCTTACACAATTCTGACTGAAAAATTAAAGTGGAACAAACTTTCTATACAATGCTGCCAAAACTCTTGTGCCCAAATCAGCCACATTCAAGAATAGAAGTTTCAATGGATATTTTAAACAAGTGGCGATCAAGATCCTGAAATATATTTTCAAATAATTGGAAGAGGATATGAAACATGAATGTATCAGTGTGATCCTAAAGATAAAGCACAGTCAAAAGCAATGACTCCCAAGGGGTGAAAGTGGTTCAGTCAAAGCGAAACTGGACCAATATGGTAAGATTTTTATGATTCTCCAAACATTTTTTCCCATTGACTTCTTGCTCAGTAAAAGAACTTCTGCTTATTAGGAGAGTATTTTAAGAGAGTTAACCAAAAATCTAACTGAAAAACACCTGGGAAACCTTCAGCAAGTCCTCCCCCACCACAATGCTACTGATCATTCTTCTCATTGAAGAAGGGAAATTTAGTGAGAGTTTCCATGGGAAATCATTAGGCAGCCACCTTACAGTCCTGAGGGACTCCTTATACTTCCTTTTGTTTCCTAACCTTAAAAAAAACCTTTAAAGGGCACTCTTTTTCTTTAGTTAATCATATAAAAAGGCCACTTTGACATGGTTAAATTCCAGGACGATCAGTTCTTTAGGAATGGACTGGATGAGTGATAGCTCTTAAAAACGAGTCTTGAACTTAGTGGAGCGTATGTTAAGAAATAAAGTTTCTGTTTTTTTATTTTTATCTTTTATTTCTATTTTTCTATTAACCCTTTGAAGTTCCCTCATATTTCAGTTAAGACTTAAAAAGAAATTTGGTAATAAGCCATACTGCCTAAGCTTGTGACACTATGTACTGACTCATTCCTACTTCAAGGCAGTCTGGTCAGTTGCAACAGCACTGTTGAGACTCAGCCTACATGGATAATATTATAAGAATACAACATTTAAAATAAAATCCTCTAAAGAGTTGTCAGTTACATTAGTATGTAGAAGCATAAAAATATATAAATTAGAAAAGTCAAAATAAGAACTTATCTTTCAATAACATAAAAGCATGTAATATATACATGGATACTAGAAAAATTGAAAGATATCACATCCAAGTTTCTTTGCTTTCCATGTTGGCAAGTATCTGGTTTCTCTATAATGTTTATTTATGGAAATATTTATTTATTTATTTATTTATTTGACAGGTAGAGTTATAGACAGTGAAAGAGATAGAGAGAAAGGTCTTCCTTCTGTTGGTTCACTCCCCAAATGGCCACTACCGCCGGCGCTGCGCCGATCAGAAGCCAGGAGCCAGGTGCTTCTTCCCGGTCTCCCATGTGGGTACAGGGAGGGGCCCAAGCACTTGGATCATCCTCCACTGTCCTCCCAGGCCACAGCAGAGAGCTGGACTGGAAGAGAAGCAACCGGGACTAGAACCTGGCGCCCATATGGGATGCTGGCACCGCAGACAGAAGATTAACCAAGTGAGCCATGGCGCCAGCACTATTTATGGAAATCTAATGCAATAGGTAACTAAAATCCTTTGACATCCTGTATCAAAAGAAAAAGGTTCATCTCATATAGGGCAGAGTTGTTCTTGTTACCCTCTGTTATGCAGACCAGAACCCCTTTCCAGGATTTTATCGACTTCCCTGTGGGTAATGAAACTGCTCAGAGTAACATGTACCTCTTCTCTTTCTGAAATTCCAATCTAAAATGTAGGGATATAAGGTCATACAACTAATATGGAAAACTTTCCACCATATCCCAGATTTGGGGCAACACCATGCTACCTTCACCAGATGCTGTTCCATTGCCTTGACTGGGTTTACATCCACTTCCCTGTTGGTTACTCTTGAATTTTGATTTCTTCCCAAGCTAAGGATGTGAAGTATGATGGTCTCCTGTAATGCTGAATAGCTGGAGCAGTAAACAACCAATAATGTGTACTATGTTGCTAAGCTGTGATAGTTGGCAGGTTAGGTGAATTAAATACATTTTCACTTGACATACTGTCAACTTAGGATGAGTTTATCAGGATGTCATCTACTGTAAGTGAAGAGCATCCACATTTTTGTCCTGAATGGGCTTCTGCCCCCTTAAGCTATCTGGTCAGTGAATGTTAGGGAAACTTATTTTCTACAGAAATTTCAAAAATTTCACTTGCCCTTTTCCTTAAGGCCTAGATCAGTAATAAAGTATCGAGACCCTTGCCTCATAGTACTTAAATCCCAACCAGACTTTTAAAAATAATCTATAAAAAAAGAATATTCAAAATCAAGAGTAAAAGGGGGTAGGATTTATGATTCCAAACATGAAAAAAATATATCTTCATTGCTGCCTGAAGACCTGGAGCTGTCTGCAGACTGGGCTGTAATGAGATGTGCAGTGGCCAGACTTGCCATCTTAGCACTCCAGGGCTCACCCTAAGGGTAGATCTGTGGGGAGCCAAATATGGCCATCATCTGCCTCTGAAAATACTTTCCCAATAATTCTGTAGTAATACTTATTAACTAGCCTAGCAGCATGTCTACTTTTTTCTTTTAAGTACCTCATCCCTTTTCTTGAACATAAAAAATTTAAAAACTGCTTATAGTTTCTTAACATAGACCAAATTTTTAAGTTATTTTTAGAGTTGCATAAGTGGGGAGGAGTAAAAATTTGTGAACTATCTAAGAGCACACTAAGAGAAAGGTTTTGAAGATACTTGTTCAAGAAACATTTATATGGAAGTTTTAAAAGATCACATTTTTGTAACATAAGAAATTTGACAAAGCAGAGGGAAAATTTAAGTACTTAGAAGGGAAATTATGACTTTTTTTAGCTTATAAGAGGAAATTCAATATGTCTCCCTCAAAGGAGGGGTAAGAAAAGGCAGAGAAGATAAAGGATACACCATTTTGAATGCTTAAAAAGCTATTTTAGCTCCCAGATGAGGAGACAGTGAGAAATATAATAAAATCATGGATGACACAAAAAGATTTGGGATGAGCTAGTTTTACTCATGAATAAGAGAAGACAAGCAAGGAGAATAATTAGAAGACATGTATTTAATTATATTTTTAAAATATTTTGGATCTAAATCACATATTATTTGTTTAAATGCATAATATTTAAGTACAATTGGTGTAATTGTAGTAGAGACTGAATATACTTCTTTTAGATTTCCTTTGTGTTTAAAAAAAAGTAGAAGAAAAGATATTTGGTAAAATCTCTCAGTTAATCATGACTATAGAGAGCCTGTATCTTAAAATGAGGACATAGCCCCAATATCTCCATACACTTGCTGGAAAATATGGAAGTCTGAACCATAATAATTCTTGTAATATAAAATTAAAAATCCTTAGGTTGTAGTCTACAAAATATATACATATATTTTAAATGGCTTCAGTATATATGACCAAATTGTCTTTTAGATTTACAGCAAGAGCAATTCTTTTCAGTTTAAATAATTGAGTCTTCTTTCCAATAATCAGATGTAAAGTCCAAAGTTTGTAAAAGCTTTTCAAAGTTTGAAGTTGTTCTAAACTGCTCACAAATGACTAATCAACAAGAATATGGTCTATAATGCTAAGCAAAACTGCATTCAACTTCTTGTCCAGCTACTTGCCAGTTGATAACTTTAGGCTATTAAGAGATGCCCACTAAATGTTAGCTATTATCATTTTGATTCATTATCTTGGAAGCATTGTTTCAGTAAATAGTATTCTAAGCTCTATGTCAGTTGAATAAAGAAAAATTATTGCATTCTTGAACTGTGCTGGGATGAATTCTAATGCACAATCTTCCTTTTTATTTCCTCACAGATAAAGAAGTCAGGAATGTGTTTCACTGTAAGAGGGAAGAGATCAAAACTTCTGAAATTTTGATTTTAATACTCTATTTATTATTGCCAAAGAGTAGTCGGGTAGATGGACAAGGACTATTTCCTCCATCTATGTAACTTTTCATCTGCCTCTTCCACAGTGTGTTTTTGGTACACAGTGTGTCATTGGGCTTCTCTGATGTTCTAGTGTTGGATAGAAGTCTTTATTCAGAGAACACATAACCAGAAACTGCTTAATTTGCATGGTGATATTCAATTTCATTATAGAAGAATCATTATTTCCTCAGAAAACAAAGTACATGTGCCCAACACTAAACATGCCAATTTCAGAGGACAGAATTTCCTACTAAGATAATCAGTATAGTCACTCTCACATGTAATTTCCATTCCTATATTCAGATATTTCTGTTAAAAAATTATATATTTATTGTTAACTGCTTGGTTTATGAAATTCTAATTTCTTTCAGTAAAATACCAAAGATATTTCTGGTGCATTTTGGGAAGCTGGGCTTTCTTTTAGCCATATTATGATAAAATAATGTTCAAGTTTATATTGAAATTTACATTGTGTGGAATCTTTGTAATCAAAGTTCTTTACCCCCATGGCATACACAGAGAATTTAGTACTCATTTTTTAAAAATTTTAGATCAACATATTTCACTTGAGAAAAATTATGCATTTGTTGGTTTTCTTCAGTAGCACTAACTGGGTGTATTTGGAATCTTTCTTTAGATTATGTTTTGCAATGTGTTCTTCCATGCTTAAAACCAAACAGACTTTAAAAACAATTCCATCAATTCTATTAACATTCTATTCTTAGACATAGTACTTCAACTCTCACTTTATTTTTTTAATCTGTATACTGAGTATGTTAATACCAATGTCATAGAGTGTTATAATGATGCAATGAGAGACTGTGCTCAATAAATAGTAGTATTCTTAAAAATAACTTCTTGCTGGCACCATGGCTAACTTGGCTAATCCTCCACCTGTGGCGCCAGCACTCTGGGTTCTACTCCCAGTTGGGGCACCGGATTCTGTCCCAGTTGCTCCTCTTCCAGTCCAGCTCTCTGCTGTGGCCAGGGAAGGCAGTGGAGGATGGCCCAAGTGCTTGGGCCTTGCACCCACATGGGAGACCAGGAGGAAGCTCCTGGCTCCTGGCTTCGGATCAGTGCGGCGTGCAGGCCATGGTGGCCATTTGGGTAGTGAACCAATGGAAAAATGAAGACCTTTCTCTCTGTCTCTCTCTCTCTTTCACTCTCTAATTCTGCCTGTCAAAAAAAAAAAAAAAAAGAATAACTTCTTTTTACTTTCTTGTATAATTAAAATCAGTTTTAAATAATTGTAAACCCACACTGAGTTCTATGAAATGATACAGAAATTTGTGCCTTAACCAATTTCCTTAATCATAACATTTTACAAAATTATAACACAGTGACATTTTGTATTGACATTGATACAATTTACCGATCTTATTCAGATTTACCAGTTTTGCTTATAATTTTTGTGTGTTCATATTTGTATTTTTACAAATTTTACCAAGGCAACCTGCCTCAGTACCTCTTAAATATGTCAGTATATATTTTCTACAAATATGATGTTATTTTATACAACCATAAGATAACAATTAAAACCAGGAGGTTAAATTGATATGTTACCACTGTGCAATCTGAAGACATTTTTCAAATTTCACTATTTTTTCTAATAATATCCTGTATACAGTTGTATTTAGTTGTCATGTCTGTTTAGGCTTTTTCAGAGTAAATCCATTCCTCTCTCCTTACCTGAATTGCGTGAAAGCTGGACACTTGAAATTATGGGCCAGTTACTTTGCAGCTTGTCCTTCAATTCAGGTTTATGTGATTTTTCTTCATGACTTGATTCAGTTAAGTATTATGAGTGGTGATACTGTGTTATTCTCTGTGCATCCCATCAAGTTGTAAACTTATTCAATGATCCCATTACTGATGATATTGACTACTAGCACTAGATTAAGATACTATGTTGCAGCCTCCCTTATACATAAAGATACTCTCTCAGACCTTCAGAAGTGATAAGTATTTTGCGAGGAGGGGTTCTGCGTCTATGTAACGAAGTTTCACCTATGTTTTCACATGCTTTGATGGTTTTTGCTGATTGCTTATTACTGTGATCGTTGCAAAGTTGTTTTCTCTATATTTGGAAGGTGGGATTCCTTTGTTAGGAAAATCTTCAAGTCCTCCCCATTCATTCATTCATTCATTCATCTCTGCTTGGACTCATGAATTCCTATTTTATTCAATTTGTTATAATCTGTTATTATTGTAACTTATTTTGAAGAACAAGTGATCCCAGATTTGACCCCAGGGAGCCCCTTCAAACTAGCTTGTGTATTTCTGAACATAATTCAGTACAATTTGGGGAACATTGACCTCTCTTCTAGCATAGAAAGGGTGTTCCAGTCTCATCTACATTTTCCTTTTCAAATCCCATGAATCAATAATTTCTCTATGAAGTTGGAATTTCTTTGAGTGGAGAATGATATCTGGAAACTAAGATCTGAGTGAAAGATGTTTCACTGCTATTGGGGTATCACTGCTCCCAGACTCTTTCAGAGGATAGAAGTAATAAACAAAAGGATTATATTATGGATAATTAGATTGTCTATCTACTTATCTCTCTGTCACAATATTAAAAAGTGAGAATCTGCATTCATATTTCCATTTTCAATCCATTCATTCCAGTTTTCTCTTTTTCCATATTTGTGACTTGTAGTAGCAGTAAAATAATTGATTCAGTGGTCCCCAGTGTACATAAATATTTTGTCATTTCTCTTTCTCTGTATCTAACTCCTTCCAGAGCCATCACCACCCTCCTCCCCGAAACACTAGTGTCCTCCCCAACTACCAGTGCCCACTCCACTGGGCTCGAGGCCCCACCAGACAGCTGCCCCCACCACTGCCTGGCTGGCAGTGTTCACATCCTCAGGGGATGGACTTTTCATTAAATTATGAAGAAAGGAAGGAAGGAAGGATGGAGAAAGGAGGACAGGAGGGACAGAAGAGGGGAGAACGAAAGGAAGAAAGGAGAGAAAGAAAGGATTTCGTTATAAACCAAGGAACTTAACACCACCCCTTTTTCTAAGATTTAAAAGTGAGTTTTATTAGAATCAGAAACCTCCAGCCAGAGTGCCATGAAGGGAGGCTCCAAGAGGGACAAAATGCAAAAGGGCTGGGGATACTAGAGTGTTTAAGCACAATTTTGTTAACATCTTTTTTTAAAATTTTTTTGATAATTATTATTTATTTGACAGAGTTAGTCAGTGAGAGAGAGAGAGAAAGGTCATCCTTCCATTGTTAACACCCTTTTTAATAGGGTTGTGGTAGAGAATTTTCTCTTGGTAAGTGGCAATATGCTTATGTCAGGAAGAAAGTGTAGGGAAAGAGAAAGTTAACTTGCAATATTTTAAATAAGCCAAGTTTATAGAATTATCAACATTTTTCTTCAGTGTCCACAGCGTCTTTATTTTGTGTTTTTATGCCTTTTCACATATATAGGCACTCAAAAGTCTCCTATAGCTTCTCCCAGCCTTGGACCCAACTGAAGGGTTTGAAAGTCATTCACACATTGTAAGAAAGTAAACATCGGTTTCTTCTCTATCAACAGACGAGAAACAGGTGTTTAATATTCTTTATTTACTTCAAATGTTCTCTTAAACACATGGGTTTCCAAGGCACCCAGGAAATTCAGTTTTGCCTTGCTTCTCCATCATGCTTCAAGCCTAGGTCCTGAGTCAGTTCTTGACTTTCCATCCCATATCTAGTTTCCCCATCTCCAGCACACTATGGTCTTGTTCTTTGCAGCAGTCATAACTAGTTAATGTTTCCATATAAATAAAAATAGTGAAAGCAGTGACTTCTGATTTGCCTGGTTGGAAAAAAAAAAAAAACAGATTGACCATAGACTGATGGCTGAAGTATGGAAAGCACGATCAGAGACAGGATCCTTTCTTTCAGAAAGTGAGTAGGTTATAGGGGACAAACAAGTAGCACAGTTTTCCTGCAAAGGATTTGAGATACAGAAAGTCTGGAGGGTTTATGTCCAGAGACCACGAGACTACCCTAGAGAAGTGCTTATTAACTGGCCTAAATCTGCGGATTGCCTTTCCCGGTCATTCTGATGATCAGACACTGGGAACATTGGTCAGACTTTCTTTAGATTTTCCCTCCCTTACAGTCTCTATGTGCTGAGGTGTTTTATTGAATGTCTGGAGTAGCAGCAGAATAGGAAAGTGTTATAAAAGCAGAGGAAATTAAATGAAACATGCCCAGTAGGAACAGAGCACGATTTGCTAGTTCCTGTTCTTCATTGCTGTTCTTTCCAGATGTGCAGAATTTTCTTGAAATGGAAGAACAAAAAAAGAATGGTTAGTGGTGTCTAAAAATATATAATTGGCTTCAATCACTATTGTGCTGGAAAGGTGTTTTTCAGAAGTGCTTCCTGGAAAGAACAGTTATAAGAGAAATTCTATTTTGGCTTGCCTGGCAGCTTTATTTTCCACTGTGAAGATTGTGACTGTTTAATCTGGCTGTCATCCTCTTTGTTTCACTGAATATTAACCCGCTGAAGGTATATTAAGAACAGAATGCCAAGGTAACTGTGCAATGTCTCTGCTTCAGTTTCTAGTTGGCTGGCAGTCACTACATATTAAAAAACAGGATATATTGCTGTGGAATATGGGGAATATTTTCCTTGTGAGTAGCCTTGTGGGAAATATGGAAAAGAGTCACTTATATTTTAAAGTTTTTTCATGTTTGAAATTGCTTGGAACCTTCTCATCTTCTCACCCTGTTTATTGACAGGGATTACAGTTCTAAAGGAAAGTCACTTTTTCACCATGTTCCATTTTGATAGTTCTCATGATGAGTTATTAATCTTGTCTTGGTCTTCTTCCTAACCACTCATATCTCATCTTCCTAATCTGAAAGGTATAAAAATTATAACTTGATCCTGGAAATTGTGATATTTCATGAAGTTATATAGCCTCCAGTGTACTTTCCAAATTTCTTCCCTCATATTTTCTGGATCCTATCATTTTCCAGTCCAAAGTCTAAAATGAAAGACCTATCAGGTTAGTAAGTAAAGATATAAGGGAATCTTGTGGCCACAAGGGAATTTTGCCATTTTCTTCTCTATTCAGAATGTTCTATTCATTCATCCATTCATTTAATATCTATCTACTGAAATTTAGTAGCTATAAGGTAGAGTATTAGACATTTTAGGGAACATAAAAATCTATTTGTCTTAATCTTTGTGCTCAAAAATTTACGTTCTCAGAGGTAAGAAAGGCTATTTTTAGAATAAAGGTATAGGTAATAGAATAAGCTAAGGGCTGTAAAGAGAAGTACCTGCTTAGTGCTGGAAGCATAGATGAAAAGACCGACAAGGGACAGGAACCAGAGAATTCTTTTATTTATTTCATTTTATGAATCATGAAATTATTTAGTGGGAAAAATTCCATATGATCTAGGACAAGAAAATCGGTTGAATTCACATGGGTGGAGATAGAAGTGGGAAGAAAGGAATTCAAACAAGAAAGAATGACATCAACATAATCACTGATAAGTATTCTGGCTTGCTTGCACCACATGTTTTTACAGGCAGGGAAGTTATGAGCCTGCAAAAGTTCCCCACCCCCGTAATGCTTGCTCTAATGTTTACACATTACTTTACATATTATATTTCTCATATTGTTTTACCAATTCTGCCCTGCTCCTGTGGGACCAAGAAAAATACTAAGCCCCCACCTGTCCTTCTCCAAAGTGTTCTGCTTAAACTGAAGCTTAAGCCAAGGTCATTGACTCCTAAGGCCTGAGAGCTGTGCATCAGTGAGGAGGATGAATGCAGCAAATGAATTTGCAGAAACATAGATTCGGTGTCAGACAGGAACCTGAGTCCTCGGACTGCTTTTCCAGCTCTTCAACTACCCGGGCCCTGCTTAATACCCTCCACTCATATGGAACTCACCCTTCCTAGACAGAGCCCATTCTTCTGAAACATTTCATGATTAGACATTTATTTTTCCCCACACTGAGCAAAACTCTTATTCTCTTCTGCAGTCTGTCACTTCCCTCCGAGAGGACTGCTCCAAGAGCAGTCAGACAATGAGAAAATCCTCTTCTGTGACTGTTCTCCTTGGGCAAATTGAGGGCAGGTGCTAGGGACTGAATGTGTGCATCCTCCTCAGATTGCCATGTTGAAACCGAACTCCCAATGTGATGGTATTTGGAAGGGGGAGGGGCTTCTAGAGGTGATTAGGAATAGCTTAGGTCATGAGGCCCCTCAGGATGGCATTAATACTCTTAGGAAAACAGGAGAAGTGAGACCTCAGTCTCTCTCTCTCTCTCTCTCTCTCTCTCTCTCTCTCTCCCCTACCCGCAATCCCTTGCCTCTGTAGATGCACAAATGTGCAAATATGCAAACACCAAGCAAGAATATAAGAGCATAGCCAAGAACACTCTATATCAGTCTTCCAGTCTGCAGAACTGTAAGGAATAAATGTCTGTTATTTACACCACCCAGTCGGTGGTGTTCTGTTATTAACAGCCCCATCTGATTGAGACAGCAGATTTCCCTATATGTGGGGAGCAGGGCCTGTCTCCCGCAACATGGCGAAATAAGTATTGAGACTACCGAGACTAGACTAGACCACTGAGATTATTAAGACTAACTCTATGCACCTGATCTCCCATCATATCGCGCTGAGAGAGAGTAAACAAATCTTACACAGCTGCTTCGTCAATTAGCTGATTCCTGACCCAACCCCTTAAAAGGGGGAGAGAGACAACATGCCCGGCCGCGCCCCCCTGAGAGAGTGGGTCGGAGAGCTCGCCGGTGCCGCCCCTCCGCGGAGGAGTGGGGTGGGGGGGCGGCAGCAAACCCGGGAAGGGCCGGGGAAAGAGGACCGGGGAAAGAGAACAGCGCAGGGTCCGGTGCCGGTCCTCCGCGAGTGGGGGAGCGACACCTATACAGAATGCAACACATGTAATAGGTCTCCTACTCTGACATGTGGAGTATTAGGTGATTTATTTTGTTTTTACTATTAAATAACTAATACTTTAAAATATTTAAAGTTAAGATTCTTACCATTAAGAATGAATCAGAAGAAAAGAAAAATTATACATTCAACTCTCCCTACTGAAAAGCAGTATCTTGTAAACCTCTTCTCTTTATGACCCTTCCATTATAGAACCAAAAAGCTTGAGTTTATAGAGTCTTTGTTCCAGAATGTCTACAGTGTGACTTTGGAGGATGACGATGAGAAAATTGAGGAGGCAAGAGTGGAAATGGTTCTTACACTTTCAAGAATGGTTTACCACAGCCTGGGCTGTGAGAGCCTGTCCGGGCAGGGTGAAAATACTAGTAAGGACACTGGGGAAAACCACTGATTTTCAAAAGTTCTGGCTGTGTTTTGGAACAAAAGAGTAAGCATAAACCAAGAGAAAAGAAACCAAAATGGTTCCAAGTGTTAAGTTGAGTACAGCAGCATTTCTGCATCTCTAAATAAGTAAATACAAATAAAAACAATAGTTCTGTATTTCTCAAACGTCAGAAAGAAATGCTTGTTTGTTACGCAATTTTTAGGGGAGCCCAGTCCACATACAGAGTGTCCCAAATTCAATGGGTGGTTTTAAGACTGTCTCTCGCCAACTCTAGAAAATACTTTCTCTAATGTTACAAAAATCTAATAGCCTGTTCTCAAAATTGTCCTGTTTGTACACAGTTGGCCATCCAACATCAGGAACAGGTAGAATAGATGTAATTGGAACTGAGGTGTTTGTGAAACCAGTTGCCCAGTGACATTGCTAGAAATATTTTTACATATTTTAGCTATGATGAATTGAACTATTATAAACATGTGGGTAGAGATAAGTCTTGTACAGCGATTTCATTTCCCTTGGACAAATTCCCAGGAGTGGGATGGTGGGTCATACGATAGAGAAAGATTCATAATTTTAGGGAATATCCATACTGTCTTCTGTGACAACTGTATTAGTTTACATTCCCACCAACAGTGCACTATGGTACCTTTTTCTCCACATCCTTGCAAGCATTTTGTTTTTATTTTTGGATGATATCCTTACTATCTTGATGAGGTGAAGTCTCATTGTGTTTTTTACTTGTATTTCCTTGATGGCTAATTATCTTGAGAATTTTTTCATGTGTCCCTCAGCCATTTGTATTTATCCTTTGAAAAACATCTATTCGTGTCCTTGGCCCATTTCTTAACTGGATTGTTTGCTTTGCTTTTGTTGAGTTTCTTTAGCTTCTTATATATCCTGAATATTAATATTTTATCAGATACACAATTTTCAAATATTTTCTCCCATTTTGTCAATCGCCGCTTCACTTTGCTGAGAGTTTGCTGTGCAGAAGCATCTTAGCTTGATGTGCTCCCATTTGTCTATTTCTGCTTTCATTGCCTATGCTTCTGGGGTCTTACCCAAGCAGCCCTATCCTGTGTCAATGTCCTGCATTGTTGCCCCTAGGTTTTCCTCAAGTAATTTGATGGTTTCACATCTTCAATTTATATCCTTAATCCATTGTGAGTTAATTTTTGAATAGGTATAAAGTAGGGGCTTCTTTCATACTTATGCATGTGGAGACTCAATTTCCCAACACCATTTGTAGGAGAAACTGTACTTTCTTCAGGGAGTGACTTTAGCTTGTTTGATGGTTAGTTGTTTGTAGATACATGGGTTAATTTTGAGAGTTTCTAATCTGTTCCATTGGTCCCCATGTATACTTTGTGCCAGTACCAAGCTGCTTCGAATATAACTGTCCTGTAGTATGTCTTGATATCTGGTATCATGATCCTTCCAGCTTTGCTTCTATTGTTTAATATTGCTTTAATTATTCAGGGTCTCTAGTGATTCCATATGAATTTTAAAATAGTTTTTTTCTAGATTTGAGAAGAATTTCTTTGGTATTTTTATTCAGATTGCATTGACTTGGTGAACTGCTTTGAGTAGTTTGGACATTTTGATCACATTTATTCTTTAAGTCCACGAACATGGAAGATTTTTTTTTAAGTTTTTGTGTCTTCTTTTCTTTCATTCCTTAATATTTTATAATTTTCACTGCAAAGGGAAAATATGCTAGTAAAAAAATTACAAAGATCTTTCATGGCCTGGTTAAATTTGTCCCAATATATTTAAATTTTCTATAGCTACCATGAATGGAACTGATCTTACAAATTCTTTCTCAGCCACAGCATTGTTTGTGTGTACAAATGCTATTAATTTGTGTGTTGGTTATATATCCTGCAACTTTGCTGAGCTCTTAGGAGTTTCAATAGTCTCTTGGTGGAGTCTTTTGGTTCCCTTGTATGTAGGATAATATCCTATGCAAACAGGGATCATTTTACTTCCTTCCTCTAAATTAATATCCCTTTTATTTCTTTTTCTTGCCTTATGGTTCTGGCTAAAACTTTCAGAACTATATTGGATAGTAATGGAAGAGTGTATATCTGTGTCTGGTGCTAGAATCATCCTAAATGTCCATTAACTGATGACTAGATGAAAAATGTGATATATAAACACAATGGAATATTATTTAGCCACAAAAAAGAGTGAAATCCCATCTTTTGCAACAAATTGGATACAACTGGAGACCATTATGCTTAGTGAAATAAGTCATTCCAAAAAGACGAATATGTTTTCTCTGATTTGTGCATGGGGTATCTTTTTCCATCCTTTTACATTCACTCTGTGTATATCTTTGTTGGTGATTTGTGTTTCCTGTAAGGCAGCTAACAGATGGATCTTGTTTTTAAATCCATTCAGCCAACCTGTATCTTTTAACTGGAGAGTCGAGGCCATTTACATTCATGGTATCTATTCATAACTTTGACTTGGCCCTGCTATTTTTTAATAAATATTCCTATTGTTTGCTTTGTATTTCTTTTGTACTTTTCCTGGGAGATTTTCTGCCTTCAGATTATTTCATGATGATGATTATCTTTCTTTGTTTCTGTGTGTAGCACATCCTTAAGCAATTTCTGTAAGGTGGGATAAGTGATAACAAATTCTTTCCATTCCTTTTTGTTATGGAAGGTCTTTATCTCACCTTCATTCATAAATAAGAGCTTAGCATGTAACAGTATTCTGAATTTACAATATTTTTCTCTTAAAACTTGGACTACATCTCGCCATTCTCTCCTAGCCTGTAGCATTTTTGATGAGAAGTCAGCTGTGAGTCTACTTGGAGATCCTCTGAAAGTAATCTGGTGTTTCTCTCATGCACAGTTTAGAATCTTTTCTTTATGTTTTACTGTTGAAAGTTTGACTATAGTGTGTCATGGTGAAGATATTTCCTGGTCATGTGTATTAGGAGTTTTATGGGCTTCCTTCCCTTTCTTTCTCCAAATTGGGGAAGTTTTCTGCAATTATTTTACTGAATAAGCCTTCCATTCTGTTCTCTCTTTCCACACCTTCAGAAAATTCTAAGACCTGTATGTTGGCTTATTTGGTAGTATCCCATATATCTCCAACACTGTTCTTAAGTGTTCTAATTTTCTCTTCTTTCTTTCTTTCTTTCTTTCTTTCTTTCTTTCTTTCTTTCTTTCTTTCTTTCTTTCTTTCCTTCTTTCCTTCTTTCCTTCTTTCCTTCTTTCCTTCTTTCCTTCTTTCCTTCTTTCCTTCTTTCCTTCTTTCCTTCTTTCTTGACTGTAAAATTTCCAAAGTTTTATCTTCTGGATCAAATATTCTTTCTTCTGCCTCACCAATTATGTTATTGTTTTTCCACTGCAATATTTATTTGATTTATTTAATTCTTCATTTCTAATATTTCATTTTGCTATCTCTTCAATTTCATGGGAAAAATTCATTTCTGGCATGCATGGATTTCTTTAATTCATAGATTTTCATCTGATTGCTTCTGAATAATCCTATGATTAATCTTTTGAATTCTATTTCAGGCATTTCCTCAATCTCTTCATCTTCACATTCTAATATTAAAATGTTGTGTTCCTTTTGGGGTGGGGCTCATGTTGTCTTCCTTATTCTTGTTTCATGAATTTATGCATATGCTTTTAGGCATTTGTGGAAATACTAGTTGTATTTTTTCTCTGTGATGGCTTTTTTCTTTGGATTATGCCTCTGTGGCTTAGTGAAGTGTCTGCTCGTTCAGTGAGTACCCAGAAGCATGTGCTGGGTGTGAATCTGGGGTGACACCCAAATTGGGCATGGTAGAGCTCCTCATTTTTACCAGAAGTGAAGGTTTGATCAGCTCTGTTGGCATAGTCATACTCTCACCTCCTCTCTACCAAGATAATCAGTGCCCAGGTGTTAGCCAACCATGTGTGCAAAACTCATCTGCACTGTTGAAAGAACCACACAAATGAACTGTGCAGTCCTTAGTGTGAGCACAGATCCTGTTGCAATGACCCTCCCCAAGCAATCTGGGAGTTCTGAGTGTGTAGAGCCACTCACAGTGATTGCCCAGATACCCAGGCACCCCCTGTGCCCTCTCCTTCAGTCATGTGTTCCCACAGTGTCAGCACACAAGGATCTCACAGCCAAGGGGTGCCCAGGATCTGTTCTGCCCCTCTAGTCTTTCCTGTTCACTGAAAGACAAAAACTTTCCCAGAGCTAGCTGCCTAATGCTCCACCCAGGCAGCTTGAGCCCCAGAGCCTATGATGTGTTTGGAGCCTGGGGGCTCTGCACAGTCCGATGTGAGTGTGCAGCTCCCTGTCACTCTTCCCAGCCAGACTCAGGCATCTTCTCTTGGCTGGTTGCTGGGCCCACAGACACAGGCTGGCACAGCTATTACATCTGTCCAAAATAGTGCCTCTCTGAGCTGATTGCTGGCCACTAGGATGGGGGAAGAGAAATGTGCCTTTTTTTTTCCCTCTAGGTTGGCAAGTACCCTGTCCCCTACAGGATTTCAGGCCGACTTATGACAGGCTCTCCCTGAAGCTATATCACCAGTGGCATGGGCTGCTGCAGTCTGGTCTCCCCTCACTTTCCAAAGCTGGCATTCAGGTGCTTTGCTGCTGGGACCCTGTGTTGTGTCTGTGCTCAAGCGCATGTCCATACCCTCCAGCAGATCCACAGCATCCCTCTTCCTTCCATGGAATTTCCATTGAAGTTTACTCCCTAACTCTTCCTTTACACTGCACTCTTTTCAGCTTTTTTTTTTTTTTTTTAACTATCTTCCCCTAGCCTAGAGCAGTAAATTCCTTCCCTATTCCACCATTTTGGAATTTAATCTGTATCAATTTTCAAAACTGCTTCTATTATTTAACCTTAAATGTGAAAACTGCAAGAGCATGGATTTTGTCTGTTTTTACTGTACTGATCTCTTCCAAGGCTGTGATGCAAAAAAGAAAAAATACCAATATCTACTTTGAAATATGCTATTCCCAATCAGCTCATAATTTTATTTTCCATTTACCTCTACGAAAATAACTCTGGTGATTCTGGACACATATACAGATATATGACCTGGAACTAGACTTATCTTTAGTGATGCTCATGGTTGGGGAAGGATAACTGTACTTTCTTGGAATTTCAGCCCACCTAAAGAGTAGCATCTATAAATCAAGAATGGGAAAAATTTTAATAATTTACTTTCTTTTTTTAAAGATTTATTTATTTATTTGAAAGTCAGAGTTACACACCGAGAGAAGGAGAAGCAAAGAGAGAGAGGTCTTCCATCCACTGTTTCACTCCCCAGATGGCCACAACGGCAGGAGCTGTGCCAATCCGAAGCCAGGGGCCAGGAGCTTCCTCCAGGTCTCCCATGCAGGTGCAGGGGCCCAAGGACTTGGGCCATCTTGTACTGCTTTCCCAGGCCACAGCAGAGAGCTGTATCAGAAGTGGAGCATCCAGTACTTGAACTGGCGCCGATATGGGATGCTGGCACTGTAGGCAGCAGCTTTACCCTCTATGCCACAGCGCCAGCCCCAATAATTTATTTTCAAGTGCTAAGCAATAAAAACAATAACTATATGTATCCATTTGGTGTTTCTTGATGCCAAAAGTTCAGGTTTATTCTATCAATAACTATACAAACAAGATAAAACCCAGTAATAGATACGTTGAATACAGACATTCATTAAATGTTCCTTTGCAACCTTCCTCTTTTTTCCAGTTCCATGTTCCCTCTTAGTATCCAGCACAGTTTGTGATACAAATTAGCTTATTTTTTTCTCAAAAGTTTTATTAATTTATCTGAAAGTCAGAGTTACAGATGGGTGATGGGGGAAACAGAGAGACAGAGAGAGAGATCTTCCATCTTCTGGTTCACTCCCTAAATGGCCACAATGGCTGGGGAGGAGCTGGTCTGAAGCCCGGAGCCAGGAGCTTCATCTGTGTCTCCCATGTGAGTACCAGGACCCAAGCACTCAGGCCATCTTCCGCTGCTTTCCCAGGTGCATTATCAGGGAGCTGGATCAGAAGTGGAGCAGCCAGAAATCTAACTGGCACCCATATGGAATGCCAGCGTCACAGGCTGTGGCTTTATCTGCTAAGCCACAATGCTGACTCCCAAATTAACTTCTTAATAAATAATTGCTGTGTAGCGGACAAAGTTGTGGAGTAGTCAAAAGTTCTCAAGGAAGAAATCCAGGAATTTTTTTCATGTTTTAAATACAAGATTATGTATATATGCTAGTAGTAATTTTTAATGTTGTCCCTCCAAATAAAAATTTGGGTATAAAAATTGTCACTAATGAGAAAGTCATGCATTTTTCACCACACATGGAAGAAGGTTATTGTGACATTATTCTATGACATTTTTATTTAGCAGGCCTGTGGCAGGCATACACATGTTGTCAAGTATATTTGTTGTAATATAAACATGAATAGGGATGATTTTCTGGGGATCAAACAAAGCAATGACAAGGCAAACTTGAGTACCACTTAAAATGATTGAGTCTGGTTTCAAGAACAATCCAAGGCATCCTAGTAGATGAACTTTCAGTAAGTGTCACTCATTAGTTACATTGATTAGAACACAGCAATGCCCAAATCAGAATCTGAATTCCTGCGGAGACCAAATTATCATCCTCTATCCCATGGCAAACTCCTAACTCCAAACACAATTCTGAATTGTTGATCTCAAAATGATCTGAATAAGAAGAGAGTTCAGCCTTAAACTAAACCTGTCATTACAGCTGGGCAAACAGTCACAGCTGTAACAACTCACTCTGGACTCTGAGGATTCCTTTTCTGCAATTACAGCACATCCAAAAGAACAAAATGAAATATTAAACCTCTTTTCAGTAAGTGCCGAGATAGACTTTTTTTCCTACTTACCGTTCTAAAAATATATCCACTAGAGCAAACTTAGTTTTGTATTAAGATATAATTTTAATCCTTTGTATTTACTGTTAGATTTATTAGACACAGTTTAAATTTGTTGTCATACACAAAATAAAAATAGTAGCTACATTCTTTATAACAAAATTAAGAATTATACAATTGGAATCCAAGCCCAATTTATACAGAAAACTTCAAGTTAGAAAGAGTAACAGTTTCAGTCTGGTTCTATTTAATCTCTGTGAAACATGATAATAATAGTGGAATTTGTATCCTTTGCATTATTGCTTGGTCTTGTTTGTTTTTAGATCAACAAAGTAGATTTTTCTCATCAATTAATATAAAAATGCTAAATTCTGATTGTTTAATAAGAAGGAAGAATGTCTTCTTGTCATTATAAGCTTAATATCTCACACATTTAGCATCACTAAGCTGAGAAAAAAGGAATAAACTGATCAATTATTTGTCATTGTCAGACAATTACGATTCTGTCTTTTCTGGGGAGATTGACAAAGGCATTAAAGATTATCGAATTTTCTGATAAATACAAGACAATATAAGCAGGCTAATTCATTTCAAGAAATTTTGCTTACAAAATAGCATAAAGGCAAGTGAAATATGAGTAATAAGAATTTTTAAATAAACTGTAAAATAATAGTTTTTAAAACAAGAAGTCAACAAAATACTCAATTAAATTTAAAGCTTTTTTATATCTTTTTTTATTTATTTGAAAGACAGAGTTACAGAGGTAGAGACAGAGAGAGAGGTCTTCCATCTGCTGGTTCACTCCCCAGATGGCTGCAATGGCCAGAGCTGCACCTATCCGAAGCCAGGAGCCAGGAGCTTCTTCCGGGTTTCTCATGTGGGTGCAGGGGCCCAAGGACTTGGGCCATTTTATCCTGCTATCCCAGGCCATAGCAGAGAGCTGGATTGGAAGAAGAGTAGCCAGAACTTGAACTGGAGCCCACATGGGATGCTGGCACTTCAGGCCAGGGCTTTAATCCACTGTGCCACAGCGCCAGCCTCAAAGCTTTATCTTTATATCACCAAGATTTATATATTATATTTGTAAAGTGAATTTTACCATAAAAATCTGCTGATTTACTTATTTTTGCCATGAAGTAGTTCAAGTAAACAATCATTGCTTTGATATTCTTAATATTCACTGAAGTTACTTTGTTGAAGTGTCCTCTACCATGGTATGTCTAATGTTTCCTCATGATTAGATTCATTTCATGCATTTTGGGCAGGCAAGCTAGCACAGTGATGTGGTATCCTCATCACATGGTATCAAGAGGTACCACGCATAGAAACACTTAAAAATTTCACAACTTTTCTGCCACCTTAAGTAATATATTAGTTTCTCTTTTTCTATGAACATATGTCTTGATAATTTTTATTATAATCACATGATATAATTTTTATTCTGCTTCCTTCTCCAATACTATAGCATTTTTGTTTCTGTGTAACATCACCATTGCCATTCAATAGTTACAAACTGATCAACTAAGTTGATATACCATAATTCATTTCCACAATTGTAAGTGAATAAAAATCATGTATGTTGCACATTATTGATGAAACTACTAGATTACACTGGACAAAAATTGTGGAAAGCATTCTACTAATGTGTTAAGTTCTCTATCTTTTATTGTCCAACAACTGCACCCTTGTTCTCAATTAGCTGACCTACTAATGGAAGGTTGGAAGCACGCAGGATTGGGCAGGGAACTTGGGTAGCATCAACATGCATTCATTTCCAATCTTAGAAAATAATTTTAAATATAAGCCTTATGGACAGTAACTCAATATGGTCATTTTTTTAAATTTGTCATCAGAATGTTTTGGAGAAACATGTAATTTAAAGGGCTTACTTGTGCATAAAATTATGATTTTTAAGAAAAGAAATAACTAATTATAGAAAGCCCAGGTCTACATGTATATCTAAAATTTTATTCATGCTTTCTCCAAGTTTTGCACTAGAAAAGAAAATACCTAAGAGAACTTTCTGCACACACAATGAGGAGGAAACTATGTTTTACATAAGGCAGCTATTATGAATGTAACCAAACTACTGTCAAGTGATCAGAAGGAGTGTGTTGACATCCCATATTAAAGCATACAGATCCTCCACACCATGTGAGGTGTGTCATTAGTGACAGCTGTGAACCATTCGGAAGTGCTCAGAAATTAAACCCGAAATCTGCAAACCAAGCATCCTAACGCAACGCCAGAATCCCAAGACAGAAACAGGAAAGAAAAAGAAGAAAGGAAGAGAGGGGGAGGACCTTGTTGATCTCTTCTTAAGCTAAGTAGTTACCTAGGTTCCCAGTAATTACTAGTGACTGCATTTCTAAAACATGCCCAACCGCCAACCTAATAAAGAGCCTATCAGAGAATCAACTGCTGAGTGGGAAGGAATTAGTGTGGCTCTCACTGGTTACATCAGTGCTTAATTTGACTCTCGCCTATATCTAGTCAACTCATAATTTTCTGCTCTAATGGGTCTCAGAGGGAGGGGTGGGAACAGGTAGCCATGACTCAGATAATACTGAATAGCAAGGAGTGCAAAAAATATTTTCCATTAGGCTTTTGCATATATCATTTGATTAAGAAGGAAGTATGTTTATCTTTCTAATTGTTTTGCTCAAACTATTTTTTAATTCTTCTGCCAATGAAAAAGATATACCATATTACACTGACGGAAGGGGAATTAACCTAGGTTTTAGCATCTTCAAGATAAAATTCATGAAATCAGTAATCTATCAACCTGAAGCATTTCTTCAGCAAATCCGTCCTCTCCAGTGTTCCCACTGCCTGGGTTCAGGCCTCTATTATCACCCCACCAGACTCCTACTGCTCTGCTCTCTGCAGTCTTCCACCTCTCCAATCCTATAGCCAAAAGATAGTACAGTGGCTTGGGGGTAGGGGTGTTGGGGGTGTCATTGAGGTTCCACCACTGTTCTGACCCTAACCCTCTCATCATTCAGGTACAGGGGTTGGGGTTTGGGAATGAAGTGTTCCCCTCCACATCACTACTAATCCTTCAAGGATTCCTGTGTCAAAAGGCCTATGACTATTTTAACCTATTCAAAGAACAAGTCCAAAGAGTGAAGTGCAGTTGTCAGTTTTTTGGTTTGGTGACCCATTGATACATAGACCCAGGTTAATGCCATGTAGATGGATGGTCTTCCCAAGTAGTGGTTAAAAAAGAAAGAAAGAAAATGTAGAGGCCAGCACTATGGCATAGTTTGTAAAGCCTCCACCTGTGACACCAACATGCCACATGGGCGCCAGTTCAAGCCCCGACTGCTCCACTTATGGTCCCACTCTCCACTAATTTACCTGGGAAAGCAGTGGAGGCTGCCCAAGTGTTTGGGCCCCTGCAACCACATAGGAGACCTGGAAGAAGTTCCTGGCTCCTGACTTCAGATCAGCCTGTCTCTGGTCATCGTGGCCATTTGGGGAGTGAACGAGTGGATAGAAGACCTCTTTCTCTGTCTCTCCCTATCTCTGCCTGCAACTCTACCTCTCAAGTAAATAAATCTTTTTTTTTTTTTTTTTTTTTTTTTTTTTTTTTAATGGCAATGTGGCTGCTCAACCTGAGTGAATTTGTGGTGCTCACTTAAACTGGGTTGATACTGTCAAGACATCATCTTGATGTCCTGGAACTGGAGACCAGCTGTACTTGATTCTCCACATCTCCAGTAACCAGCAGATGGTCAAATGCCCATGCAGCTTCTCTCGCTTAACCACTAAAACCAGGCTATTCCTGCTATGAGGCACCATCTTTGGTCATCTGTCCTCCAAACACCAGTCCATGCAAATCTTCATGCTCATGTCGCTCTCTGTCAGCTGCAAGGACTCATTGTGAGCTCCTATCCTTTTTACACTAAAATGTTTTGATAAACTATATATCTTGCTTCATTCAGGTTCTGCTGTTGATTGTAAAAAAGCTTATTTGTTTTCAATAAAATATTCCTCTTGCCTAGGAAATTGTTTTATCTCTCTAAAATATTGATTTTTGGAGGAGATGAAATTCTGAAGCCAATTTTAAAAGAAAAACAAAAGACCAAATTTCATTATTTTTGCTATGCATTTCTGGTACAACAGTACAGTCTTCCTCTAGCAGGTAATGTGGCAACCTCTGCTCTTCCAGGAAATGAATCACTTACAAGAATTTCTACAGGGAAAATTGGATGTAAACATTTCCTCTGTTATTTCTGATTTGCTAGGATGTCGCCCCTGCTTAAAACACGATAGTGACTTCCCAGCACCTGTGGCATTATGACTGCATGTCTGTGAGTTCCATAACCTCCAAATGATCTCTCTGCTTTAGTTTGAGTCAATCCCCCCAAAGAGGTCAAAAACAACAAACTACTTTCAATTCTTCAAAAGTGTCATGTATTTAAAGCCAAAATATTTGAAATAATATTATTAGAAGAATGCAAATTTGAAAACTCAAATATAGACTCCAGGCCCATATCCACCAAAACAATGTCTTGGTTGAGTTTCAAATTCAAAGTTTTATTTTCCTCAAAAAAAAAAAAAAAACAATTCTAATACTAACTCTGCCCTTCCACTCTGTTTCTTTTTTTTTAACTTTTTAAAAATTGTATTTGTTATACAAGTTTCATATATTTAATATATACAGATTTAGGAACATTGTGGCACTTTCCCCCCACCCTCCCTCCCATCCACGCTCCAACCCTTTCTCCTCCCCCTTTATGAAGTTAGACAACAGTGTTTTCTTTGAGATTTTCATAGTAATGGATCACTGCCCAAACGTTTCTGTGTCTGTGTAATTCCCTAGGTTTTAGGGCCATAAATGCCATGTGTCAGAAGGATTACTAGATTTTCCTCACCATGTCCTTTCCCTAGGTCAAAGAGAAAGTAGTTTTTTTGACAGATAATTTTATATTTTTCCTTCTGCTTTCATTTTCATTCAACAGAACTATTGGATCAGCTCAATGTTCTGTATTTGTGGTAGGCATACTGGGTCAGGTGCTTTCAAATAATTCTGAACATAATCTACAATAAGAATATTTCTATTTTGAACTACACATTTGCAAACATCGCTTCCTTTATTAAGATATATATATATATTATTCTTAGATATATAGACATATTGAAATATATAAAAATATATATGCTTGGGTCCAGCGTTGATGCTTAGTGGGTTGAGCTGCTGTGTACAGTGCCAACATCCCATATGGGTGCCTCTTTGAGTCCTAGCTGTTCAGCTTCCGAACCAGCTCCCTCCTAATGCTCATGGGAAAGCAGCAGAATATGGCCCAAATATTTGGGTCCTTGTACCTACGTGTGAGACCGGGATGAAGCTTCTGGCTCCTGACTTCAGCCTAGGCCAGCCCTAGCAGTTGTGGTCACTTGAGGAGTGAAGTAGTGGATGGAAGAGATCGCTCACTCTTGCTCTACCTCTACCTCTACCTCTACCTCTACCTCTACCTCTATCTCTATCTCTATCTCTATCTCTATCTCTATCTCTATCTCTATCTCTATCTCTATCTCTCTGTAACTTTGTCTTTCAAAAATACATCATATATATGTATAATTTCTTTACTAAATGTGATATTCTCTGACCTTTTGTATTTTATTTCTTGTCTTTTTTGTTTAATTGTTTTTTAAATTCCAGTTGCAAACCATTAACTAGATTTCATGACTTAGTTTGTCTGCCTCCAAATGACTACTGGATGCAGCTTCCTAAGTAGTACCTCGCCCCAGCTGATCTGTCTAGTCCCATATGGCTGGTTTAGGAGTACAGACAAAGAGACTCTGCTAACAACATTATCATGGTTCAGCTTGGAACAAAGCTAAGTTAAACTTGTTTCTTCCTTTCATCCCTCATATGTTGGAAAATCCTATGGTCTTCTCTACAATGCACCTCCTCTTACAATCTCCACTCTCATCACTTCAGTCCAGATCATCAACCCAACTGGACCACAGAGAAGTCGCCTGAATGCCTTCCTCTATTGTCCCATTATTCGTGTTGTCTTCATCATGAAGCATCCAGAGTGATCTCAAAATTTAACTTATTTGACATCACTACACACTGAGAGCTCATTAATTTCTTTCTTTTTGTCACACTGTAAATCAAATTAAACCCATGCCATATCTCATCCTACCATGCCCCGTGTCATCTGTTCTGCCCACCTTTCTAATTCACCTGCCTTGTACACCCCTGCTCACACAGAATTCCAGTCTCAAGCATCACTTTATCTTTCCTCAAAAACACAAGGCCATGACATGGAGCATTTTCAGTAGTCTATAATCTTCCTCCAAAATGTCTTACATAATTTGAATTACTTACTTGTCATCTTCATTGCTTACTGTACATTTTCCAGCCTAGAACATAGGCTGCATCAAGCAGAGATCTCTAGTTTATTAACTGGCATATCCTAAGTAGCTGCAACGGTGTTGACATATTTGGGTCACCCTACAAATATTAACAGTTGCATGAAAAAGTTACCTATTATTTTTTTTTAACTTTTATTTAATGAATATAAATTTCCAAAGTACAGCTTATGGATTACAATGGCTTCCCCCCCATAACATCCCTCCCACCTGCAACCCTCCCCTTTCCCACTCCCTCTCCCCTTCCATTCACATCATGATTCATTTTCTATTCTCTTTATATACAGAAGATCAGTTTAGCATACATTAAGTAAAGATTTCAACAGTTTGCTCCCACACAGAAACATAAAGTGAGAAATACTGTTTGAGTACTCGTTATAGCATTAAATCTCAATGTACAGCACACTAAGGACAAAGATCCTACATGAGGAGTAAGTGCACAGTGACTCCTGTTGTTGACTTAACAAATTGACACTCTTGTTTATGGCATCAGTAATCACCCTAGACTCTTGTCATGAGCTGCCAAGGCTATGGAAGCCTTTTGAGTTCGCTGACTCCAATCTTATTTAGAAAAAGTAATAGTCAAGGTGGAAGTTCTCTCCTCCCTTCAGAGAACGGTACCTCCTTCTTTGATGACCCATTCTTTCCACTGGGATCTCACTCGTGGAGATCTTTCATTTAGTTTTTTTTTTTTTTTTCCCAGAGTGTCTTGGCTTTCCATGCCTGAAATACTCTCATGGGCTTTTCAGCCGGATCCGCATGCCTTAAGGGCTGATTCTGAGGCCAGAGTGCTGTTTAGGATTTCTGCCATTCTATGGGTCTGCTGTGTATCTCACTTCCCATGTTGGATTGTTCTCTCCCTTTTTTATTCTATCAGCTAGTATTTGCAGACACTATTTTTGTTTATGTGATCCCTTTGGCTCTTAGTCCTATCATTATGATCAATTGTGAACAGAAATTGATCACTGGGACTAGTGAGATGGCATTGGTACATGCCACCTTGATGGGATTGAATTGGAATCCCCTGGTATGTTTCTAACTCTACCATTTGAGGTAAGTCAGCTTGAGCATGTCCCGAATTGCACATCTCTTCCCTCTCTTATTCCCACTCTTATATTTAACAGCAATCACTTTTCAATTAAGTTTCAGCACTTAAGAAGAATTGTGTATTGATTATAGTATTCAACCAAAAGTATTAAGTAGAACAAACAAAAAAAAATACTAAGAGGGATAACATATTAAGTTGCTCATCAACAGTCAGGGTGAGGGCTGATCAAGTCACCGTTTCTCATAGTGTTCATTTCACTTTAACAGGTTTCCTTTTTGGTGCTCAGTTAGTTGTCACCTATCAGGGAGAACAAGTGGTATTTGTTCCTATCATTTTTTAAAGATTTATTTATTTATTTGAAATTTCGGAGCTACAGAGAGGCAGAGGCACAGGCACAGAGAGAGAGAGAGAGAGAGAGAGGTCTTCCATCTGCTGGTTCATTCCCCAGATGGCCGCAACAGCTGGAGCTGTGCCAATCGGAAGCCAGAAGCTTTTTCCGGGTCTCCCAACCGGGTACAGTGACCCAAGGACTTAGACCATCTTCCACTGCTTTCCCAGGCCATAGCAGAGAGTTGGATGGGAAGTGTAGCAGCCAGAACTTAAACCAGCAACCAACTGGGATGCCAACACTGCAGGCAGAGGCTTTACCGACTACACCACAGCACTGGCTCCACCTATCATTGTTAATATTATCAATAACACCAGCTACCCTGTAGCCACACACACATATACAATTGTGCAGTTATATTTTTGCAGCATAAAGTAAAGAACTCTAGCTAAGGGTTTAATCCTTTCATGTATCAGCCTAACAATGTAAGAGTGGGAGAAAAAATTTACTACGTTAGTCAGTGAGGCTCATGTAATAACTATTTCTCAACATAATTTTCCCATTCTAATAAATGATTAATTCTAATATATGTATTTCAGGCACTATTTCCACCATAATCCAGCTGAATATTTATAATAGGTACTCATCATGTTTTATAGAAAATGAATAAGAAAATGTCTACTTAGACACATTTCAGAAAGTCATTTCATTACCACTAAAATTATAAGCTCATGGGGATTCACTGAAATGAGCATCATTTCATCTAACTGGCTCCGTGAGGGCCAGTTTTCCACGTAGGACCTTATTTCATACCTTCCTGATGCATGTGTCTCAGAACCCTGAATGAGCTCACTTAAGACCAGGTAGGTGACATTTTTAATTATTAAGCTGCAGACCATGCAAGCACCACTGTTGGTGACACAGAGGCTCTCAAATGGCTATTCCCTGCCTATGTTATTCACACTCCTTCCATCGCCGAACAGTCCTCAACTGTGTAATCGCTTAGAATTTAATTCAGTTCAAGATTAATCTCAAAGTCAGAGCCTGAGCGTTTCTCTGGAGTTAGTGTTGAGGATTAGCCAAAGCCGGATTCTAAGTTCAGAGATCAGAAGCAACAGAGGAGAGAAAGGAGAGGGTGAGAAAGGATTGCCAAAATAAAAGTTGGCTTGCATGGGTATGTCTGCTCTGTCCCCTTCACATCTATAGAATTCTGGAAGATCAGTTCATTTTGGAAAATTAATCTTTCTTTTAGTGGACATTATATTTTGTAAAAAAAAATTGATATGAAAATTGCTACAGAAAAGCTGCTGTGGAGTACACTATAAAGGCAACTTATTATATATGGCATAAGGAAAGAAATAAAATATGATTCATATTTGTTCCCTTGGGCAGACTCCAACATCCATGCCACTCAGCAATGGACCATTCAATCTCTGCTCTGGTTTGTTCCTTTGGGAAGTTGTGAGATTGGTACGGGTGAGATTTATAGGTGTTGCCAGGTACTCATGTGCTAAAGCACTTTACAAACCACCATTTTACATTATCTCTTCCTATGTGCTCTAAGTAATCAAGCTACAAGTCATCTTTAACACTAAGGAGAAGAGAACATTGGTGTGGCCTCCCCACCTGGGTTGAAAGATACCGAGCTACCCATTCAGAACCTAAGTTCAGGGTCAAATTGTGAGGTCCAAATTTCAACCTGGGCACTTACTAACTACCCAAGATTGGATGTGTCACTTCACTTCTCTCTGACCCTAGATTTTTTTCTTCTTAGGATAACAACAGGATCTTCTTTATAATGATGTTTTAGGAATTAACTTAAGTAAATAAACATCAGTCTGCTTAGGCTGCCATTGCAGAATATCACAGACTGCGTGGCTGCAATTAAATAAATAAATAAATAAATATACTTGCAGTCCTGGAGAGTGAAAGTCTGAGATGAAGATGTTGGGCTGGAAGGACTGCTTTCCAGTGAGGCCTCTCTTTCTGGCTTGCAAGTGACCACCCTCTCACTGTGTCCTCACATGGCCATTTCTCTGTGTGTACTCCTTGCATGTTTTCTTTTCTTATAAGGATACCCTCTGGATTAGAATCCCCCTTTATGACCTCCTTCAACCTTAGTTGCACCCTGAAAAACTCTATGTCCAAATATTTTGGTGGTTAGGGCTCCAACACATGGATTTGGAGAGAATTTAATCCATATTCAGAGCCCAACACATACTGACTACACAATAAATGCCAGCTGTTACAGTGTGATATACTTCTACTCTTCTCTCAGACATGCATGAGCGTTAATGCCAATATTTATCTTTTTGGCTGGTTAAAACTCTGGTGTATGAGTAGAGGTCAATCTATACACATAAATCCCAATGGATGCATTTATTTGAAATGACCATGAATATAGTTTCATTCCTAGTTTGATGACTCAGTGCAGACACATACACCTTATCCATGAATTCGTATAATAAATTTTAAAAGGCACTAACTCTGTAGTCTTGTATAATATACCACTGTTGAACAATGGCAAGCTGTGACCTATGGGCCAGATCTGGTCTGTGGCTTTTTTTGTATTGGATGTGGGTTAAGGATTGTTTTTGCATTTTTAGAGCATGGGTATTTAGCCTAGCAGTTCAAAAATCCAGAATCCAGAGCTAGGGTACCTGTGCCCCAGCTGGGAGTGCCTGAGTTTGATACCCAGCTCTAACCTCTGACTCTTGCTTCTTGCTAATACAGACCCTGCAAGGCAGCAGTCATCACTTAAGTAGCTGCGTTCCTGCTACCCACATGGGAGAACGTGATTGAGTTCCCTGCCTTGGATTCAGCAGACCTGTCTAATCTCAGCTGTTGCAGACAATTAGGGAGTAAACCAGAAGAAGGGCTCTCTCTCTCTCTCTCTCTCTCTTTTTCCTGCTCTCCCTCTCTCTTTCCTTCTCCCTGTATATCCTCCCCACCTTGTATCAAATAAATAAATAATGTTATGGCAATGAAACAAACAAGAAAGCACTACACACAGAATAAGAATATGTGATAAAGTCTTATATGGACCATAATGATTTCATATGGACCATAAAGCCTAAAATGATTTCCACCTAACTCTCTCCTGAAAAAGTTGGTGGGCCCTTGCTTTATGTAAGTAGTTTAGCCCTTCAAATATATGCAGTCCTTGAAATGTCAACACATATACTTTCATCTGTCCTGAACTAAGTTATATGTAATACCCACAATCGTTTCTTTTTGCCCTTTTAATTTTGGGTAGAAGTAGTTGTAAAGTCCCTAGCATGCTCACCATCTTCTGAGAAATATAGGGGTAATGAAAAGACTCATGTATAAATAGAATTAAAATATGCCTGCCATATACATCATATAGATCCCTCATAAACAAGGATGTGAATTTTTTGCGCCTAAATAAACTTACTTTCTAATTCTATTCTCCATGAACTTTTTGGTGTACTCTGTGTGCTGAGAATAATATCTGCTTTTCTTGGTTACTGGGACCCAGAGCTAGCTTCAAAAGTTATTAAGGATCATGAAAGTTTTCAGATACTTTATCTATTTTGATATCTGGTCATGCTGCAGCTGTTATTTCTTGTGATTGTTGGTCTGTGTGTCTTTAAAAACCTCATCTTCTGGGGCCAACAATGTGGTATACTGGCTAAAGCCACCACCTGTGATGCCAGCATCCTGAATGGGATCCTGTCCTGGCTGCTCCACTTCTGATCCAGCTCCCTGCTGATGGACTGTGAAATCAGCAGAGGATGGTCCAAGTGCTTGGGCCCCGGCACCCACGTGGGAAACACAGAAAAGCTCCTGGCTCCTGGCTTCCCTCTAGCCAAGCTGCAGCCCATTGCAGCCGTTTGGGGAGTGAATTCGTAGTTGGAAGATTCTCTCTCTCTCTCTCTCTCTCTCTGCTCTCTGTATTTCTTCCCTCTATCTCTCTGTAACTCTCACTTTAAAAAACAAAACAAAACAAAGAAACCCACATCTTCTGCTTCCCATTTGCCATGGGCTGAGAAGTGGACAAAAAAAACCATGTCAATATCAAAGTCCACTTTGTTATGCATCAGCTTCTATTAGATTTTTTTCATATGTTAGCTTCTTTAATTCTCATCATTTATGTTTGGATATAATTTTTCCCTTCCCCACAGATTAAGAAAATGGACCTCAAAAGAGTTAACTTAGTTGAATTCAGCCCAAATCCTTCTGGCTTGAAAACTCAAGGCCTCTCATTACAGAAACCCAAAAACCTGGCTGACTTAAAATGTAAGTAACATAAGGGTAAACAGACGAAAATGATGCTTTTTCTAAATAAGGTACCCAGTGTTGAAGCAGTCTGGGACATCTGTTTTGTTTTCTTCTCAGTTCTTAACTGTATTCCAGATAGTTCAGTTGTCTGACACACAGTTCCAAATTACTGAGGTGTTGTAATAACACTTTCCTTATTCAAACAGATACTTGGACACCATTCATTCAATATATTCATTCAAATGTAAATATTGAGAAAGTACGTATGGATCCCAGAGAACATCCAAAAATGAGTACGGTATGGCATTATGCCTTTGTGCGTGTGTGTATGTGTGTGTGTACATGAATATATATATATAATATATACACGTAGTGTTTATCAAGCTTGCTCCTAAGGGGTTCTTGATTGTAGCTTTTCTGTTTGCTTCTGTTTTAGTTTTCTAGTCTCCACTGTGGCAGGTTTTTACCTAGCTCCTCAGAGACATCTGACTCCTGCTCTTCCTCTAAGCCACCTAAATGGCACAGGACGTTGGCATAATTATGACTGAAACCAAGGGAACTGAGTCATCATCAAGACACACGTTCATTAGAAAGCAGGAAGTCAAAGAATATGGAAGAGTTAATTATCTTGCAGATTTCTTTAATGAGTTCATAACAACTATCTAATTGGCTAAATAGTTCAGTTTTGGTATCATGACTCCATAGATTGAAAATAAACACAAACAGCAGTGTCAATATCATCCCAAATTAACTAGGAGATCCAGCTTCAGGTATAGTCTGGCAGTGCCTTCAGAGCAGATAGGAAATTTGAAGGTTTTTGCAGGTTTTGGGGATCTAAGGACAAAAATTTTTCTCCCAAGTGTTTTTCCAAAGCAGTTCACAACAGAAAGTATGTGAAGGGTATCAACTGTGCTGAAAATTTATTTTAGCTCTCTCTGCATATTTTTATCCTTATGACAAGCAGGTGGATCTCATTGTCCACCCTTGTCATAGAGGAGGTTTGGATTCCAGATAGAAAGCAGAAGGTAGTTAACAACAGTCCTTCCATGGGTTTCGAGTTCCCAAAGCCTGAATCTTCACAGGTTCTTTGCTAGTGGAACCCAGTGAAGTAGAGGTGAATGAAGGCCAAAAAATTATAAGATCCCCAAACTGTAGTGACCTCTGCATCGACCTGGGAAGGACTCCAGAGAAGATGGAAGACTTCAAAGGGGAATGGCTGGATGGAACACAAGGAGAGGATGGATTCTGAACACTATGTCTCCTGGAATGGAGAAAGTTGCAAGCCAGCTGCATGAAAAGTCCCACTGTTAGTGATTAAAAGGATACTAGCTGTCTCCATGACAACCTAAAAATAAGTGAGTCCTTTCCCAATTTCCTAGAATCTACAAGGAATTCTCATATCCATGTTGGACATGGAAAAGGGGAAGTCCCCAGTAATAATGTAGTAATAATGTTTCTAAATCAAATTTATCTTTACTTCAAAACAATAAAAAAATGCATGTCCTCTATGCCTTAGTATGTAGGCAAAAGTTTCATGCAGGTACAAAGTTAACAAGGATTCTTTTCACGGATTGAAATCAGAGGGCTCAGAGCTGGTGCTGTGGCGCAGTGGGTTAAGCTGCTGTCTTCAGTGATGGCATCCCATATGGGCACCGGTTCAAGTCTTGGCTGCTCTACTTCTGATCCAGCTCCCTGCTAATGTGCCTGGAAAAGCAGCAAAGGATGGCCCAAGTGCTTGGGCTCCTGCTCCCCTGTGGGAGACCCAGATGAAGCTCCTGGTTCCTGGCTTCAGCCTGGCCCGGCCCTAGCAGTTGCAGCCAATTGGGGAGTAAACCAGCTGATGGAAGATTCTCTCTCTCTCTCTCTCTCTCTCTCTCTCTCTCTCTCCATCTCTCTGTAACTCTCACTTTCAACTAGATTAAAAAGAAATCAGAGGGCTCTTCCAACTTCTGAAGGAGCTGGCACAACTGGGTCAGCATCATTATAGTTGTAGAAGGCAACTGCCTGCCCGAGTGATGCCGTGCATGGGCGCTCAGAGAGGCCCCAGCTTCTCTGCCTGGTGTAGTGAACTGCATCCATCTCCCTTGTGTCTTCCGACTCCCCTGTTGCAGCTTCAGAATGAGCACAGTACCCTTTAGCAATGTTCTTACACCTTAACTCTAAATTCACAAAAAATATCTAGCTTTTCCTGATCTTCTCAGTGGCCTGTGCAAACAAACACACCACTGACTCCCTTCCCTGCAGCACGGCAGCAGTGCCTGAAGCAGAAGGCTGAGACAGGCAGACTCCGGGTTCTCTCTCCTGGGTAATTCCTCCAGGGTCTCTTCTTCTTGTGGCCCATTTTGCAGAACAACATGACTTGTGGAGTTTAATTCCTTTCCAGCCTGATCCTAGGACAAAGAGAAAACTAAGAAATAAAACAAGGTGAGAGGGTGGTTGTGGCGCCATAGGTTAAACCACTACCTGCAGTGCCAGCATCCCATCAGAGCAGGATCAAGTCCTGGCTGCTCTGGTTCCAATCCAGCTCCCTGATGATATACAGCAAAAAGCAACAGAAGATGGCTCAAGACCTGGGCTTCTGCCACCCACATGGGAAACCCAGAGGGAGTTCCAGGCTCCTGGATTTATCCTGGCCCAGCCACAGCTATTGTGACCATTTAGGGAGTGGACCAGCAGATGTGTCTCCGTCTGTCTTTCTGTAACTCTGCCTATCAGATAGATCAATAAATCTGTTTTTTTAAAAAAAATGGGGCAGACAATGTTTTATTCAAGAATCTTAAGGTCTCAAATGCCAGAAATGCATCTTAAAATATTTCTTGAGATACCTGGAAGCACCAGGTCTATTGGAGGTTAAAAGAGCCCTTTTATTTGAATGTGTGGAAGACATCATTGTGAAGTATGTAGAAGGGTACACCAAAAAGTTCATAGAAATGAGATAAATATATATATAGATTTTGGTGCAAATAAGTTTTGAAATCCATATACAGTTGATTTCAGAATAAACTAACTTTTTGAAATATCCTTATTCATGGGTGAGACTTTAGTCCATAAACCTAGTGTTAAAAGATATAGTTTCTCTGTTGTTTTAAAGTAAAAATAAGTGTGACTTCAAAACACTATCCCTGTTATTAATGGGGCCTCCCTACCTCTCTATGGTTCTATAGGAACATGAGATTTCCTATGAGGGCTGGAAAGTGGTATCTTCTCTCTTCATCATCATCATGTTGATGAGCAGTGGAAACTCTTGTCTACCGGCCTTGGAATTTTTTGTCGTTTAGAAACTCAGTGAAACTTTTGTAAATAAATGTCAGCATTTATGGACTCAGATACAATAATAATTGCAAGATTATATCTAAATGTATTATTTTACTGGTCTTTATTTTTCATATTTGCAAACAAATTCTTGATCAAAGCAGTTGCATAGGAGATCCAGGAAAATTCAAAATGAGCATTAACACGTGTTGTAAATATATTTTCTCAGAAACTCTTCACTCCCAAGAAGGTTTTTATATATACAGAGGAGATAGTCAACTATTTATTCATCCACAAAGCTTGGGTACAAGCCAATCACAGTAAGTGTTGACTGAGAATGAAAAAGAGTCTTGAATCATTTTCACCACTCCCTTGCCCTGCAATCTAGTGTTCATTTATCCTTATGTTCCTTTATCCTTATGTGGTCCAGGGTTGACAGATTTGGGGAAAGCCCTGTGTAGGGATGGTGATGGGAATGGGGTTTTGGAGACAGTGGTTATTTATCAAATGAACTGAAAGTCCTTCATTGTTTTAACTGGTATCACCACATATGTACACATATGGACTGATGGAGTTACCAACTAGGAATATTCTCTCATCCTTACTTATCATTTGATTATCTTTGCTTAGCAAAATCTAGTGGACATTTTCATGTGGTAAAATATATTCCTATACATTAGAACTTTCCAACTGATCTTTGGTGATGTGGTTTAGACATGCCAGGATATTGACTGTTGTAGTTCTTGCAGTAGCTAGGTGGAGGATCTGTGCCCTCAGCTTCCAGAAGGAGTCACCTCTGGCCAACCCGACTGTTTATACTAAAGTGAGATAAAAATACCCTCATTCCTCTCATGGCCATAATTTGCAGAGTGCTGAGAAAACCCACTTTACAACATAGTTTCTGGTGGGAACATACATGGCTATGACACAGTTAATTTAACTAATCCCCCTACTTGTGGACTTTCAACTTGCTTTCTTTTTTTCTCAATATTTTATTTCACTTCTAATGACATATTTATACTTGTCTTAAGACAAGTCCCTAATGGAGGAGTTTTTGTTTTCTTGTGGTCTCTTTAATTCTGGACACAATATGCAGCATTCCCTACCTTTCTATGAGTTCCTAGGAATCCTGATTCTGGACCTAAATCTGAGTGCATGCATCCCTACTCCATCATCATGCTAGAGATGTGACCTCAGCTATGTGACACAATACCTCTGGGCCTCGGTGTCCTGTAGAAAATGGGGCTGATCAAATTAGTTACTTTACTTAGTTGCCATGAGGACCACAGTAAGTAAGTATTCATGGAGTACTTAGAACAATTCCTGGCTCATGGTATCATTCAAGATTCACTATTTTCACTGATAGCATTAGTAATACTTTCACACCTACAGAAATATATAAAATATTTTTTTCTCAATCTTAAAGTCATTGGGAATTAAATATTTTATACTCACTGCTACAAAATAATAGCTACATAAAGATTTTTCTTTGAGAAGAATGTACCTTATTATGAGACTGAATTTATGAACTTACAGAACTTTATTAGACATGTACGCTTCCTGTTTTGTCTATTTTCTATTTAGCTGTGTTTCCAATTCAAGGATTTCTTTTTTAATGGAAAGTTTTCTGGGAGTCCCAGGCAGCCTCTTACCCTATTCTGGGTGCAACAAAGAACAGAAATGCCAGGTAATCAGAACCTCCCAAATGTGCTCTGGAGAGAGTTGTGGTTTTACAACCTTGGCTGCTCATTATAATCACCTGGGAGACTTTCGAAACTGCTGATGACTGGGCCACACCCCCAGAGACTTTAATTTAATTGGTCTGATTTAATTACTTGGCATAGGGATTGTTAAAGCTCCCCGAGTGATTCTAATGTGCAGCCAAGATTGAAAACTGTAGTGTAGGTGGGTACTGATTAATTCAGGGTCAGCTGGGTGTGTCTGTGAGGCTGGGTGCTGGAAAGAGTCTCTCGTGTGATCAGTCAGCTCTCCAGGCCAACTGAGGCAATTGGTGTGGTGGAGATTTGCTGATTGGCTACACAGCTTTTCTTTCTTTCTGGTTATTTCTTTCCCTTATTTTCAACTTCATATTTTATTTATTTTTAAGATAATATATTTTTATTTTGCATTGTAGTCAAAGGCTTAATGACTTTATAAAATAAAGATTACAATAAATAAAAAATAAAAAAAAAACACATAATCCATTGGGGGAAAAGGCAATGCTATAACCAATAATCAAATGAGAAGATATTCAACTGGGTACCAAGTCTTTAGACAAAAACTGAAACCAAAATATCCAATTCACCTAGACAACACAGTAGGTTGAAGTTTTTGCTTTGAACAGTTTATTTCACTTTGTAAATTTTTATTTTTCTTAAAAATCAATCCAAAAGTCATACCTACACTTTTGTGGTGAAAAGAAACGCAACACAACAGATATTTCATGTCTTTGACTGTGTTTCTTCCATGTTTTGCTACTTCTGATAAAGCAGACAATCACAAGCAGATAAAACACATACAAAACAGCCTGAATAACTTGCACATGAAATATAACATCTTTGATCTTTTGTCTGGTTGGAGTTTGAGATTCAATATTTCAAGGAAAGGATAGTACACTGGGGCTAACAACTATGAACTGAAATTGTCCTTGAACTAGGAATATTCAACCACAACGAGGTTTCGACGGAAAGGTTTCGAAGCAGCTTCAAAGAACTTGGAAATCAGGAAAATGCTGATGTGTTAGGAAAGCCTACGCTATTTGCTTCTGTGGTTTTAAAGACATAAATAGAAACAGTTATGCCAAAGAAGTTCTATAATTAACTTTCATCCTGATTCTAAAAGTTTCTTATTATAAAGCTTTTAATAGTATATAAAAACTGCTGTTTAAAAACTCTTGGTTTGAATTTTTGGCACTTTAATGAAAAAATTAGTATTTTCAAGCTTTGTGGTTTCTCTAAAGTCATGTGCTAACTGAGTAGCAGTTCTCTGTTGCCCAAAGGATTTTTGGGAATGGTGGATGATCTGGTAATTTTCTTCTCCTTGGGTATATTTTTCTCAAAGTCAGGGCATACGTGTAAATCAGAAATAAAATGAATTCCTGATCTAAACTGTGGGTGTGGTTATGGAAGGACACTGGTATTTAGACCAAACAAATGTGCTCTTTAGACGCAGTGACCTTACCCAGTTGTTTTTCCAAAACCACAACAGAGAACAATCTTGCTCAGTTAATCATACCTCCGTGGAGTCTGACCACAGCCTAGAGGGTGTCTTCAGAACACATTCAGCAGCAGGATGCGGCAGCCACATCCTGCCCTGAACACTAAACCCTCCTCATTTCCTCTCCATCCAGGGCTACCAGTCACCACCGAGCCCTTCTCCAGAGCTCACCAGCTATGCTGGTTCTCTGTTTTTACATTTGAGAACTTTGTTGCAGGTCTGAATCCTATGGGATATAAATCAAATATGAAGAAAAATTTGGAATAAGCCTTTACTACCCCAGCCAAATTTTATCCAGGTGCAAAGAGAGCCAGGTGGGAATAAGAGAAACTAAATCATGTATGTAAGTGAAAGAATAGAGTATCATTGGTGAGTGGTCGAACAAAATTTATGGAATTTTTGAGTTTCGCTATAATGTTGTCTTGACAATTTGCAGGAAGATAATATTTATGGCAGTGATGACTGATACAGTCAGAAACATGAATAAGTTCAAATTATAATCAAGTTGTTATTTACTTACCCCTCAACAACGTCAGTTCAAGGTTAGAAACTTGGATATCAGACAGGAACAATATTGCCTGCTATATTCTGGATTTGAAACCACTGCAGTGAGTTTCAGAGTAAACTTGTACTTTCCAGAAACTGGTCAAAATAAGATCAGTTCTGGATTCTCCAGAATGTAGAATTCTGGTTCATGATCACTTGGCTTTCTTGGATCCACCCAGCAGGAGCTCAAAAACTGGAACTCCATCTGGGTCTCCCACGTGGGAGTCAGAAACCAAAGCAGTTGGGCCATCTCTTTTTCTTTCCCAGGCACATTAGCAAGGAGATGGATTGGAAGTGGAACAGCCAGGACTTGAACCAGTGCTCACATGGGATGCCAGTGTTGCAGGCAATAGCTTAATCCACAATGCCACAAACCCTGCCCCTACATGTTAATTTTAATATTTGTCCTGTTACAGATCATTCCCAAGAAAGTTCCTATTAATATTATGTGTCAAAATATTATTATACAGTTTATAAAGTTTATGTCATTTATTTGATAAAAAGACTGTATGTGAGATGCAATGATTGGGATATTTGAGCTTTACATATGCATCCTTATATAAATAAATTGATTATTATTTTTCTCACTTTTCTGTTGAAAAAATATGAAGTGCAGATTGAGAGAAATCTCCAACACAGGACAGCTACTACTGACTAATAGAGTCAGGGCTTAACCCAAGTCTGGCTGATTCCCTAGTTCATGTGTGTTAAATTTCATTCCATTAATCCAACCAGTTGGGAAGAAATATCCTTTCTTAGTCCTTAAAAACATATACTTTAATACTTTATGTCCTGGGGATAATTCTGTGTTCACAGTAGGGCAATAAAGATAATACAATTGGATATCTAATAAGATATTTTAATCTCTTATATTTTCCCATTATTCATGAAGGACAATGATGGCACTTGAAGAAATTTTTAAGAGATTCCCACTAAAAAAATTTTAAAAATTAAAAAAAAAAAACCTACTGCTTCCTCCTCTAGCTGCTGAAAGGGCCGAAAGGATAGGAATTTCGGCATTGGACGGGACATCCAGCCCACGAGGGACCTCACCTGTTTGGTCAAACGGCCCCACTACCTGCAGCTGCAGCAGCAGAGGGCCATGCTGTGTAAGCAGCTGAAGATGCCTCCTGCCATCGACCAGTTCAACCAGGCCCTGGACCTCCAGACAGCTACTCAGCTGCTGAAGCCGGCCCACAAGCACAGACCAGAGATGAAGCAGAGGCTGTTGACCCCGGGCGGAGAGGAAAGCTGCTGGCAAAGGGGACGTCCCCACCAACAGACCACCTGTCCTCTGGCGACGTAAACACTGTCACTGCCTTAGTGGAGAATAAGAAAGCTCAGCTGATGGTTACTGCACATGACGTGGACCCCATTAGGCTGGTTGTCTTCTTGCCCTCCCTCTGCTGGACGATGGGGGCGTCCCTTACTGTATCATCAAGGCAAAGGCCCAGCTGGGGCACTGGGTCCACAAGAAGACTTGCACCACAGTCTCCTTCACTCACATGAGCTTATAAGACAAAGGGACTCTGACTAAGCTGGTGGAAGCCATCGGGACCAACTACAATGACAGATATGATGAGATCCACTGCCACTGGGGAGACCACATCCTGGGTCCCAATTCTGGGTCCCATTGTCAAGTGGGAAAAGGCCAAGACTAAAGAACTCTCCACGAAACTGGAATCAATGTGCTCTGTTTAGTTCCCTGTGCATAGTAAAGATTGTCCTCCAAAATTAAAAATCTGCTATCCTCCACAACCACGCTCTTACCAATTAAGAAATAAGACGAAAGAGTAAGGCAGATGGGAGCCAAATTATAGCTTTTATTATGGACAAAATTTAGGTTGAAAGACATGGCTTAAATTTGGAAGAAAGTGTGCCTTCTAAAATTGAATCCCAGTGTTAAAACAGTCTTATCCATTCAGGCACAGACAGTTCCTGTACAACGTGAAGCTTGAAGGAACAAATATAAATGTATGGCTTTCGTGGCAAAACTTAACTTGTATGAAAAGTAAAGAGGAGAAATCTAGATCTCTTCTAATTGACCGATCAAAGAAGCAAAGACCAAGGTACTGTAGCCATGATCTCCTTTCACATGGAAAAAACATCAGGAGAACAGAAAAGATATGTTCTTCTGGACAGAGAACTTTGCCAGGAAGTTTTTCCTATGCTTGGTAAAAATGTGTAAGGAAACATTTAAAGTTAAACTGTATTTGCTGAGTTTCAGAAAGGAACAAAAGGCCAGCAAAACAGCTATAATGTTCACAGGTTTACAGCCTGGTTCACTGCAGAGAGAAAAGGAAAAGATTCACATGGCAACTTGTCTACTACCAATGTTTCTTGGGAATGATCTGTAACAGGACAAATATAAAAATCAAGGGATTGGGATGACTTGAAGTACTCTCTTTCAGTATCAGAGAAGGGAGTAGCTGTTCATTTCAGCTCTACTGCAAGAAAACCTGGACTTGCTTTTTATTTCCTCCATATCTCTTGGAAAACTTGCCTTAAATTAAGGTACTTCATAAAGAAAATCTCACAACAGAAACAAATTCCTTTTTACCATAAGACTAAAACACACTGCAGAAATGGCAGCATTATCCACTTACCTTTTGGTTGTGTATAGTTTTAGGTGTTATTTTGATTCCTGTTTAGTGTATTTGAAGGAATATTCCCAACACTTAGTAATTGTAAACCCACAGAGTACTTGTAGAGCAAGTAGTTGCTCATTTATATCAGTAAAGCAAATTACTTTGACTATGAATTGGAGTTTCTAACAATTTCTTATTGTGAATGATTTTCAGTTTATACTTGAACAGTGATGTGTGACATTGAGGCAGATTTCTGAATAATCCTCTCCCCTGTCATCTTAATGAGTTCCTATATCAGATTCTCTGAATTGGAGTCAGTATTGCTTGATTTCAAAAATCATAAAAATTCAAGAGCTGAAGGGCAGTGTACCATTGCCACTGCAGATGATGAAACTTGTCCTAAAATGATTAAATGGCATGACAGAGGTCACAAAATAACTTTTCAGTAGATCTGGAGCTTCCCGAGAGGACTTTCCAGTATTAGTTGCCTTATCTTACAGTTTACTGCTATAGTACTAAACGCCTGTTTTGTCAGTTTTTTTTTATTTTTAATTCTGATGAGGGGCTGGTGTTTCTTGCATTGGTTAAGTTGCCACTCGGGCTGCCTGCACCCCACATCAGAGTGCCTGGTTTGAGTTCCTGCTACTTCACTTCTGATCCAGCCTCCTGCTAATGGGTACTCTGGGAGGTGGCTGCAATTGATGACTCAAGTTTTTAGACACCTATCACTCATGAGGGAGACCCAGTTTGAGTTCTGGGATCATGGCTTTCACCTAGTCCAGTCCTGACTGTTGCAGGGATTTGGGAATTGAATGGAAGATTTCTCTCCATTTATTTCTGTCTCTGTTCTTCAGCCTTTCAAATAAAAGGAAAAACATATTTTTTTTTTAAAAAACCTGGTGTGATTCTAAAGAAGTAAGAAAATGTTTTTACTTCTAACATTGCAACTTTTCACACACACAAAAAAATCCACATGACATAAAAAATCTTACAAAGCATTTGGTTTACCTCATTCAGCTCTATTTTTAGGACACAGTTCTAATCGTGTGAAGCCTGTGTAGAGACACTTTCCATTTACTAAATGTTCCAGGCCCTGGGTTCGTTGGCCAGACTTGCTGTTCATCGGAGTTTGACTCTCATTACCTGCAGTTTGCAAGGCTGTATCTGCTGCATCCCATGTTATAGTCACATGGTACACATTAGATTGGGAGAGTCAGCTCAGATTACAGAGTAAGGTACAGTTATGTTTACTTAGTTTTCATGTAAAAAGTGAAGAAGTCCCTTTCTGTTTATCACATTAGAAGACGTCTAAATGCATTTCCCAAATAAGAAGGCCTTGTACTCCACTTGGCTGCCAGTAACTTCCAAGCCTGCGGAGACGGTCATGTCTGTTCTCGGAGGTTCTCGCAGTGTGATTGTGTAAAACAAACCTGCTGCTTCTCCGGACACACTTGGAAGTCTCTGCCCTCTCTTCTGTTTGATTTAAAAACCTGCTCAGTTGCTCCAGCTCGGAAGAAAGCACCGCTTTCCTAGCCAAGTTTTTTGCATTGACTAAGGTGAATTTATCTTTTAAATTGGAAAATTAGTCCCTCCCAGCGATGATTCTACCAATATGATGCGACCATTTTACTTTTCCAAAGATAAACACGAATAATAGCATAGCTGTTTTGAGATATCTTGATGGGAAATAAACTGTAAAATGCAACCCAACATAGCATATGTCAACGCGGTGGGACACTACCGGTTCCAAAAGATTTTCTGACCCACTGGTGTGAAGTGACTGGACTTGGAGCAAACACAAAAGGAACCATCTGAGGATCGAAGGTGCCAGGAGAAGGGGATATTTTGATAATCCTGCCCTTCTCAAGGGCATAGCAGTTTATATAAGCCCCCCAAGAAAGGAGGACAGATGTGTGCTGGAAATGGAACTCCCTAGCCTTCCTCTCTTTCCTTTCGTGTGACCGGCGGCAATCCTCTTTGAACACAAATAGAGAATCAATCAACAACTTCTGCCCCACTTCCAGGAGAAGCTGGAGGGATTATCTTTGCCTCATATTGAACCAACGCTGGTTATAATAGCCACATAATTGACATAGGATCACCTGTTTAAAATTCAATTATGGATTCAACGCTCCCTTCCTTCCATATAGACTTGTGTAGATTCAGCCTTGTAATTTGGAGCGGCAATCTAAACTATACTTTTTAAATGTCTCTACAACGCTCCCTCCTTTATTTTTCTTTCCATAATCTTCAGCCAAAAAAAGAAAAAAAAAAAGAAAAGAAAAGGTAGAATGGAATTTCTCAGAAATTGTTAAGGAGCCAAAAAGTGTGCTAGATGCATTAAGTTTATGTCAGATATAGGATCTAAAGGAAATAAGACATCCAGGAAAAGTTTAAAAATCAAATGCAGTCTAAAAGGATGCAGTCTTTGGATTGGTGCCTTAATGGCAGCAGGAATGACGTGGGGAGGATTACAAATCACTCATTCTGCAATTAGATCTCATTTCCCCTGATGGCAAAATAAAACCATGTCTCCACACAGCAGTAAAAGTCATCTTCCACTGATCAGTCAGGTTCTTTATTGCTGATAGATTTCCAGAATAAAGAAGTTTCAGTAGTAGCCCTAATGAAAAAAATGTCAAATGTGATGGATAGAGAGAATTTGAGCCTTGTTAAATAGGACTATTTTAGTTAAGGTCTTCAAGACCCTTGCCAAATTGAACTTGCAATAGAGTTTCAGCATATCCAGTATGGATATTTTTACAGCAGACAAACTATTGGTTTCAAAGGTCCACCAACCTGACCAATTCCCCTGGATGGCTATAGGCAGAGTGGCCTCTGGGAGAGGACAGCAGATCTGGTCAGTGAACTTCATCTGTCCACAACAACTCATTTCATTCCATGGGTCCCAGTTTCCTTCTCTGTAAAACAGGAAGCCAGACGAGAGAGCTCCTCTGGGTGAAACCACGGTAGTGTCACAAGAAGGACAAATCAAATGTTCTAATCACATTGAATTTGACTTCTCTCATGAGAGCAATTCAGTCACGGCAACCACAATAAAAACAGAGGGTGAGAATTCTCATCAGACTTTGCCCCCCTTCCCACAGCCAGCAGGCCTCCTTCTCTCCCTATGGTTGTAAACAGTACAAGACTCTGGGTAAGACAGACATGTGAGCAGAGCTAAGGACCCTTATTGTCTGCTGAGACCCCTGATAGCTGTCTGGAAAACAAGGATGGTACAAGGGATTTTTTACTGCAGTGAAAGTGAAATAGGCACAGGAATTTACCCAGATTTCTTCCATGCTCCTCTGCTTCTTGTCATGAGTAAAACTGTGTTTCCATTTAGAAGCAGCCACATTATGTGACATTGAGACGCCAAAAGCTTCAGGTATTGGTTCATAGTTTGCTTATCTGGAAAAAAAAATGGAGTAAATGCTGTCCACCCTAAGCTATGTGAGCTGCGGGGGTAGTGGGAATGGAAGCTCAATAGTTCTCTTTAAGTGTATCCAAGAAAACAGGGATTCTTGTCAGTAGCGTTCATTCCTGCATCCCCACTTCTAGAGCAAGTGCAAAAGTAGGGTTTGACAGTACTTATTGAAGAATAAATTAAACTGTTGAAAATAATCACATTATTCACAATTTTATTAGCAATTGATTTCATAACAGAAAGGATTTGTGAAATTATTAAAACATTTAAAATGCTATATACTTTAATCCTTTGAAATGATTGAATGAGCAACAAAAGAAATTAAAATGAGAAGTTTAAACACATGATGGGTGAAATTAGCTCTTAAAATGATATTCATAGCCCACACTCCATAAGTAATATTTTTCTTCTATGAGAAAATGTGTTATAGATTTATAAAAATGACTTATAATTGAATACCTAGAGGACTGTGCATCTGTAAGACTGCATGCCTAGGATAAAGTCCCACCTCCGCTTCCAGTCTAGCTTCCTACTAAGGTGCAGGAAGGCAGCAGATAAAGTCTCAAGTACTTAGGTCTCTGCCAAATCTGCCAAGTCCCCACAATCCCCCCAGCTGGAGTTCCTGGCTCCTGGCTTTAACCTGGCCAAGCTTCAACTATTGCAGGTATTTGGGGAATAAACTAGTACATGAAAGATCTCAGTCTCTCTCTCTCTCTCTCTCTCTCTCTATATATATATATATATCTGTCTCTATATATCTCTTTCTGCCTGTCAAATAAATAAATGTAATAAAATGTAAAAATACAATTAAGTGTAATAAAATGTAAAAATAAGATAAAAATCTACCCCAATTAGTGGTAATTTTTAAAATTGTCTTAGAAATCTATAACACATAAACCTGGTGCTTAGAAAACAAAAATTTGCATCATTGTAAAATAGTGTTCTCCCAAATAAGATGGAGGGGAGGTTGTGAAAAATGTGCATTACCTTTTAATTTCATTGTGAAGCCCTCTCTTAAGTATTCAAATACAACATAAACCCACAGGCAATGTAAAAGGGATTCTGAGTACTTTAGGTTAATGTGGACTTTATCTTTCAGTCTCTGGTAGGAAGTAAATAAGATACACAACAGGCAATTCAGCAGTGACTAAAAACTTGCCTGAAGCTTTACTTCCTGACCATGGTTCACCACAAGTGACATCAATTAATGCAACTGATACACAGAATTTCTGAACAATACATAAAATTCACCACTTAAGGGGATCAAGTATTTAAATGATGATCACATTTCCTTCCCAGAAACTTAACAAATTAAAAATCTCATTCCTTGGGCAGGCACTGTGCTGCAGCAAGTCAAGGCTCCTCTAGGGATGCCAGCAACACATGTATAAAGAAAATGTGAGAAAGCACAAAAAATATTAGTGTTGCTGTACATTTGTTATGATGCTGCTTGTGCTACTGGCATCCCATACCAGAGTCCAGTTCAAGTCTCAGTTACTCCACTTCCAATCCAGCTCCCTGCTGATGTGCTTGGGAAGGCAGCTCATGGAAGCTCAGATTCCTGAGTGCCTACCACCCACATGGGAGAACTGGATGGAGTTCCTGGCTCCTGGCCAACTTCCAGCTTCTGGGAGAATTTAGGGAGTAGAAGGAAGATCTCTCTCTCTTTCTCTCTCTCCCCACTCCGCTATTCTCATCTTTCTCTCTCTGGCACACTATCCTTCAAATAAAATAAATAAATCTTTAAAAGAATTAATAAAAATTCATTCCACTTGAATCATATTTTTTAATTCCTTCTATGTGCACAATTTTTCTGGACATTAGAAGAGATACAAAAATGATAAAATTAGGGCAAATTCAGGAAATTAAAATATGTGGGAAAGTTAGCTCAGCATACAATACAATCAGCCAAGAAGAGGTGATAAAAACAAAATGTTGTAATAGGATAAAGACAGAGCAGGGATTTTGCCTGTGGCATTTAAAAAGGGTTTTGTAGAAGATGATATTTATTTGAGACTTCAAGAATATATAGAGAATGTGGGGCCAGCACTATGCGTAGTGGGTAAAGCCGCCACCTGCAGTGCTGGCATCCCATATGGGCGGTGGTTCAGGTCTCCACTGTTCCACTTCCAATCCAGCTCTCTGCTATGGCCTGGGAAAACAGTGGAAGATGGCCCAAATTCCTGGGCCCCTGCACCCGTGTGGGAGACCTGGAAGAAGCTCTTGGCTCCTGGCTTGGGATCAGCATGGCTCCGGCCATTGCAGCCAATTGGGGAGTGAACCAGCAGATGGAAAACTCTCTCCTCTCTCTCTCTCTCTCTCTCTCTCTCTCTCTGCCTCAGCCTCTCTGTAACTTTGCCATTCAAATAAATAAAATAAATTTTTAAAAAAAGAATGTATAGAGAAAGGATAGTATAATTCAAACTGAGAACATGAGAAAATCAGACCCATAAATATGAATGATGCTCTGAAGAACAGCAAGTTTTCTCACTTGACTATAGAGTGTGGAGTACCTGGTAGGAGGTGTCATTATGTTAGGCAGAATAATGACCTTGCTAATACCCGGAATCAGAGAATGTGTTACACTGCCTGGCAAAGGGAAATTAAGGTTGTTAATCAACTGACCTAAATATAGAGAAATGATTTGAGTGGGACTAATATAATTAGAGGTATCTTTACAAGTAGAAGAGATGGAGAAGGTCACGGTAGACCAATATGAGAAGGACTTGGCCACTACTGCTGGCTTTGAAGATGGAGGAAGGGGCCAAATGCCAAGATATGCAGACAGCAGCTACAAGGTGCAAACAAGAAGAAATGGATTAGACCTCAAGCTTCCAGAACTGATTGCAGTCTTGATGAACCCCTTAATTTCAGCCCATTGAGATTCTGCACTACAGGACCTTCTGAACTACAGAACTGCTGGAATAAATCTATTTTTTAAGCCACTGAGCTTGTAGTAGTTCATAGTAATTCTCCTAGAAAACTCATACAGGGGCCTGTGCTATGGCATTGTGGGTAAAGCTGCCACCCGCTATGCCGATATCCCATATGGGTGCCAGTTCAAGTCCTGGCTGCTCTGCTTCCAATCCAGCTCTTTGCTGTGGCCTGGGAGGGCAGTGGAAGATGGCACAAGTGCTTGGGCCCCTGCACTTGTGTGGGAGACCTGGAGGAGGCTGCTGGCTCCTGACTTCAGATCAGCACAGCTCCGGCCGTTGGGACCAATTGGGGAGTGAACCACTGGATGGAAGACCTCTCTCTATCTGCCTCTCCTTCTCCTTCTATGTAACTCTGACTTTCAAATAAACAATCTTAAGAGCAAAACAAAAAAAAAGAAAAAGGAAAACTCATACAGAGGAGAAAGATTGATAGGGGCCAAATTAGAAGAGTGTGGGCACATCCCAATGGTATTTGGATTTTATTGTAAGAATAAAGTGTCTTGAAAAGAGAATCACATGGTTGGTTTTCTGTTTCGGAAAGCTGAATTTGGAACCAATGTGGAGAGTGCACTGGGAAGACAGGGAGGCTGGAGAAAGGGAGACCCATGAGCAGGCTGATGTACAAGACACTGGGTTAGCCATAGGTCTAGAGATAGAAGCAGACATAGGGCCGTCGCTGTGGCACAGTAGGCTAACACTTTGGTCCCAGCATAACATGTGGGTGCTGGTACCTGTCCCAGCTGCTCCTCTTCTGATCCAGCTCTTTGCTCTGGCCTGGGAAAGCACTGGAAGATGGCCCAAGTGCTTGCGCCCCTGCAACTGCCTGGGAGACTCACAAAAAGCTCCTGGCTCCTGGCTCTTAGCTTCAGATCAGCCCAGCTCTGGCCGTTGGGGCCACTGGGGCGTGACCCAGCAGATGTAAGACCATTCTCTCTGTCTCCCCTTCTCTTTGTCTGTAACTCTGCCTCTCAAAGAAATAAATAAAATTCTTTTAAAAAAGAAAAATAAGACATAGACATATATTCTGAAAACACAGAATGCTAAGTAGGTACCACAGATCTAGGGTGTCATGGATCCAGAGGTAGAAGATAAATCTTGGTACCAATTCATGAGTTGCCTTAGGTCTACTTCTCAAAGCTCACAGACTGAAAGCAATTTGCTTTCATTTTCTCTGAAACTAACCATTTATAGTTACTATCTTTTAGGTTTCATCATAAATAGTTTCCAGATAATGATTTTACTCTATTGTGATATTTTTAAAATTTCTCCCCTAAAGGAAAATCACATGGAATGGTAAGAAAAGAGTAATTTAACAAGACATGTAACTGTGTCCCTGGGTACCAAAATAAAAAAACAAAAACAAAACCAAAAAACAACTGCAATGCAACAGAGAAGACTGGACTCTGAAACCGAGTGGTCCAGTTATTCTATTTCAAATTCAGAGGATATTTGGAGATCCCCCCAGTGTGGTGTCTTTCTTAGCCAAGGCCCAGCTGGATTTGCATCAATACAACTGTGCATCCAGCTTAGCTGAAAACACCCAGTTCCCTTAAAAGAACTGGGGAATAGGAAAATAGCCTATCATATGTTACTTCCATTCACTCACTCATTCAAAATCAATTAAATAAATAAATAGTTTTGATGGACTTTGCAGATAACAGATCCTTGCCCCAAAGTTGCCTACCTCCTCTGTGAGGGCAATCAGAGACTTCATTAATATAAAGTGCTATGCTAGGGGCATGCACAGAGTGCCATGAACACAGGAAGTCTGCAACTCTGACTGGCACACCACCAAAGGCTTCTTAGATAAGTTTCAAAGCTTGTACAGGAACTACCAAGACGAAAGGGAAGACAGAAAGTGCAACAGCGGCACAAGACGAAAGCCTGAATAACATGGTATTTGGAAAATATCAGTGTACTGAATATTCCCTGGGCAATATGGGAATTTTTCTCCTTTCTTCACATCCTCCTCATTCACAACAACTGATCAGCACAAAAATAACTTCGTACGCTGAGCTGTGACTTTCACCAGGTCAGTAAACTGAGGACGCACATTTCTTGTCCTTCCTATTAAAAAAAAAAAATAAGCACAGTTTTAAAGAACCAGATGGAGTCAAATTTTAAAGATTAAAAATAAAAATAAAATTTGCGGTATGGTGCCAGCAAGCCCAAGATCCTGACAAGTTTCTGGATGTGTCCATGACTCGGATCAACAGAGTGCGTGTTAGGAAGGAGAGGTGCTCACACTGGACTGCTTGGGTTAGGATCTGACTCTGTCACTTGTGTGGGATGCTAGACAAGCTACTTGCCTCTCTAGGCCACAGTTTCCCTGTTATATGATGCAAATAAGAGTAGGGCTCATTCCCTAGAGATCTTAGGAAGATTAAATAAAATAACCCATCTAAATTGCTGCTGCATTGTAAGCTGCAATTAGCATTTTGTATTTTGATTCCTACATTAGTAGTTAAGTCAGAACAAAGAGAGCTACAGCTCAGAAGTGCAAAAGGGGGGTGGTTTCACGGGGGAGCCCTCAAGTGTTTTCACAGAGAACCAGAGAGTTTAAAGAAGACAGACTTATCAAAATCTGTCTGTGGTCAGCTGTACACAGTAATCTCCCTACTGTTTCAGCTGCACCCATATGGTAGTGGCTAAGCCCACCAAATAAACCAGGCTCTCTGTCTGGGAGGTTGGGACCTCCACAGTGGGAGTCAGCACTGTGGAATAAGGCCACATACTTTCACACTGAGCTGTGGCCTGAGTGCGCCCTTATGGGAGAGCTTGTTGGGTCACAGGCCCTGGCAACAGGCACAGACATATCGGTTGTCCCTTTCCTCCAGGGAGGAGGCAAAAAGAGCAGAGGAGAGCAAACTGTTAATCTGACTGTCCTTATAGATTTGAAAGCACAACTGAAATGGAGCAGACATTTAGAGAACAGTAGTAATGTAGAGGCAAAAAAAAAAGGGGGGGGGGTTGGGGGGGTGAAGGACAGAAGAATTCACACTGCAGGAAATGCAGCTGGCTCTGAGGAAAAAGAAAGGAATAATAAAGTAAAGCAATTTGTAGCCTCAAAGTGATTCAAGCCGAAGAAAAGATCAATTCTGATGGAGCGTAAGAACATAATAAGCTTCTATGGGAAAAAATAAGAAAAAGTTTTTATCAATTAAAACAGCATTCTTACAAAGGTATAGGAAATAAAAATAAAGAAAATTCTTTGCCAAATAAAGAGGACGACATGAAGGGAAATGTACAGTTTAGAGAATCAGTCCAATATTTATCTAACAGGAATTGAAGAGGAGGAACAAAAAGGAAAGGAAAAATAATGAAACTCATAATTGTAAAGTGATATGCATCTTCAGCAAAAAGGGCTCAGCAATCATTGAAGAAGATGAAAGTTCAATTCAATGTGGAGATAAAGAATATGAGATTAATTTTACAGAACAGAGTATAAATGTCATTAATCTTCAAAATTTCAATACAAGCAGAAGTTGGAAAATGATGAGGAGTTGAAGTGAAGGGAGTCACAGTGGCCCAGAATTATTCTCCTAATACAACAGGAAGACGATCATTATTTCTAAATTCCAATGGCAGAAAATAAGGGGTTAAGTATATGCTATATGATTTTTATGGTATATGTTTTGCTGTTATGATTCCTGTGAATCTAAATAAGCTGGTATATTAATTATGCCTAATATGGCCATGCTGTGGTATCACTAATTCCATTTTCACATTTTTCTTGTGACACAGGCTGTAACTGAACCAAGTGGCTGGCTGATAGCAAGGAGGCCTGTTACTTCATACTGATTGACTGATAGCAACATTGACAATTATGTGCTGATATGCAAATGAGATAGTTTAGGTCTGAGACTTTGCCCTCCATGGTTGAGAGTCCACTCCCTAAATGACCACAACTATCACAACTACCACAATGGCTGGAGCTGGGCTGATCCAAAGCCTGGAGCCAGAAGCTTCTTCCAGGTCTCCCTCATGGGTGCAGGGGCCCAAGCACTTGGGCCATCTTCCACTGCTTTCTCAGGCCACCAGCAGAGAGCTGGGTTGATAGAGAAAGAGCCAGGACACAAACTAGCGCCCATATGGGATGCCAGCACCACAGGTGGAAGCTTAAACTACTGTGACACAGCACTAGTCCCTTGGCTTGTCATTTTATGAAAGGGTAAAAGGACCTGCTCATCTTGGAAAAACTACAATTTTTGAAATTGAAATTTTCACCAGGTATTGGGGAAAACAGGTCATCTGGCTAGTCCAGCATGATGACGACACTATAAATACAACTAATAAGCTTAAATTTTAAAGATGTTCTGGGGCTGGTACTGCGGCATATCAGGTAAAGCTGCCACCTGAAATACCATAGGTAGGTAGGTAGGTAGATAGATAGATAGATATGGATAGATAGATAGATTAGATAGATGTAGACAAAGATATGGATAGAGAAAGACAGAGATAAATATCCTGTTTGTTCTTTTTTCAGACCAGAGAGAAGACTGGAGGAGATAAACAGTATTCTTGATAATTTTAAATCAGATCGCACTACATCTGAAGCTGTCACCCTTGAATGTACCAGTAAGAGAGCCCATAAATTTCCTTTCAGGAAAAGTAATGTTAGTTTGATTTTCATTACATATAATGGAGGGGTTTTTGATTGATACATAAGTATAATTCAAGCCAAAAACATCATTAACCATACTTTATTCCTTCATAAAAATTCTTAAAAGGACTAAAAGTGCATAAGTCAGTAAAGCATCCTTGAGGGCAAGTCTAACATTCATACATACATACAAGAATAGCATTCATATACAGCGACACCTACGTAACTATAACATTCATGAGCCCATACACCCATGTAAGGATCACATTCATACACACATACACCTAGGTGAACACAACTGCTACATTGGAAGGTTCCAACCAAGTAGCAGGCTCGAATGCATCAGAATTGTTTCAATTCATTACTTTTCAGAAGGAAGGTTTTATTTCCCCAGTTGATAAGAGAGCACACTTGGAGCAAAATCTGTTGATATTTCCCTTGCTGAGTTTTAAATAGCCCGAGTGTGTGTGATATATCTTTTGTAGTGAGTACTTTGGAGAAAAAGCATTGCTTCTAAATCTCATGCATGCTCCAAATGTAATGTGAAATAAATTCTTCCATGAATGAGCTCCTGCCATGTCTCAAAACTGAATTGTAATATGCAAGGTTTCTCTGAGACAGGCCATTTTTTTCTGGTCTTAACAGCAGCAAAGCTAAGAGGATTGATAAATTTTAAATCTCTCTAGTAGATTTCATTTAAAGCAGTAAGTTTATATCTTCATGCAATATTCGTAGCAAAAACGTGAGTAACTCAATCTGAAGTTGCTCCAGAGCTCAGTTCAGTTGAATTAACATGGTACATTTTACTCAACATTAAAACATTGTAAATAGGGAAACTAATAATGATACCAACAACCTTGAGTCCACCCTCAAGAGTTCATGCTAAGTCTCTGAGACAGACTCAGTGCCGGAGTGATGTCTGATATTTTTCAACTTGTTTTCAGTAAGCCTCCAAAAAGATCTGGGTTGTAATTAGAAGTTTCTTATCAGCCAAATCTGTTTGCCATCTAACTATTATAGGAAGTAAAAACCCAAAGTTCCCTTTATGATTCTCTCACCTCGCAAAATGGATGATTTTTTTGTAACTCTGAAAGAACACCTCGCCTTCCCCACAGGTTCTTCTCAAACTCAATAGGTTAAAAAAATTAAGATTTATTTTATTCATTTGAAAAGCAGAGTTACAGAGACAGGTAGAGATCTTCCATCTGCTGGTTCACTCCCCAAATGGCCGCAACGACCGTGGCTATACCAGGTCAGAGCCAGGAGCCGAGAGCCTCCTCTGGGTCTCCCACATGGGCACAAGGGGCCCAAGCACTTAATCCATCTTCTGCTGCCCTCCCAGACACAACAGCAGGGAGCTGGATCGTAAGTGGGGTAGCTGGGACTTGAACCAGTGCACATGTGGGATGCTGGTGCTGCAACCCAGGGCTTTAACTTGCTGTGTCACAGTGCTGGCCCCTCAATAGGGTAAAATTAAAACAGCAATATCAGCTCCCATTTGTTGATCTCCTCCTAAATGCCAGGAGCTTCATCAGCTTTTCCTACATCATCGCCTTTAATTCACACTGTAATCTCATATGTAGACCCTTAGTATCTCTATTGTAAAGACAAAGAGGTTACAGGGTTACAGGTCAGTGATACAGGAAAATAAACTAAAATCACAACCTCTAAGTTCCTGCTTGTTCTGTTGGGTCAGTCTTCCTGGAAACTGCCTCCAAGGATTAATATTGAACTGTGAAGTTGTACATTGTAATAAATGCAGTTCTAGAAGCTCTGGCTTGCTTTCTTCTTCTTCCACACCTCAGATCACCCCACAAAATACTACAGCTTACTTTGTTACCAGAGGAGAGGTCTTCCCAGAGGTCCATCACCTGAAAGCAACAAAACATAAGAAAGCATTCCCTATTCCATACCACCCTTACCCCACAGAGGCCACCTGTTCACTTTTAACAGGCTTTCTTGGCTGAGCAGAATAGTAACCAGAGAGCTAAAAGGGACAACCAACTTGACATAAAACTTGCAAACGTTGGCTGTGAATGACAGTCATATACCATGAACCAGCTGCTATGCATGCTGCATGCTCAGTATGAATTGGAATATGCAAAATACCTACATGAGCATACAATTGTCTTTCAGGGAAAAAAATCATTTGCAAATGCAAGTGCAAAGGGAGCCCACAGAAAATGTGCAGGTAAAGCTTTGGGACATTCACCTTGTATCCCTTCAATTGCAAGAACCTTAAGTTCCTTCTAATGTGTGCATGAATATTTTATGTGTGTGTTTTTGAAGGAAGTAGTGTATTTCCTTTCTTAAAATTCTTGGTGAAGGGCAGATTACAGCAAGAATTTTTTCTCAAATGCATAAGCTTTCTTGAAACATTAAACCTTATTCTTAATACCCAGTGTGTTAAGAATGAAGTAGTTCAGTGTCATTTCTCCTTGCCTTTTTCCCTTTAAAATAACTTCAACGGCTTCTGAAAAGCATTTGTTTTAATCATTGGATTTTATAGGTTTTTCTATTTTCCTTTCCAGGTTCTTACCAGCTATATGCCATTGAAACTGCTTTGTTTTATTTTTATGTATTTTAATGTTAAATTTCACTATATTGAGCCATGAATCTTTTCTTTTTAATTGTAGCAAAAAATATACAAGACGTAAAGTTCACAATTTTTGGGGTGTACAACTCAGTAGTATTAAGTATATTCACACTGTACTTAATCACCACCATCCAGATGTAAAACTTTCAACTTTCCAAAACAAAACTCTGTACTTGTTACACAGCAACTCCAATTCCTCTCTCCCCATAGCCTCTGGCAGCCACCATTTCATCTTCTTTCTCTATGAAATTAACTTCTCTAGGTACTGTGTGTGTGTGTGTGTGTGTGTGTGTAACTAGATTCACATAGCATTTGTTTTTGTGACAGGTTTATTTCACTTAGCATAATGTCCCCAGTCTTCACCTATGTTGGAACATGTGTCAGGATTTCCTTCCTTCTTCAGGCTGAGTCATATTACTTTATATGTACATATCATGTTTTGTTTATCCATTAATTCGTGAATGGACACTTGGGTTGTTTTCAGGTTTTGACTATTGTGAATAATGCTGCTTTGTACCTAAGTATACAACTATATCTTCAAGAACTTGTTTTTAATTCTTTTGGGTATGTAACAGAAAGCAGATCACATAAGAAATTCTATTTTTAATTTTGTGACAAACTGCCACACTGTTTTACAAAGCAGCTGCATTGCTTTATGTCCTAACAATAAACAAGTGTTCAAATTCCTCCACGTCTTTTCCGAGCACGTGTTATTTTCTGATTTTGTGTTCTTGGTTATTTTTAATACTAGCCATGCTAGTATTGGGCATGTGATGGTATGTACTCAGTGACATTTTCATCTCCTCAGTGATAAGTGATGGTGAGCCTCTCTTAATGTGATTAATGACCATAGTATATCTTCTTTAAAGAAATGTCTATTCAAGTCCTTTGCTTAGTTTCAATTGGTTTGTTCAATTGTAGCAGTTTCATATATTCTAGACATTAACCCCTTATCAGATATATGATTTACAATTATCTTCTCCCATTCTGTGAGTTGTTTTTATAATTTTATAGTGTTCTTGGATGCATAAAAGTTTTTAATTTTAATGTGTCTAATTATCTATTTTGTGTTGTTGCCTATGCCATTGCTGTGGTGTATCAGACATTATTACCAAACTCAATACCATGAATTTTTTCCTCTAAGTTTTCATTCTTGCATTTAGGTCTTTGATTGATTTTGGGTTAATTTTTGTATATGATACAACATAAGAGTCTAACTTGATTCTTTTGTATATATACATATATGTAGTTGATTTTCATTATTCATAGGGGTATTCTATATGCCATTGTAACACTAAACTAGTGAATGCAGAACAATTGGTCTTGGAGTAATGCAGTATTATTTACCTGCAAGACTGTGGTCACATTTTCGCCAACGGATCAATGCATAACCTTGTTTTATGGATATTTCTGCTTAAAGGCATCCTGTTTAATGTGCATCATTTATTCATTAAAACTGAAATAGCAGTCAATAGCACTATAACTTATGTCTAAATGAAGCCGATCTAACATATGTGTTTTCTCCATCAGGCAAATTCTAAGCTGCTTGCCCCTAGAAACCCATGACAACATTTCAGTGCTATGCTTGGGGACCATTGTTAGCAGCAAAATCACCAATAAAAAATGAGGAAGGACCACAAAATGTGGAAAATGTAGTTCTAAGTAGATGATGAAAAAGACACTTCTTGATAGGAGAGCAAAAACAAGAAGTAGAGCATTGCCTTGCTTGGCTACAGTTAGAAACATGTGGATCAGTGAATTCCAATTGTTCTTTCTCCGTACGTGTCCAAAACTGACCACAAAAGTGTCACAAGTATTGACTTGGGAATTAAAAATACAGTTTAGTGAATAGGCAAATTTGCAAAAATTGAATCCATGAATGAGGATTAGCTATACAAACATGTGTGTGTGTAACGTTCAAGTCATAGACACATATATATGTATATATATATAAATATTCTGCTGCACTCCATGGACACTTGTCTCTCTATCTTCCATTAACCTCAGAAGAATTTATTGTGCAGAAGCTGTAGAGAACAAAGTAATACATCGTTAGTCTTCTTTCCCCTGTCGGAGGTTTCAGTATCATTCATTTGCAATTGCTCTACAAAGTTAACTTACTTTCTATTACTTTTAGATACAATCTAGGAAGCATTGAGGGAAAATATTTATATAACTGAAATTATATCCTTTGTGATTATTTGGTCCAAATAGTAGGAATTTTTCAAAGGCAGATTGGGTTGACTTGGGTCTCTGGACCACCATAAATACCTACCCAGTGTGGAGATAGATGCACCTCATTGGCCAACGCCATGTGCTTAAACGTTCACAGCATCTGATTCTGATCCTCTGGCTGACGGCCATGAAGCTTACTCTAGAACAAGATTGTTTGAACAATTACTAAGGGCTCTGCTTAGCTTGGCCATTAGGCATGTCACTGGAAATTAACAACACTGCACTATTGCTGGGCCCATTTCTTTTGAAGTGCAGTAACTTGAGAATGCACTCAGTGAGGCCCATATATTCTAAAATACTTGTAAGAGCCAGGTCTCCAAGAATTCAGGCAGAGGGCAGACACTGACATGTTGTGAATCTAAGTTAAGGGTAATCTTGTGGAAGCTGTCAGGCTCTTTGTGCTGAATTTCTCCCTTGGAGACCTCCCTCATGGCTTTCCAAGCAAGTGAGCTAGTTTTTGTTAAAACTGAAATAGAGTTTTATGCTAGCATTCACAACAAAAGTTGTATATGTCTAAGTACCTGTGTACAAACACATTTATATCAAAAATGTAATTATTTTGATACTATTTTGCATTTGTATTTCTTGTATGTCTATATCTCAGAACCATCTCACTGCTTGTTTTGCAATCTGTCATTCATTTGATAGAAATATAGTAAACCTTGAAAGGATGTTTTTGAGTTGAATTGCCTACCCAAAAAGTCTTAAACCCTGACCTCTCTGTGAATGTGACTTAATTTGCAAATAAGGTCTTTGCAGACTTAATCAAGTCAAGATGAGGTCATACTAATCTAAAATAGATGGAATCATATCTAGAGACACAAATAAGAACATACAGACATAAATACGAACATACAGAGAAGGGCACATGAAGATACAGGCAGAGATGGAGTGACGCATCTCTAGGTCAAGGAAACACCATGGATTGTTAGCATCCATCAGAGAGAAGGGTAATCATTTTGACACAGTTGGGTCAAGCCACTGCTTAGAATACCTGTATCCCATATCAGAGTTCCTGCTGTAGTCCCAGCTATGTTGCTTCTGGTCCAGCTTCCTGCCAATGCATCTGGGACAGCAGCCAACGGCCCAAGTACTGAGCCGCTGCAACCTGCATGGAACACTTGGATGGAGTTCCTGGCTCCTGGATTTGGTAGGCGTTTGGGAAGTCAACCAACGCACAGAAGATTTCTCTCTCTCTCTCTCTCTCTCTCTCTCTCTGCCCCTGTGTCTGTCACCTTGCCTTTCAAATAAATTTAAAAATCTTAAAAGAAAAGTTAGGAGAGGCAAAGAAGGATCCTCACTCAGAGCCTTCAGAGAGAGCATGGCCGACCTATACCTTGGCTTGTGATTTCAAGCCTTCAGGAGGACATGAGAAAAATTATTTCTAATGTTTTTAGTCACATAGTTTGTGGTAATTTCTGACAGCAATCCTAGGAAATGACTATAGATACCTTTTCTGGGAATGTTAACTGGTCACATAATGCTTTCTTCTTTTCCAGAGAATACTTTCTAACTGAATATATCACAGAGGTCATCTATTTGATTTTCTCATTCACAGATAAGAAAACTGGGATCCAATAACATTATTTCTGGTCGGCTCAGAAAAACACAATCTACTGACTGTGTCTTGTGCTTTTTGGGTTGGATTCTCAGAGATGTATGACAAATCTGCATATTGATGTATTTTCCAGTGACTAAGATCTATTTTTCACAAAATAAATATGTGTTCAGTGTGCAAACTTTAGCAATAGAAGGCTGAGCCCCAAAGATGAAAGGTGGGGGATGGCAAGCTGTCCTTAGTGATGTTGAAAAAATGATACACTCTAACAGCAAAGACAGCTGCTTCATAGCTTATTTGCCATTTTATCTTTTAGTGAGACAGAATATCTCGTTTCAAAAGCCAATCAGTTCTAAATTGGGTTATTTTATTAATATTTTAATATTAATATTTTATTAATATACAACTACTGTGGTGGGCCTTGCAGATGCCCATATCTCATGTCAGAGTGCTTGGGTGCAGCCGCCTCCTCCAGCTCCTAACCCAAGCTTCCCTGGGAAGCAGCAGTGACAGCTCAAGAAATTAGGTTCCTGTGTAGGAGACCTGGATTGAGGTCCCAGTTTCCAGCTTTGACTTGGACCCAGCCATAACCATCGTGGGCACTGGGGAAGTGGATCAGGACATGAAAGCATGTTTTCTCACTCTGTCTCTTCCTCTTGCGCTCTCTCTCTCTCTGTGCTTCATAAATAAATAAAAAAAGTTTATATATATATATATATATGACTTCTATCATATACAGCTTATAAAAGTCATAATTACATCTGTTCACTTACTGGTAGTTTAATAATAACTATCAGTGATATATGTACTTTTCTGAATGCCAGAGTAATTCCTGCTTCTTTTTTAATAAATTAGTGCTCATAAATTGTGGTTACCTTAAAAGGAATTCAGTCAAACATATTTTGCAGTGCCTTACTTTTTAGTTACCAATATTCATTGAAATACATTTTTCATTGAAATATATTGAAATACTTTTCCATTTCAGTGTTGCACGTATGGTGAGACTTTCTTTACTATCTATCATAAGTGGCTATTTAAACTTAAATGAGCTAAAACTCAATAAAAATGACAGTTCAGTTCCTTAGTAATTCTAACCACATTTCTAGTGTTCAGTAACCACATGTAGCGAGTGGTTACCTTATTAGACCATGCAGGTAGAGAAGATGACTATCATTGCAAAAAGTTCTATTGGACAGTGCTTATCCATTGAATCAGATGTTAGAATTTGAAGTCACATTTATTCTTCAAGAAACACATGAGGGGCCGGCATTGTGGCATAGCAGGTAAAGCCACCATCTGCAGTGCCAGCATCCCATATGGGCAACGGTTCAAATCCTGGCTGCTCCTCTTCCAGTGAACTCTGTTATGGTCTGGGAAAGCAGAAGAAGATGGCCCAAGTCCTTAGGCCCCTGAACCCACATGGGAGACTTGGAAGAAGCTTGGGCTCCTGGCTTCAGATCAGCCCATCTCCAGCTGCTGTGGCCAACTGGGGAGTGAACCAGTGGGTGGAAGACTCTCTCTCTCTCTCTCTCTCTCTCTCTCCCTCAGCCTCTGCCTCTCTGTAATTCTACCTTTCAAATAAATAAACAAATCTCTAAAAAAAGAAACAAAATGACCTGACCAAAAATTATTTTTAAAAAAGAAACATATGAATGTGACCCACTTACCTATTTCAAAAAATAGATTTTAGGACCCTAAAACAAAGGCCAAAAGAGAAGGAAAAGGAAGGAGCTAGATGTTTTTTGCATAAAGTTCTAACTGTCTAGATGTCTTATATTAACATTTATGTTTCTTGACTTCTGGTTCTCTAAATTCTCAGTCAAGTTCATATACACCTAGTAGCTATACTGTCCATTGCCATTTCCAGTTATTTTAAGAATTTGCACGTTTTCCATCACTTGCCTAGTGTCCATTTTCTGTTGCTACTAACACAATACCACAGAACACAGGCTTGTTTTGGCTCCCAGTATGGTCCTAGGGCAAGAGACCACATCTGCCAATGGTCTTCTTGCCATAAAGTCCGGAGTTAGCACAGGGCGTCCCAGGAAGACATAACAGCCTAGCCAAACTGGCCTTTATGGCAGATTTAGCCTTCAGATGACCCTTAATGTATTAATCCAGTGATCCATTCAAGACAGCAGAGCCACAAGCACCCCCTAGAGGTCTGACCTGGTCCCACTTCTTAATAGCTCATAATGAGGATTAAATGTCATTATGAGTTTCAGAGGGGACAAGCCATATTCCCTCCATAACCAGCCTGTGTGCTATACAGTGATAATTCTCAGTGATGTTGCTTATAACTGATTTAGGAATTTAGTAACTTTCTGCAAATATCTGGATTTATTTCTAGTTTACATGGTACATATAACATGTGAGCATTATATATAGTCACATCTTATTCATGTTATAGGTAAATCTCAGGTGGATAGATGAGTAATGAATACATAATTTATATGGAGCATTACAATATTTAAAAAAAAAGAGAAAGACAGAAAGACAGAACTCCCATCCACTGGTCCACTCCCCAAATGCCCATGGCTGAATCAGACAGAAGCTGAGAGCTGGGAAATCAATTCAGGTCTCCAGCGTGGGTAGCAAGACCTCACTGGCTGCGTCCAAGAATGTGCATTAGCAGAAATCTCATGCTGGTGCTGGCGGCAGAGCCAGACTCAACCCTTCTACTGTGATGTGAGATGTGGGCATCCTAACTAGCGACTTAATCTCTCAGGCCAAATGCTTTAAAAAGAGCAACTTTATATTAATGTTTCCCTATTACTGTATGTTAACTCAAGCTCTACATAATTTCTTTATGAAGTTTGAATCTGCAATCTGGAAAGAGGAAAGGAATACTAAGAAAATTCATAGAAAATAATACTTCTGCTAATGAAATACAAGTGATTGAAACTACAAGTCAAAGAGGTACATTTGGGCCCTAACTTAAATTTTCCCTTCTTGTCATTCATTATTTCTAGCTTTTAGTTTCAAAAAGGCTGTTAGACAGGAAAAATGACCAAAGCAAGTCTTGGGTCTTTAATAATTCTTTAACGACATGTCACAGACATTGCTCAGGGCCAGTGCTCAAACACCGTAGGGGAGACTGGCAGAAGGCCAGGGAGCTTCTGCCTAGCAAACAAAATGAAAGTTGTGAAGGCACAAGAGTCCCCCAGCCAACAATAGGGAGGAAGTCTTATTTATTTTTCTACAGATTAGTGTTGAAAAGGTATATGCCCCTAGGAAAGAATTTGACTTCAATAATGCAACAAGTCTGTCAAAAACCCACAGCAACGTCTTAGGGTTTCTGGCAGGAAAGAGGCAAACTATGTCCATCTCTTGTTCCATTCATCACAGGGAGAAGAGTTTTATCTATTTCTCAGCATATAGCTCTTTTATTATAAAAATTAAAATCCAGTACATAGAACATTTTCAAATAAAAAAAAAAAACAGTGAAATCATGTATCCCAAGTGTGATATTAAATTCCAAGTATTGTAAGAATGTTCAACTTACACCCACCTACCATGGGAAAATTCTAATGCTCATTATTGCACAAATCTGGATAAAAATAGTTGATGAAAATAATAGGAAGAGAAGAGACACTAGATTGGCAAATAAACAAATTTTTTTAAAAAGAATGTTGATAGCTGAAACCGATCTATTCCTGTGAAACTATGACATTTATACTTTTTACTTGTTGAATATTATGGTTAGGGAGGCATTGAGCCTACGACTATAGAGTGGACTGGGATTGTGTATTTGCAAAAGTTGAAGAAGAGGAAGAGAGTGCGGTTTAGGTGAGGGAAAAAGAGGGAGGGCATTATGGTTGTTTTTTTGGAGCTGTGTCTGTGGAATGAATCACATCTGTTCTCTTTATATTGATAAAAAAAAATTGAAAAAGAAATAAGGCTGTTTATTTCAAAGGCAGAATGAGTGAATAAGTGAATGAGTATGTATATGTTTGTGTGTGTGTGTGTGTGTGTGTGAGAGAGAGAGAGAGAGAGAGAGAGAGAGAGAGAGAGAGATCTTCCATCTTCTGGTTTACTTCTCAAATGCCCACCAAAGCTAAGAGTCAGGAACTCCACATGGGTCTGTTTTATGGGTGGCAGGGACCCAGTACTAGAGCCATAATCCAACACCTCTCAGGTGCATTCCAGACTGGATCTGGAAGTGGGACTTATTCCAGGGTCTCTAACAAAGGATGCAGGTTATCCAAGAGGTGGCTTAACCTGCTATGCCACAGTGCTCATCCATTCAATAAATGTTTTAAAGAAAGTATTTACTTATTTAGGAAGCAGAGAGAAAGAATGAGAATGCTATCCTCTGGTTCATTCCTCGACCTGGCCAAGGGTGAGCCAGGTCAAAGATAGGACCTAGGAATTGAATCAGATCTCCCACATGGATGGTAGGAACCCAATTACTTCAACTGACATCACTGCCTTCCAGTATCTACATTAGCAGGAAGCTGGAGTCAGGAGCTGGAGCTGGCCCCTCAACCCAAATACTCTAATATAGAATGTGGGCATCTTAACTGCTAGGCTAAACACCTGCCCCATCAATAACTTTGTCAACCTCTGTTCCTACTTTCTTTTTAATCTGTTCTGATTTCCTTGACTTCTTCAACTATTTCCTCTGGAGGTTTCAAAAAGAGAAAAGAAAAATGAGCAAGACAATTAAAAATAAAATGAGAGCATTGATTGCAGTAGGAATTTTATGTGATCAAAAAATGGAACACATGCATATTAATTACCATATCTTCCATACCATGTTACATCTTAAAAGAGACACTGATTTGAGAAGATTAAATCTAATTGGAGTGAGGACATATATAGCATGTGTTACATAACTTCTGGAATCTAGTAGCACATTCCTTAATTAGTTAGAATATAGGTGTGCATGCATGGCAAAATGTATGTATGGTAGATTGCATGATATAGGCACATGTCTTTATGATGTGATGATATTTCAATTATTTTTCAGAAAAAGTCAGTTAGGTGAATTCACCTTTAGAAAGGAAATTGGAATTAGTTTGGCCTGGGGAAATTATTCAAATACAGAGAAGAAGAAAGGAAGGAGACTGGTCCTCCCAGTCCACAAATAATCTGTGCCGGACACGAGCATCTCATATCAGAAGGAAATTGATACTTGATCAGAGGATGTAATGTTAGATGTGCACAATATAGTTGTGGGAAACCAGCTTATTAAGGTGAGATAAAGGCCCATGCCAAAGACTCAAATATTCCTTAGAAAGAAATCTAGACTTTGTAAGTTAAATAGCAGGTTAGACAAATGCTTTTGCCCCTGTCTGCACCAAGGCCTCAATGAATGAAAACCTAGAAGTTAAAATAGGAGTAAATTCCAACTCTCAAAGACAACAGTGAGATGAGATGAAGAGTCAGCATCAGCTAGTGACAGATTCCAACAAAACTTTGAAAGTCAGTGAGAGGCAGGGCCCTGTCTAGCCTCCTACTCTGCGGTACATTGACAGCTGTGAGAAGGTGCAACCCACCCACTAGAAAGTCTTAAAGGGGCTTTAGGCCCTGAGTTTGCAGGTCTTGCTTGCTCAGGGCTAAAGATGAAGAAGATAAGTAGCTAAAGAGAAGGATCAACTGAATCACCCTTGCAGGTCTCAATCTTCATCCGAAACAGAAAGCAAATAATAACTGATATTACCCCAGAATTAAATCCCCGAGGTTCCATTCTAAAGAAACTGAAGGAAATATTTGGAAAGGTTGATGTTCCTAACTTGTATGCATTCCAGAATAAATCTTTCTTGGTTCTAGTTCTTGGAAGATTTGCAGCTGACAATTAACTCCTTAGCCAATTACAGTAAAGAGAATCTCCTAATCATCATGCTCCTTTAACAACACCTCCATGGCTGTTTCAGTCGGGTAGGAGACTTAGCCCCAAAAGAGCCACACTTACAGAGCAGCAAAGGAAACTCACACCCACTCTGGTCCTTCTTTTTTCAACATGAATTAAGAAACCATGGCCGGCGCTGCAGCTCAATAGGCTAATCCTCCACCTAGCGGCGCCGACACACCGGGTTCTAGTCCTGGTCGGGGCGCCGGATTCTTTCCTGGTTGCCCCTCTTCCAGGCCAGCTCTCTGCTGTGGCCCGGGAGTGCAGTGGAGGATGGCCCAAGTGCTTGGGCCCTGCACCCCATGGAAGACCAAGATAAGCACCTGGCTCCTGGCTCCTGCCATCGGATCAGCGCGGTGCACCAGCCACAGCGTGCCAGCCGTGGCAGCCATTGGAGGGTGAACCAACAGCAAAGGAAGACCTTTCTCTCTGTCTCTCCCTCTCACTGTCCACTCTGCCTGTCAAAAAGAAAAAAAAAAAAAAAAGAAACCGTTGTTAGAGTTACCTGTTGTTACAAGGAACAGTTGTTAGAGATCACCTGTTAGGGTCTCAGCACCATTTCTTCTTTTAATGCATAGGTGGGAGGCCTAGAAACTATATTTGCTTGACTAACACAACGGGAGCTGCTGCACAAGCTCTGGAAGTCTTACAACAAAAAGTGATTCTTTAAAAAAAGCCATTCTTTAAAAGCATTAGTGAGGAGATGGATGGGCCTCACAGCAGCAGAGGTGAGCTTTTGCCAGCACCCTGCATGGGTCCTCAGTGAGTCACTCACTACCCTGGTTCCTGCTCTTGCTGATTTCCTGAACCCCAGGAACAAACTCAGGATCTAAAGAATACCACCCGCATTTCCAATGGTTTTGTAAGCTTTCGATTCCCTGTGTTCAATTACTTCCTGCAAGGAAATACCCAGTTATTACTCTTTTCCTGAATGAAATTTGACCCATACAGCAGACACATTAAGAGACACATAAATAAAAGCAAAAAAAATTTTTTTTAATCAAAATAAAAGAGCATCTCACACTGGAAAATTAGAGCTAACTTGGAGGAAATAACTAAAAGTATAACAAGGATTCAAATTACTCTGCTCCAAGAAATATTAAAATATAGTACATTAATGAAATACAGACAATATATTATGGAAAAGAAATAGAGAATAAAAGATCATTAAGTACAATATCTGAAGTAAATGACTCACTAGAAGGATTAAAAAATATATATGAAAGTATTTTAAATGAGTAAATTTTAAATTTAAAGAGATGGCCTGAAAAGTATACATGCACTAAAGGACTACATAAAAATTTAGAATGAAAGAGAAAACTGTTTTCTCAGCATTACAAAAAAGAAATAATTCACTGCTTGATTTTTTTTAAAATTTTATGTTCACCTAGTTATCGACCATCTGGACACAAAGAACTATAATGTGATAATATAATGTGAAAAACGCAGTGTTTGCTCTATAAAAGACAAAGGTTATAAAATCTAGAGACATGGAAACATTTAAGAAAAATCCACTGACATAGATCAAAATCCTTTTCTATTTTGTTCATTAGGACATGAAACAGTTTCAATGTTTTGGAAAATCAAAATATGCTCTTAATGAAAGATAAAATGATTTATAATAAAGGTTTGGACACAAATTCAATCTATCACTATGTCCTTACTAGTGAAGTGGAGCGTATTTTTAGATTAATGTCAATGAACCAAAAGCAAAAGCAGTAGATATACTTTCCCAGGAGGGTGGTGTGCTCATTTCACCCTGCATATCCACTCCAGACAGGTCATTGTGACATACTGGAAGGATTTGCTGTAAAGGATTTTAAAGTTCAGTCTCGACTCAGTAAGAACATGACCCCATCAGTTACCAGCTTTTCCTATGTATTGTAGATCAGTAAATAGCAACATGTAATGGCCACCTTGCCCTTAATCATGTTAGTATATTCTGTCTTCAAAATTCCTTCTCTATTTTCACATTGAGTTTATTGTTGATATAATAAAAAGATAGCACTCAGAATGTGCATATATTGTCTATATGTCATTTTTTTTTCAAAAGGGCTTAGATCTCTTGAAGGTAATTTACCTGAACTTGCACATCAACCATTAAATGAAACAAATCAAAAGCATTGAATGTGTGTATCTGTCACTGTGCTAATCGTTAGGAATAGTGGCATGAATAAAACACAATCCTGTCCTCAAAGAGGTGACAGGCTAGTACTAGAGAGAGACGAATCAAAAGTAAGAATGTCCTGTGAGAAATCGTTCCATTTTTGTTGCACAGAATACTACAATATCACAATGAGAGACAAGTAACCTTGACAAGAGAATGGGGAGGGATTTCTGCAAAAGGGAAAAACTGAGGAAGGAGGCTTGAAGAGAAGTATTTGTCAAGTGGCCAACGATGATGGCTGGTGGAGTGAGACATTCTCCATGTGAAGAAGAAGAGGAAAACAGGGTGTGCGGAAGAGCAGAGGTGCTGACGAGTACAGAATGTTCTCCCCTGGCAGCTGTGAGGCAGGTAAGAAGGGAGGCTGGGATGGCTAACAGGAAAGGATGAGAAATCCAGAAAAACCAGATTGGTCCACAGCATACAAGGCTCATTTTGTGTTAGGGAGTTGGGGCTTTCTCAAGCAGAGGTATGGTGTTTTGAAATCATATAGTACCTTTGAGTCCTAGTTCACAGGCGAAGGCTTCCATAGCAACCAAGGAGATGTCCACCCATAAGGCCTTGAACACAGCATACAGAGCTATCCGCGTGTGCATTCCACTCACGTTTCTCGTTCTTAGCCACAGGTATCCACTGCTCCAAGTCACAAGCTCTTTGGGAATATTGGTTTTACTTGGTGGCAAAAGAAAATATCTATGTATTTAAATAATTATATATATGAAGGCATATATTGTTTTTCTTTCACTTGGTTTCAAACCCCTAAATGTGATGCATTCTTTCCCTAACCTCTTCCCCCTAGAAATAAGAATGATCCCTTAGATGCGAGAGCTAAATTTTTTTTAGAAAATTGTTTTATACCTTTGTCATACTACTATACCTTTGTTATACTACTGTAATTTTATTGACCTGTGGTTACTTTAAAATTTATTGTATAGAGGTGAAATGGTATTTTTTTCCATTCAATTATTGTTTATAGCCATTGTCATTGTCTATATTCCCACTAAACAAGGGATTTTTTGCTTTTTACTTGTTAAACTTCTTATTTTGTGAAACATTAAGCCTTTTTACTGTATTGTAAATTTAAAATGTTACCTCAAAAACTGACAAAAGAAAGAAAGAAAGGGAGAAGAAGGGACGAGAAATGGGAGGTGGGGGAGGAAGTAGACAGGGAATATCATTATATTGTTAGAATGGCATCTATCAACTATAATGAATCTGTTAAAAACTAATTAAAATTGTTAAAGAGTAAAAACAAATAAAATAAAAAGACAATAAAGAATGCTCATTAACACCCATTATCCAGCAATTTGTTTTTCAATTTCATCAAGACTTCAGTCTCTCAACACCTTTGCTGTGCCTCTTCAGTCTACATTATAGGTAATCATGTCAAACACTTTCTTAGCAGAATCCTTATTTCTTGTTGCTGTTTCCTTTTGTACCGTTCACCAGGCCAAACCACAACTTTGGGCCAACCCAGAAACTTGCCTTCTGTGGCTCCCTCGTGCTCTGGAGATCGCACAAGCAGAGCAGTATGGTGATGCACTGGACTCAGATCCTTCTTTCCCTGAGAGCCAATGGCTAAGCATTCAGGACCTTTTCTAAACACTCATCAAGACACCTGTAGGCTGGTGCTGCGGCTCACTAGGCTAATCCTCCGCCTTGCGGCGCCGGCACACCGGGTTCTAGTCCCGGTTGGGGCACCAGATTCTGTCCCGGTTGCCACTCTTCCAGGCTAGCTCTCTGCTGTGGCCAGGGAGTGAAGTGGAGGATGGCCCAAGTCCTTGGGCCCTGCACCCCATGGGAGACCAGGGGAAGCACCTGGCTCCTGCCATTGGATCAGGGCGGTGCACCAGCCACAGCGCGCCGGCCGCGGCGGCCATTGGAAGGTGAACCAACGGCAAAGGAAGACCTTTCTCTCTGTCTCTCCCTCTCACTGTCCCCTCTGCCTGTCAACAAACAAACAAACAAACAACCCACTTAAGAGATGGGCCAGGGACCTCAATAGACATTTTTCAAAAGAGGAAATCCAAATGGCCAACAGGCACATGAAGAAATGTTCAAGGTCACTAGCAATCAGGGAAATTCAAATCAAAACCACAGTGAGGTTTCACCTCACCCCAGTTAGAATGGCTCACATTCAGAAATCTACCAACAATAGATGCTGGCGAGGATGTGGGGAAAAAGGGACACTAACCCACTGTTGGTGGGAATGCAAATTGGTTAAGCCACTATGGAAGTCAGTCTGGAGATTCCTCAGAAACATGAATATAACCCTACCATTCAACCCAGCCATCCCACTCCTTGGAATTTACCCAAAGGAAATTAAATTGGCAAACAAACAAGCTGTCTGCACATTAATGTTTATTGCAGCTCAATTCACAATAGCTAAGACCTGGAACCAACCCAAATGCCCATCAACAGTAGACTGGATAAAGAAATTATGGGATATGTACTCTTTAGAATACTATACAGCAGTCAAAAACAACGAAACCCGGTCATTTGCAACAAGATGGAGGAATTTGGAAAACAGCATGCTGAGTGAATTAAGCCAGTCCCAAAGGGACAAATATCATATGTTCTCCCTGATCAGCGACAACTAACCGAGCACCAAAGGGGAAACTTGTTGAAATGAAATGGACACTATGAGAAACAGTGACTTGATCAGCTCTTGTCCTGAGGGTTGATGTACAATGTAATACTTTATCCATTTTAGTATTTTTTTTTTTGTTCTAGTACCGTTGGTTGAACTCTGTAATTAACACACAATTATTCTTAGGTGTTTAAATTTTAAATGAAAAGTGATCCCTGTTAGGAATTTGGAAAACATTATGCTGAGTGAAATAAGCCAATCCCAAAGGGACAAATACCACTTGTTCTCCTTGATAGGTGACAACTAACTGAGCACCAAAAAGAAAACCTGTTAAAGTGAAATGAACACTAGGAGAAACGGTGACTTGATCAGCCCTCACCCTGACTGTTGATGAGCAACTTGATATGTTATCCCTCTTAGTATTTTTTTTTGTTTGTTCTACTTAATACTTTAGGTTGAATACTGTAATCAATACACGATTCTTCTTAAGTGCTGAAACTTAACTGAAAAGTGACCACTGTTAAATACAAGAGTGGGAATAAGAGAGGGAAGAGATGTGCAATTCGGGACATGCTCAAGCTGACTTACCTCAAACGGTAGAGTTAGAAACATACCAGGGGATTCCAATTCAATCCCATCAAGGTGGCATGTACCAATGCCATCTCACTAGTCCCAGTGATCAATTTCTGTTCACAATTGATCATAATGATAGGACTAAGAACCAAAGGGATCACATAAACAAGAATAGTGTCTGCAAATACTAGATGATAGAATAAAAAAGGGAGGGAGTGATCCAACATGGGAAGTGAGATACACAGCAGACCCATAGAATGGCAGATGTCCTAACAGCACTCTGGCCTCAGAATCAGCCCTTAAGGCATGCGGATCCGGCTGAAAAGCCCATGAGAGTATTTCAGGCATGGAAAGCCAAGACACTCTGGCAAAAAAAAAAAAAAAAAGCTAAATGAAAGATCTGCGCGAGTGAGATCCCAGTGGAAAGAACGGGTCATCAAAGAAGGAGGTACCTTTCTCTGAAGGGAGGAAAGAACTTCCACTTTGACCATGGCCTTGTCTAAATATGATCAGAGTCAGTGAACTCAGGGGGCTTCCATAGCCTTGGCAGCTCATGACAAGAGCCTAGGGTGATTACTGATGCCATAAACAATAGTGTCAATTTGTTAAGTCAACAACAGGAGTCACTGTGCACTTATTCCTCAGGTAGGATCTTTGTTCTTAGTGTGCTGTACATTGAGATTTAATGCTATAACTAGTACTCAAACAGTATTTTTCACTTTATGTTTCTGTGTGGGAGCAAACTGTTGAAATCTTTACTTAATGTATGCTAAACTGATCTTCTGTATATAAAAAGAAATGAAAATGAATCTTGATGTGAATGGAAGGGGAGAGGGAGTGGGAAAGGGGAGGGTTGCGGTTGGGAGGGACCTTATGGGGGGGAAGCCATTGTAATTCATAAGCTGTACTTTGGAAATCTATATTCATTAAATAAAAGTTTTAAAAAAAAGAACAACAAAAAAGAAGACACCTGTAGCTTGACAGCAGCCTGCTGGGAATGTCTGCACCAACGAAACTGACAAAAACTCCAAATGACGTCCTCTGATTTCTTTCCTCCCAAGAGCAGGTATACCAGTCCATCTTGTCATTTGTCAAACCTACCTGGACTCTCTTCTCTACCAGGAAACTCTTCTCTACTTCATTATCCACATTTCTTTCTCTTCTCTATGAAGGTTATTTTCAAAAACTTCCTTCTTCTTAAGTCTCATGCCTTTTTCTCCTTCATTCTCTTCACACTTTACAAGGAAAAGTAATAAATCAGCACAAATTTCCCTCAGCATCCTGCCACTCCTTTTAGCCTGAAATTCACCCTGTGCATCTGTTCTTCCTCTCTTGTTACACACTCCCTTCCCCATCCCCCAACCAACCAGGATTTCATGTCCTCTGCCTCCTGAGAGACTTCATTTCAGCCATCTCTTTTCTGTCCTGTATCCTAGTTTCTTGTTATTAGCTTGTAAACCATCTCAACTTTCTCTAATTTAATAAAAATTACAGGGCCAGGTAATCGCTCCAGTGGTTAAGATGCCACCTGAGACACCCACGTCCCAAATCTGAGGGTCTAGGTTTCAAGTCCTGGCTCCAATCCCAATCCCAGCTTCCTGCTAGTGCACATCCTTGCAGGCAGCAGGTGATAGCTCAAGTAGTTGGGTCCCTGCCACACATGCAGGAGAGCCACAATGAGTTCCAAACTCCTGGATTTGACCAAGTCCAGCACCAGCTGTTTTAGGCATTTGGGAAGTTAACCAGCCAATAGGGGATCTCTGTCTCTCTTCTGTCTCCCTTATTTTCAAATAAATAAAATAGTTTTATAAAAACCTTGGCTCTCTGTATCCCTCCAGTTTTTCTTTCCCTTAGGGCATGCCCAGATTTTTTAAAGGACACCCCTCTCCCCACTGATTTCCGGACTCCCACACAGTGGCTCAAGAACATGACTGCTGGGTTTGGGACCTCATGTCATCATTCAGTATCTCTGTGGCCTTATACAAGTGACTTAACCCCTCTTTGTCTGATTCCTCCTCTGGCAACCAGGCAATGCAGAAATACTAAACAAAGGAAGTAATAGAGCTAAAACACTCAGTTATGTGCCAGACACAAGGCAAACAGCCATTGCTAGCTATCAGCTACCAACTACTATTTCTAATTCCTTCTCCTCTTACTGCCTTCCACTTACCCAGGGTATCATCCATGTTCATACCGCTAAGTCCAATGCAGATCTCATCCAGTCTTTATGATGTCAGACCTTTCTTTCTCGCTGGACACCAACCCCTACATTCCTACAATGCCCCTTGCCTTTGCTGGTATTCCACATCCTTCTCATTTCCTCTCAACTTCAAATGCAGTGCACTTTCCCTTCTGAACTGCTGCTGTACTGATAATGCCATGCTGTCCCTTGAATGTGGGCTCATAATAATTGTCCTGAATCAATTGGTCACAGATGACAGTAGGGCTTTTTTATAAGTAACAATTATTACCAATCGATAAAGGCAGATTAGTCTGAGTTAAGTAACAGGTTCAAAAAATCTTTACTGTACATCATATAAACTAACATGAAGTCCCAGTTTCCTGCCCTGGTTGGTATTACTACACTGCTCATGAGAGTTCACTGCAGGCAAAGTTATCATATGCTCCCAGTAACATCCAATTAATATTACAACTTGCATTTTCTGAACTAATAATTGGATACAGAATCATTAGTGGGTCAGTCCTCCAGCACCATCCAAAAGGATGCGGATTGCATAGTACTTTTACTATGTTCTTACAAGGAAGAGGCCGTCTCCAAAACACTTTTGCAAGTCTCACGCTTCCTGAATGCCCCCATATTGTCAATACAAATCTATTTCTAACATCGACTATGTTAACCTGAAAATCTCTGATTTCACCAACTGCTGTGCTTCGAATGCTTGCATTCTCCCCAAAATTTATCCGCTGAATTGTAACCCCATGGTGTTAAGGAAGTAAGGTCTTTGGGAGGTGATTAGATCATGAGAAAGCAGCCTTCATGGATGGGATTAATGCCTTTAAAGGAGGCTGTAGGGAGCTACCTTATTGCTACATCCATGTGAGGACTTGATGAAAAGGCACTATCCCTGGGCCCTCAACAGACCTTGGATTATTGGCACATTGATCTTGGACTTCTCAGCTTCTGGATTATGAAAAATAAATGTCTGTTCTTTGCACGTGCCCTGTCTGTGGTATTGTGTTAAAGCAGCCTGAAAAGACCAAGAGATTAAGGAACACTGGCTTCTAGAATGAATTATGCTGAGTAACAGGCCTTTCTCATCTTGATACAAAATACAAAAGCTGAAACACTTGTAGAAGCTGCTTCAGCAGTGTTAGCTTCTTCATTATGCACCACCTAAATACCCCTGAGGTCTGTGTTCTGGTGAAAGGAAATGACCACCCCAATCAACGTAGCTCATATTACACGTCTCCACTGAGGTTTGCCAAGTAAATTATAGGTATCATTATGGGGTCTTGTCAGATCTTCTCCAGAGCAAACCATTCTTCTTCATGCTCCTTACCTATCCACCCCGTTCTTGGCAAATATGCAGAAGCCTGGTAGATCTCCATGGAGATGCCACTTGCTCTGACATGCTTCCTCACCTCCAAGTTTAAGTTCACAACTGTGAGTCCCTGCAGCCTCTGCATTAGTGTTATATTTTATTGAAATTGCTTATATACTTATCAGGAACCGAGTCAGAGGTCTGCTCTACACACAGCATGAAATAAGTGCTAAATGATTTAGGAATCCATGACAGGGAACAAGCCCAGTGGCAAACTGTATCGGAAAGTTGGTACTTTACTTTCACTGAAAGATAGGTTGTGTGCTTGCAATGTGAAAGAATACACGCTTTGATCTGGAAATATGAAGTGAAATAAGTCCCAGGCCCTGCCCTTACAAATTTTCGTTCTATTAGGGCAGATTGAATATACGAGATAGGCCATTATTATAGAACATAAATGCACCTGCTCTTTCGGGGGCAAAAACTGATCAAATTGACATTCTTTTGTTCTTACAAGTGATGTAGTTATCCATGCCTAAATGAGGCAGTACTGATCATACTCTAGGCAAACATTATTAGAAAAGAACACATGACACATTTCAGGGCCAGTAACACACAGGGGAAGTTTCCTAGTATTTCTAGCTAGTATTATTTGAGAGCAACCAAAAAAAATGCTGTCCTTACAGTCTCTGTAATGTATAGCTCAAAGCCTGGAACAACTTTTGGACCAATCTACCCCAGGGAAGGCAGAGCACAGACCTAGAAATATATCATCAGGATGTGGGCAATGAGCTTATTAATTATTTTTTTGACAGGCAGAGTTAGACAGTGAGAGAGAGACAGAGAGAGAGGTCTTCTTTCCATTGGTTCACTCCCTAAGTGGCCTCTACGGCCGGTGCGCTGCGCTGATCCGAAGCCAGAAGCCAGGTGCTTCCTCCTGGTCTCCCATACGGGTGCAGGGCCCAAGCACTTGGGCCATCCTCCACTGCCTTCCCGGGCCACAGCAGAGAGCTGGACTGGAAGAGGAGCAACCAGGACAGCACCGGCGCCCCAACTGGGACTAGAACCCAGGGTTCCGGCACCGCAGGTGGAGGATTAGTCAAGTGAGCCGTGGTGCCAGCTCAGCTTATTAATTTTTAAACTAAGTTCTTGACTCCCAGGAAAAGACTGGTATTCTTTTTTTTTAAGGTTTTATTTATTTATTTCAGAGGTAGAGTTACAGACAGTGAGATGGAGAGACAGAAATAAAGGTCTTCCATCTGCTGGTTCACTTTCCAAATGGCCACCGTGGCCTGCGCTGTGCCAATCCGAGGCCAGGAGATAGGAGCTTCTGCCAGCTCTCTCAGCAGGTGCAGGGGCCCAAGAACTTGAGCAATCTTCCATTGCTTTCCCAGACCATAGCAGAAAGCTGGATGGGAAGAAGAGTAGCCAGGACTACAACTGGCACCCATGTGGGATGCCAGCACTGCAGGTGGAGGACTAACTCACTGCACCATAGTGCCGGCCCCAGACTGTGAGAACAAGAACAAGTTTATTTGATACATTCAAGTGCACATGTGGCTCACATAATGCAGAGAACTATAGAAAATTAGCACTAGCTAATAAAGCGACTGTTTTGATCAATAAAGCAAGTCACTTAAATTGGATTAATTTAAATAAATGTATTTACTTGAGAGGGTTTTTTTTTTTTTTTTTTTGGTGGAATTAACTAAAGCACCATTACATTTGGGATCAGTTCAACAACTGGCATGCTTTGAACTACCAACATTGCCTTATGAGCTACTTAGTTATAGAAGAAGGAACAAAAGGAGAAAGAAAAATAATATGCCATGGCTCTCAAGCAGGAGATTATAATAGAATAAGCAACTCTCACAGACAGAATTCTGCTTTCTATTTTGAAAAAAAAAAAAAAGCAATTCTACATAATTCACAGAATAGTGAAGAAAAATTCAAGAATAACTATAAAATCACCACAAGATGATGAGAAGCCAACTCTTTTTAAGGCATATTTTAAACCTACGTACTACACAGTGACCTATCCTCAAGCATACAAACTTCAGCTGAACTCCTTATACACTTAAGGTCAAATAAAATACATTTTCAAGTACTTTGGACACATATCCACATGGTTGTTTGGAAAATTTAAGACAACAATAGTGTTCAGAAGTAAATCCCAGCCCCCTTGGGCCCCTGCACCTGCATAGGAGACCCAGAAGAAGCTCCTGACTCCTGGCTTCGGATTGGTGCAGCTCTGGCTGTTGCGGCCTTCTGGGGAGTGAACCATCGGATGGAGGACCTCTCTCTCTCTTTCTCTGCCTCTCCTCTCTCTGTGTAACTCTGACTTTCAAGTAAAAGAAGTAAATCCCAGCCCTACAGCCTGCATAGAAAGAAGGTCTAAACTGAATCTCATTATTTCTGTTGCTTCTGTTTCTCACCCAGTCCAAGGAAACCGAAGAAGAATTTAAGTAATTGAACTCTCACAGATAATCCATTTATTTCTATAAATTTCCAGAACATTTTGTGTGTTGTTATTTTAGAATATGTGTTTGGCAATTATTCCGCCCATGAGAAGTGCCTGATTTTACAGTCTCAGTTTAAAATGTTGAAGGGATTATTTTTATACACTTAAATCCCATTGTTAAACAAGTCCTGGCCTTTTATACCAACAAGGAATGTAGGTGCTGTGTGAAATAGGACAGAGAGGCTATGAAGAGCAGGCGAGTTAAAAAGAAGTGGCAGGCTGAGAATATTGTTAAGCAGAATTTCTCAACCCCAATATTATTAACATTTTAGGTCAAATGACTTTTTGTTGTGAGAGCTGATCCTGAACATTGCAGGACATTTAGGAGTGACCCTGGTCTATATGTACTAACTCCGGCAGGCACCTCCCATCCCCTCATTGTAACTATGACAATTTTGTGTCTTCAGGTGTTGCCAAATGTTCATTGCTCTGGTTGGGAATCACTCTTTTTGATTAAGCATTTAAAATGGAATAATAGAGGCCACCTATTAGGGCACCTATAATGGAATAACAGGTGAAGCTGCTGCCTAAAATGCCAGCATCCCATATGGGTGCTGGTTCAAGTCCATCTCCAATATATCTCCCTACAATGGAAGATGGCCCAAGAAATTGGACCCCTGCCACCCACTTGGGAGTTTGGAAGTTCAGGTTCCTGGCTTTAGTCTAGCCTATCCCTGGTGTTTGTGGCCATTAGGGGAGTGAACCAGTGGATAAAAGATCTTCCTCTCTCTCCTTGTATCTATGCCTTTCAAATAAATAAATCTTTAAAATAAATAAATAAAGTAAAATGGAATGATAAAAATGCTAGGATGATATCATCTCCATCTCTTGAAGACACAAAGTAGTAAGAGTAATAGTATTACTGTTTTAATGTATTTATCTTGTTAAAGTTATCATTTATCTATGTATAACTCTGCCTTTTTTCAGAATATTAACTTGCCCAAAGTCTTATTTATTTTATTAATATTATTATCTCCATAGAGCTTTGCTTTCTTCATATTCACACACACATTTAACTTAAAAAAAATCAATTTCACAAACCCACCAAGGAGTCTAAACTCTGTGTTGCTCACATTCTTAGATAAGAAACACAAGAGGCCTCCATGTCGTAACAGAGCCTGAGGGAACAGACTCTCCAGGAACTTGTGTCCCCGGGGTTGGTTGGGTATAGCACCCTGAGCATGCACACGAGGACAGGCAGTTATCACTTGCACACTTCAAGTTCTATGGAAGTTACCGTATGTGTGCTTCAGGGGCATACTTGGTGTGTTATACTTAAGTAATTTCCTTCAGATGGGAGTAAAGAAAACATTTAACTGGTTCTCAAAATATAAATGTGTCAGACCTCCCCTTTGATGTTTCATTCTCTGTTTGTAACTTGTACTTTCAAGCTATGAACTCTATGATTACACTTAATGGATTTAGGAGATTAGGGAGATGTAATATGATTTTTAAAAAGATTGCACTGGGATGACAGGTAGGAGATCTGGATCTTCTGACGCTTTATAAATAGCAAGATTGACATTATGTTGCCATAGATAAGTCACATGAATTGATTGGCACATGTCCTGACAACCCCACCAGGTTGTCGTGGAAATACAAATAATGAATTCATATGAAAGTGCTTTAAAAAGTGAAATGAGTGATGAAAATATCTTTGAGTATGAAGATTGCATTCCAAGGTTTCAGAATTCTAAGTATCTACATTATAAAACATTTTAAAGGGTCCCTTTGCTTCCTTGAAAGAAAGAGAAGAACCACTGGAAATGGACTTTTAAAGGGATTGGGAAGGACGGCCGGCACCACGGCTCACTAGGCTAATCCTCCGCCTGCGGTGCTGGAACCCCAGGTTCTAGTCCCAGTTGGGGCGCCGGTCCTGTCCTGGTTGTTCCTCTTCCAGGCCAGCTCTCTGCTGTGGCCCGGGAGTGCAATGGAGGATGGCCCAAGTGCTTGGGCCCTGCACCCCATGGCAGACCAGGAGGAAGCACCTGGCTCCTGACTTCGGATCAGCGTGGTAGGCCGACAGCAGCATGCCGGCCGTAGCGGCCATTTGGGGTGGGTGAACCAATGGAAGGAAGACCTTTCTCTCTGTCTCTCTGTCTCTCTCTCTCACTGTCTAACTCTGCCTGTCAAAAAAAAAAAAAAAAAAAAAAAAAGAATTGGGAAGAAGACCCATTCTCTTCTATGTGTCTCTGCATTATTTGCTAGTTCCCAGGAATCAGAAGCCATTTCTTAATGATCCCCACCCATAGCCAACCTCTAATCAAAACATTCCTGATTTCAGTAGCTATCGTTTGGCCTATCTTTAAAAGGAAAAAGGAACACATTCAAAATCCTTTGGTTCTATCTTTCCCTATTATTACTATTATTATTACTATTATATTATTTTCCTATTATTTCTTTTTCTCCTTTACAGTCAAATACCTTTCAAAAGTCATTTATGGCTGGCGCCACGGCTCACTAGGCTAATCCTCTGCCTAGTGGCGCCGGCACACCGGGTTCTAGTCCCGGTCGGGGTGCCGGATTCCGTCCCGGTTGCCCCTCTTCCAGGCCAGCTCTCTGCTGTGGCCAGGGAGTGCAGTGGAGGATGGCCCAAGTACTTGGGCCCTGCACCCCATGGGAGACCAGGAGAAGCACCTGGCTCCTGCCAACGGATCAGCGCGGTGCGCTGGCCGCAGCGCGCTGGCCGCAGCGTGCCGGCTGTGGCGGCCATTGGAAGGTGAACCAACGGCAAAGGAAGATCTTTCTCTCTGTCTCTCTCTCACTGTCCATTCTTCCTGTCAAAAAAAAAAAAAAAAGTCATTTATCTCTGTAGTCTCTCTTTTCTCTTTTCCAACTAATTTGTCCACCCACTAGGAACTGCACAGGGTGTCCCTAGGTTTGCCACCCAAGGCACCGTATGCAGAAGCAACTCTCTCTCCTCAGCCTTCTTGATGTCACTGTTCCCTTAACACTGTGTGGGCCCTGTCTTCCTCCCAGCCTTCTGCTGTGCGAGGCTTCCTCTACCACTTGGGCTGCTCCTGTCAGTCTCCTTGCAGCTCATTCCCTAACCTTGATCATTAATTTCTGGAATCCTCAAAGGATTCTTAAATTCCCAGTGCCTAGCATAGCATTTTACACCTAAAAGGCACTCAGCAAAACCGGCTAACTGAATGACTAGAAGACTTAAATTAGAAATGAATGAATGTGAGCCGGCACTGTGGCATAGTGGGTACAGCCGCTGCCCACAGTGCCAGCATCCCATATGGATGCTGGTTTGAGTCCCAGCTGCTCCATTTCCAATCCAGCTCTCTTCTGTAGCCTGGGAAAGCGGTAGAAGGTGTCCCAAGAGTTTGGGCCCCTGCACCCAAGTGGGAGACCTGGAAGAAGCTCCTGGCTCATGGCTTTGGATCAGCTTAGCTCTGGCCATTGCAGCCATCTGAGGAGTAAACCAGCAGATTGAAGATATCTCTCTCTGCCTCTGCCTCTGCCTCTGCCTCTCTGTAACTCTGCCTTTCAGAAAAAATCTTTAAAAAAAAAAAAAAAAGAAAAATGAATGAATGATAGGATGTTCAAAGAGAGAAGGCTACAGTGGTACAATCAAATTCTACTTTTTCCCTAAAGATTATAAAGATAGCACCTGTTTTCCTCAATTTATTTGAATTTCCATGTGTGTCACCTTTAAGAAAGGCCTTGATATTCGAGTATGGCTGAAAAGCCCATGAGAGCGTTTCAGGTCTGGAAAGCCAAGACACTGTGGTAGAAAATGTTCTGCATGATGGATCTCTGTGAGTGAGACCCCAGTGGAAAGTAGGGGCCATCAAAGAAGGATGTACTTTTCTCTGAAGGGAGGAGAGAACTTGTACTTTGCATATGGCCTTGTCTAAATACCAACGGAGTTTGTGGACTCAAAAGGACTCAAAAATAGCCTTGGCAGCTCATGTCAAGAGCCTCAGGTGGTCACAGACGTCAAAAATGAGAGTGTCAATTGTTAAATCAACAACAGGAGTCACTGTGCACTTACTCCCCATGTAGGACCTCTGTCCTTAATGAGTTATATTACAATAATTAACTGCAAAACTTGCTTTCAATCTGTACTTTATACCTGGTGTGTGTGTATGTCAGTATAAACATTAAAATCTTTACTTAGTATAGAGTTGGTCCTCTGTATATAAAGTTAATTAAAAACAAACCTTAGGGGCTGGTGCTGTGGCGCAGCGGGTTAACACCCTGGCCTGAAACACCGGCGTCCCATATGGGTGCCGGTTTGAGTCCCGGCTACTCCACTTCCCATCCAGCTGTCTGCTATGGCCTGAGAAAGCAGTGGAAGATGGCCCAAGTCCTTGGGCCCCTGCACCCGTGTGGAAGACTCTGAAGAAGCTCCCGGCTCCTGGCTTTGGATCGGCTTAGCTCCAGAAATTGCAGCCAACTGGGGAGTGTACCATCTGATCCACCTCTCTGTCTCTCTTCCCCCTCTCTATATTTCTCTCTCTGTCTCTCTCTCTCTCTCTCTTTCTCTCCCCCTCTCTCTGCCTCTCCTCCACTGTGTAACTCTGTCAAGTAAAATAAATAAATCTTTAAAAAAAGACAAACCTTAATGAATAATGGGATGGGAGAGGGAGTAGAAGGTGAGTTGGGAGTGGGGGTGAAAGAGCGGGAATGAGTGGAAAAACCATTATATTCCTAAAAGCTGTACATATGAAATTTGCATTCATTAAATAATAGCCTTATAAAAATACATATGAAAAGGTTGATATAGATGTAATAAAACAACTTAAATAACAAGTTTCATGAAGATTAAATGTGAAAGACCTTTGAACATTCTCCCTTTTAGTGTTTAGCTTTTAAATAAAATTTCAAAACCCTGTTAAAAAAAAAGAGGTCTTGATCACTCTATTTAAAAAAAAAAGTAGCCCTTCCTATCTTTGACTGTCTCCTTATGTCCCACTTTATCATTTTACAACCTAGTACTCCCTGCCATAATTATATGCATGTGTCTACACGGATGTGTGTACCTGTATGTGTGTTTATGTTCTGTATCTCAGACTAACCAAGTGGTGACAGGGAAGGAGAGCATGAGAACAGTATGAGGGAGTCCTTTTCCAAGGGGGAAGGGTATCTTATCATTGACGTTTTTTAGGATTGAGTAACATCGTTTTGGTAGGTTGATTATTTTTAATTCTCCACAGACAATGCGCTCTTCAGTGCCTGCATTCAAAGGAAAGTGCTGCTTCTGACACAATCTTCATGCAGCAGTGCGAACCCTAGAAAACAAACCTTTTTAACTTATTTCATGGCTTTTTGCCAGATAAATGAAGGAACAGTATCGGCATCTTGGAAAACAAGTATTAACATAAGAATAGGAAAAATACCCACTTACGATCTTTTCATCTCAAAGACTTAACTTTTTTAACAATTTAAAATGGTTTCTTCCTCTTATTTTCTATGTATGATTTAACCAAACTTAAGTCATAAAATGTGTTCACATGTCTGTAATCCAACTTTCCTCTTAATGTTTTCCAAGAAGCTAAATGGGCCAATTTGCAAGCAGACTGTCAGAATTCCAGTCTCTGAGCAGCCACTTTGCCATCTTGTTAGCACTTAAGCCAGATACTGAACATCTTTGCGCTTCAACTTCTTCATTTTAAAAACAAGATGATCTTATTACCTGATTTGTTATGAGGATTAAATGAGATCATCTGTGTAAATGTTATTTTGGGGGTGTGTGACGCCTCTACACTGATCCCCAGTGATCCTGGCTTCCTGGTATCCAGTGTGTAATGTCTTCCTTTTGGGAGTCCTGGGACGGAACCTAGTGACTCCTTGCTTAGGGAAGTAGTCGAAACATCACTTGTGAGACTTGGTGACAGAGCAATTGTGCTTACTGCTCTGCGTACCCTCCACAACACACTCACTCATGGCTGGTCTGTTGTGAGCCGTCCAGTGCAAAGGAGCGGACGGAAGCTTGGGGTCAACAGTTTTGCCTCTGCCAACAGCATCACTAGTGAGCTTGGAGATAACTCCTCCTCCCATCAAGTCTGCAGATGAGACTTGTTGCCATCTTATAAGAGACCTTACGGTAGTGACACTCAGCTAAGCTACACCTGCATTCCTGACCCACAGAAACTCTGAGATCATGCATGTGCATCAGAGTACAGTAACTTCCTCATCGGGGCAGGGGGAGGTAAGTGTTGCATAGCCTTGTTTTTTTAATGGGCTATTTCAAATGTTCAGTATCTGAGCACTCCTTTAGAGCATAATAATTTTTTTCATACCATTTTTAAGGAGATAGAAAACTTAGACTAGGAGATGAGAAATCCACATCCCATTTCTGTTGACAAAGATTATGCTGGATCGTGTGGCTTGGTGTGATAGACGAGCAGTCTTCCTGACTGGCTCTCAGAGGAGCTGCACTTAGAACCCTGTCTTAGGCAATGCCAAAGGGAACAGACTGCCTCATGGAGTAGAAAGAACACATCTCTGGAGAATGGTTCTGTCTTTAGGAAGAAGTTGGCGTAGATGCTCCAATTAAAATGAGATTCCTAAAGAAAAAAACACATAGGACAGAACACATGCACTTTTCCATCCCAAACTTATCATCATCCCGGGGAGAGCATGCATATGAGGAAGCCCAGGCGGCCACTTCCATGGTCTTCTCCACCCCAGAGGGACCTTAACCACACTGCACAAGCAGCAATACCAGTCTTGGGCATGCATTCACTATAAATTATTTATCCCTGGAATAGTTGTCGGGTATCTACTTGTGGTAGGCAGTACTCTAATTTATTGAGCTAATCACATTTTAGAAATTTAGATGATTTTGTGTTTTGGCATTGTAAATATCATACTATGAACAACCTTCTCTTAAGTTTCTTAGCAATAATCCCTGAAAATAGAGTTTAAATCAAAAGTCTTGAATATTTATATATATTTTTCCTGTATGTTACTAAACAGCTTACAGAATGATGAATTTCCTTCTGTCATGCCAGTAGGGTAAAAAAATTAGCTCTGATTTTTAAAGATTTGAGTGTTAGCCTTTATTTTACAATCTTTGCTAATTTGATAAGTGAGCCGTATCATATTTATTTTAATTTGCAAGTTCTTGATATTGGTAAAGTTGGAAACTGCTCATTGTTAACTGGCCCATCTGTATTTGCATTTCTCTAAATATCTGTGTGTCCACTGCTCTTCACTCCTCAGTCCAGAGGGCAAATGCTCAATTACCCTGTGCTCTGCAGCAGTGTAATCCACAGAGAAAAGGACCTGGAAAAAATGCCCCCTGGGTACCTCAGGCTGCTTTTCTTATAACTCCCTGCAGTGAACTTATTTTTCCTAGGCCATTTCATCCTGTGTAGTTCATAATGATGCCTAACACAGCATTATAATGTGTTCACTGTGCACCAGACATCACTCTAAGAACTTGGTTTTATATTAACACACTGAATCTTCAAAACAGCCTGCTGAGATTGCTAGTATTTTTACCATCACTTACAGAAGAGGAAACAGAGCAGGGCAGTCAGTGCATAATTTATCCGAGATAAAACAGTAACAAGCCAAAGATACGGGATTAGCATGCTGTACCCCATATCAGGGTCTATGGGTATAACCCAGCACAGTACTAGATTTAATCCTAGAGGACTATGGAGGACTTTCCCAAACAACTCATCCTTAATGAATAATGTGTCTGCAATATTACACAGAGTAGGCATTCTCCCTCGTTTTGATAAGCTTTTAATAATAAAATGATTGTTTCCCCAGTAAGACAGCTTTATTTTTTTCTAATGATAAATGATATGTATACTTTGATGGTTAAAAGATCAGAGATTACAAAACACAGAAAACAAAGATGATAGAATCTCATCCCCTAGAAGCAGAAAAGGCACAGTGTAGGAAACTGAGAGTGAATTAACATTCTATTTCCATATTGGTACCACTGAATCCAATATGGGGAAGGAGGTGATTACAAGTATAGAGTTCTACTTCCTTTAATACTTTTTTCTATCGTACTTTGTGTATTTTACACTGTAACATTTAGTTGTTACCAAAGAAACATGTATAGAGGGAAATTTAATTATGCAGGTACAACCATTTTAATTTAATTATAAAAAGGAGATTTAACTTAATTAAAGGGAAGAAACAAAGCTTTTAAAAACATCCCACATAATCTAAGATATTTGTATTGCTTCCTCCACTCTATTTCTCTTTCTATTTAGAACTCTAATTTGCTCCATTTATATTAATAAGAAAGAGCTTAGATGCATTTAAGTTAATCAAACTTACATAGTAAATCATAAGTGAATACAATTTAGGTGTACATAGCATCCTCAAACATAAGCGATTAAGGACATAAGACTTCCACTTTGTTGGCTTCTGTTGAAACTATAGTAAATATTTAAGATCAATTAGCATTTTTGGTTAATGGGAGCCTATCAAAAATAATGCAATCCAAAAACTTAAAAGAAAACTATATTGTTTTAAATATATTTAATTTTTAAAATTTAAACAACAGTAATTTTAAAGTTTAAACTAGTCTTCATTTGAAAATCCTTTTAAGCTAAACATTGATTATTCTTCTATAGTCATTAATTATCTTACACCTTAATTGTCAGTGTTACAAAGTGAGAATTGATCCCAAATATATATTTTCTATTCTTAAATTAATGCTTATTTCACTTCACTCAAAGTAGTGTGAAGAATTATACTTCAGAAAATATAGACATAAAATATTCAAGTAAAAGCAAGCAAACTGTCTTTATTCTAAGCTACAACAATGTGCCTGGTTATAGTAAACATGCAACCAATAATTTTGCATCTGCTATTTTTGTTTGTTCAAAGGTAAATAGATTAAAAGGGAACATTTTCTGTTTTCATGCCAAAGTATCACCAAACTTTCTTTCAATAACTGTTTAAAATGTACAGCCTTAAGGAAAACAAGCAAATCAAAAAAATTGATCAATCATTTTGACAAAAAATCAAAATGGTTGCATTGTATTATTGAACTCCTTTTGACCCTCTTTGATTAAAAATCAAAATCAGGTATTTGACTGAATTTAACAGATAGTACTTCCACGACTGGCACTGTGGCTTGGTGGGTAAGCCACCGCCTGCAATGTCAGCATCCCATAATGGGCGCCAGTTTGAGTCATGGCTGCTGCACTTCCAATCCAGCTCTCTGCTGTGACCTGGGAAAGCAATGAAAGATGGCCCAAGTGCTTGGGTCCCTGCAACCACGAGGGAAATGTGGAAGAAGCTCCTGGCTCTTGGCTTTGGATCGGCAAAGATCCAGCCATTGCGGTCATCTGGGGAGTGAATCAGCAGATGGAAGATCTCTCTCTCTCTCTCTGCCTCTGCCTCTCTGTAACTCTGCCTTTCAAATAAGAAAATAAAATCTTTTAAAAAATAAAAAAAAATAGCGCTTCCTCATTTTTTCTTTTTTTCTCTCTAATCCCCATCAAATGTGTCAAGCACAGAATTGTGATAGAATTCCAAAAATAGAGAAAGAACGTAGTCTTTTTTTTTTTTTTTTGACAGGAAGAATGGACAGTGAGAGAGAGAGACAGAGAGAAAGATCTTCCTTTTTTGCCGTTGGTTCACCCTCCAATGGCCGCCGCAGCTGGCACGCTGCGGCCAGCGCGCTGTGGCCAGCGCACCGCGCTGATCTGATGGCAGGAGCCAGGTACTTATCCTGGTCTCCCATGGGGTGCAGGGCCCAAGCACTTGGGCCATCCTCCACTGCACTCCCTGGCCACAGCAGAGAGGTGGCCTGGAAGGGGGCAACCGGGACAGAATCCGGCGCCCCGACCGGGACTAGAGCCAGGTGTGCCATGCCGCTAGGTGGAGGATTAGCCTAGTGAGCCGCGGCGCTGGCCTAGAACAGATGATTTTTAACAACTGGCTGGGCACATTGAAACAAATCATTATACTTTATTGGACCAAAATTTAACCCTGTTCAATATGCTTGTTTTACTAATTTTCCAACTAAATATAAAATTAAAAAATACTCATTTTTTAAAAAGAATTATTTATTTTATTTGAACAAATTAGAGAGAGGGAGAGAGAGAGAGGGAGAGATTTTTTATCCACTGGTACACTGCTCAGATGGCCCCAAAAGCCAGGGCTGAGCCAGACTGAAGCAGTGAGCCAAGAGCTTCATTTGGGTCTCCCACACAGGTGGCGGGAGCCCAAGTACTTGCACCATCTTCTGCTGCTTTTCCCAGGCCATTAGCGGGGAGTTGGATCAGAAGTGGAGCAGATGGGAACATGAAATTTCACCCATATGGGATGCCAGCATCCCAGGTGGTGGCTTAATCTGCTATTCCACAGTGCTGGCCACTCATTTATCTTAAAAAAAAAATCATATACCAAGCAAGACTACATATGTTCCTAAACTATTAGTTAGATGTGAAAATATTCTTCAAAATGAAGGCAAATGAAACCTGTGCTGTGTTTGTTCTGAGTCCCTAAATAAGGCTATGGAACCACACGAGGAATAGGTCTGAGAGAAGATGGGCCTTCAGCATTGAGCGAGAAGCTTTAACATTTCACATACCTCATTCGTTCTCCTCATTAGTCGGAAGCCTGCACCATTGCTCCCACCTGCATGAAGAGATCCACTCCCTCAAAATGGAATTGTGGTTCCAACTCAGAAATCCATCAGAGTTCAATGGGATTGATGATTCCTCCAGCAAGTCTGCCATGATGTTCTCAATTAGAATCCTCTCCCATTTATTTGGGTAAGGAGGTAACTAGGAAGGAGCAGTCAAGGTTCCCAACTCCATGTTGCAGCTCCACATGCCTTGCCTGCTCCAATGCCGCCCCATTTCCCGTTCAGTGGAAACCCACAGCTTTGGAAAGCCACCAGAACCAGATCTGGCCAAAAACAAAACCCATGACTTCCAGCTGTATCCCAGCAAAGACTTTTACTAATTATATGATCATTATTATAAAATACCATGGCTGACACACCTACTTCCATTTTGCCTCTGCCACCAAAAAAAGGCATAGAAATTGACGGCACTCAAATTCTTCCCTATAAATTCTTTGCCCCTATATATAGTCAATAAAACCTCTCCCCAGACACCACCCCCTCTGCCTCCAGATCATATAAAAGGAAGACCTCAAGCTTCAGGGCACGAAGCTTGTACCTTAGTATGCCACTCTCTCTCTTGTGTGTGTACTTGGACTTGGCATGTAAATAAATGTTGCTTCTTTGCTGACATTTATCCGTGTCTCATTCTCAAGTTCTTTCTTGCTCAGAGACACCAGCCACCCCATGAGCTTGGCATATCTCACCATCTGAGAATGTATCAAGCCATATGACAAGTATTAGGATAACATTAAAAATAAGCAATCCCTGAGTGCCTGCTAAGGTCAACGTACAGTTGAAAATACCAGAATGCCTGACCAACAGTCCTGAAATGGGTGGAACTATCCTGTCATAAAACAGTCATTCTGGAAGTAATCTGTTGCTGGTAGTTCACAATAAGGTTCAAACACATAAATAACCAGCCCTAAACTATACGACTAGTCAGCAGTACAACAACATCAGAAATCAAGCTTCTTTTACTCTAAATTGCTCCGCTTTTAATATTATTTCATGTGTTGTTTCCCCTACTGACCATTAAATAATTTAACTGAAGTGGGTAGGTTTGCCTCACCTCATTTGTATACATATTTATTGTATAAATAAAAAAATAACTCCCTCAACTCTCTTCAGGAAGATATTAATTTCCATAATGATATTGAAAGCCCAAGCAGAATGTATAGGAGAAACAGGAAAGAAACATGAAGGAGATGCAGAATTGTATATGGGTTGGACAGGAAGCAGTGGGACTTATTATATTTTAAAATACAAGGTTAGTGACTAGTTATATGGCAAGATAATTATTCCTATTAATAATGTATGACAATAACACACAACAACAGCTCCTGCAGTTCCCACGAATAGTCTTTCCTTTAGTGTAATGATATAGGAAACAAGATACTGCTGATTCTAGCTTTGCTATTGACTTTTTCACTTCACTAGTGGTGTGTCTCACAGGTTTTATGATCTCCTATGGTAACTTAAGGCTCCAATATAGGCTTAGAACAGTGGGTCACTTGGAGACCTTTCATAATAAAATATCTTCAGGTAGATTTGTTTTGCTTATGCTAATATTAAAATCAGCTTGCTTACTTTGAGCACATTCCAGCTGGTTCAAATACAGGAGAGTCCCTGAAGGAAGCCAAGATTAATATTTTTTTCCAGGAAAGCCACAGGTGTGATCAACCCTTCATGGAAAATAGACTCTACTTTGTATAGTATTAAATTCTTACACTCACTGTTAGATTTTGTGATTTTTCTCTATGCTTGGTGAGAGCAAGTAATTCTGTGCACTAAAATGTTAAGTTCAAAATTGGGACTGCTATTAACATCTTCGAGCATTTATCCAATAATTACTTGTGCAGTGACTTACATTTTTAAAAGACGATCACTATCTCTGTTGCATGAGTGCTTGGGCTTTAGTCTTCCATATTAGAATTAATTCAACATTAAGAAAATCAGTGTCCATTTGTTTTTTCTTATATAAAGCCTCATGTTCAAAGCTAGAATTTAGGTAGAATCTCATTTAGAAATATATCTGTAACACTGCTTTTCTACCTTCAAACTAAGCATAAGGCTTCCGACTGCGATATGTTACACCCACACATTACAGCTGCCTTCCTTCCCTAGTCTCTTTTTATTCTCTTCTTACCTTTAATTAAAATGCATTAAAGAAAAAAAAAGAAACAAATGGTTGCAGAAAGTAGCATTTAAATGGGAACGATTGCTCTAAATGTTGCTGTTTGGAAAATATATGACATGGTGCGTGCATCTTTACAAGGCGTCAGAGGACACATGTTATAACATAAGTATTATTTATTGCAAGGTTGGATGGAGTGAATAGAACTCTTCCTGTGACCTGATTTCCACATGGAACTTCTCAGACAATGAGCTGAAACCTCTTCTGAATTGTTCACTTTTTAAAATTATTTGTGTTTTCAGAAAATGTACAAGTCCTGTCTTCTGTTGCTGCTGTGGAAAGAAAAAAAAAGAAAGAAAGAAAATACTACAGGGGCTAGTATTATGGCACAGTAGGCTGCTGCCATGTTAGCATTCTATATCTGAATGCTGGGATCTAGTCTGTCCTCTGTTTCCTATCCACTTCCTGTTAATGCACACCATGGGAGCAGCAAATGATGGCACAAGAACTCGGTTCCCTGAGGGAGACCTAGCTGGAATTCCACACTTCTGGCTTCAGACTGACGCAGGCCTGGCTGTTGTGGGAATTTGGGGAGTGAACAAACAGATGGAAAATCTCTCTCCCCTCTTTCTTTCCCTTTCTAATGAATAAATAAGTAAATAAATAAGTAATAAATCTGTTTTAAAATACCACAAATCTAGTATTTTAAACAATATTAATATATTATCTTATAGTTCTAGAGTTGGAGCTGAAATGGGCCACAATGGCTAAAATCAGGATTTTTTCCTTTCTGGAAGATCTCAAAAACAGTCTGTTCTCTTGTCTTTTCTTTCTTCTAGAGGCTGGCCTGACTCTCTGGCTCATGGCTTCCTTCCATCTTCAAATCCAGCAATGGTCAGTCTCACATCGTATCGTTCTGACAATGACTTCTGCCTCCCTCTTCCTTACTTAAGAAACTTTTAGCTGCATTAGGCTCACCTAGATAATCAGGATAACTTCCTTTTCTCAGAATCAGCAGATCAGCAAATTTAATTTCCTCTGCAACCTTAATCCCCATTGCCATGTCATCTAACACATTCTCAGGCTGCAGGGAAATAGACATTTTAAGAGGTCATTGTTTAGACAACCACAAATTCATGCATATATCCCACTTTGATACAAATGCACCATGGAAATACTTAGTCACCGAACATTTCACTTACAATTGTAGACATATTTAAAGGTCTACAAATAATGCAGTTCTGAGTGTCCATATGACCTGCTGTAGGCAAACGAGCTTACCTTTGTGGTAAATGTGTTGTGATATTGAGCCTTAATTAAACAAGTCATGTATTACATGCAAGAGAGTAATGTAAGCTGCTGCCTCATCACCCTAGTTTTTGCCTTATTCCTTATTAGTGGTTTATCAGCCACCTGTCTTCCAAAAAGCAAAGATCTGCAATCACATTTGTGCACACAAAAACCCACTTAAATCCACTCCTGCACACAGGTTTCTGAATCAATTCTGTTTGAAGGAAGGAAAGCTTTTTTCTGTTGATTTTCAGGGATTTATTTTTCAGCTGCTGCTACTACATCCACTCTCACGTTGTTTCTTGGGCTGAAGCACTTCTAATCCCAATGAAGCCCATTCTGATAGGAAGGTCAAGGCTATACCTGCGTTTCGCAATCTGAGTACGCCACCTCAATCACGCCACACCTCTCCAATCACATCCCATGGGTAATTTACATTCTGAAGATCTCCTGACTCCATCGACCTCTTTGGGGGACATCGATGGGCTCTCAGGGACTTGAAGTCCTGTTCCTTTTCTTTCTGGGAACTAGGTTCACCATGTCATCCTCCTGTTTCTAAGCTCAGAAACCAGGGTTCTTTTCCTCATGACAATCATTCACTCATGCTGATGCCTGGTTTAAATTATAATATCAGCAAGTAGAGACTGTCAGTTTTTCGACTTTCCTGTGGAGGACAGTCAGTCAGAATTTCTATTTTTGAAAGGCATGGAGATGGCAGAGCAATAGGTAAAGGGAGCTTGGGGTCCTGTTTTGATGTTGAAGTGTCCAACAAGCACATTGTTGTTAGATGTTTTGGAATGAGTTGGGAAAGAGCTCAAAATCACTAAACAACCCTCTCCCATAGCTATCTCTTCTCCCTTATACCATTATAAACTGTGGGTGCCAATGGTTGGCCTAAACTGCTTTTTTGACTTCTTGGTCCATCAGAAATTCATGGTGAGCATGAGATTTTAACTTTCAGAACTAACTTTCTTTCTTTTTTTTTTTTTTTTTTTTTTTTTGACAGGCAGAATGGACAGTGAGAAAGAGACAGAGAGAGAGAAAGCTCTTCCTTTTACCGTTGGTTCACCCTCCAATGGCCGCCGCGGCCGGTGCACTGTGGCTGGCGCACTGCGTTGATCCGAAGCCAGGAGCCAGGTGCTTCTCCTGGTCTCCCATGGGGTGCAGGGCCCAAGCACTTGGGCCGTCCTCCACTGCACTCCCTGGCCACAGCAGAGAGCTGGACTGGAAGAGGGGCAACCGGGACAGAATCCGGCGCCCCCACCGGGACTAGAACCCAGTGTGCTGGTGCCACAGGCAGAGGATTAGCCTAGTGAGCTGCGGCGCCGGCTCTCAGAACATTCTAATGAAAATGGAAATCAAAATTAGAATAATACTTTATAACAATTCTACATAAACTAAGAAGTTACCCTAACACTTGACTTGTGATATTTTGTTCCATCCATACAAAATCCCATAAAAATGTGTATCTTTTTTAATCTCTGTATTACAAATGAGTAAGCTGTAATTTAGAGAGATCAAGTATTTGCCCAAGTGTTTAATGAAGGGGTAGACACTGTGGCCCAGTGGGTTAAGCAGTTAGTTAGCATACATGCATCCCATAGAGCACCAATTCAAGTTTTGGCTCCTCTATTTTGATCCAACTTCTTGCCAATGCATCCTGGGAAGTAGCAGGTGATGGCTCAAACACTTTGACCCCTGCCACCCATGTGGGAGACCCAGATAGCATTCTAGGCTCCTGGCTTCATCCTGGCCCTCAGCCTTGGTTGTTGCAGGCACTGGGGGAGTGAACTAGGAATAGAAGGTCTCTCCCTATCTCTCTCTCATTAGTATTTGAGACTTGATCATCAGAGTTTAGAACCCATGTGCTAATTGCTATCCAATAATGCATTCAGTGCAGTCTAAATTACAGTCCATATGAAATAATCAGCCAAAATCCCATGAGTCAGAATGAGTGATGGTGTCTGGATTATTCAAACAAAACCTATTGGAGAAGGCAGCTATCTCAAGCCCAGGCATTAGCACTTGCTCTGTGAATCTGTCTGGGGAAAATCATTCCACCTCCCTAGACTTCTCTTTGGGGGCAGGAGAATCAAATATTCTAATAAGTGAAGTTCTTGTTAGTATTAACATTTTATAATATAATAAACCTTTTTAATCAACTAATAATTACTGCCTAATTTCTCCCTTTCATAAATTTAGGATTCATTTCTTCCGACTGTCTGGCTTTAAAGGAGATTCTCATGTGCCTTCAAATAGGCCAGCCATGATCATAAAATACTAAGCCTTTAATATTTCCAGTACCGTTGCATGTATTTCACTTGTAGCTACCACAGACCCTAGGTAGTGCTAGACAAACAATAACTGTTTATAAATGTGTGTCTGGATGATGAGACTAATTTTTCTTTTGCCACATGGACATCTGTTTTGAGATCTCAAAATTATATCTTGTCATATTTTTAAGAATATTTACTTGAAAGGCAGGGTTGGAAAGAGAGAGAGAGAGAAAGGGAGCTTCCATCTGCTGGTTCACTCTCCAAATAGCCTCAAAAGGCTGGGCTAGGTAAAGCAAAGCCAGGAGCCTAGAACTCTATCCAAGTCTCTCATGTGAGAAGCAAGGGCTCAAATACCTGGGCAGTTTTCCACTGTTTTCCAAGGTACTTAACAAGGAGATAGATTGGAAGGTGAGCAGCTGACACTTGACCCAGTGCTCACATGGGTTGCTAGCATTGCAGGTGGCAGCTTAACCCTCTGCACCATATTATTGACCCTTCTACCTCATATTTTAATTCTAAGAAGACTCTGGAGCCTTTGTTTCATTTTTAGCATGTTTGTGATGGAATGTAAGACCTTGCATACATAAATGAATTTCCAGCATGGCAACTGAGAACAAAATCATTTATCGCACAATGAGGACATGAAGTGGCAAAATTCATTCTGTATTTTACCTTAAAACAGCTGAAGAATGTTGAACATCATAGATAGCTAAAAGCACTAAATATTTTATTCTTCTGGAAATTTAAGACATTACAATGAATGTTTACTAAGTGCATATTATGTACCAGGCTTAGCTATAGGCATATGGGAATGCATGAGTATTAAAAACAAAGGGTTCCCATGTAGCCAGTTCCATGTTTCAGGACAGAGAAATACGTCCAGACACCCTTGGGAAAAAAGGCTTTGTTAGAAGAATGCAAAGCCGACGGCCTTTCTCAGAGCCTTGCTCTTCCCTGCAGCTGCTTCTCCTTCAACTTCTAAGGTATGTTGTAACTTGCCTTTTTGTGTGCTTGTTTATTATCAACCTCCTCTCACTGAAATGAAAACTCCAAGAAGGCAGGTTATGGAAGCTCTGTTGGTCACTGATGCATCTTCACAGCCTAGCACAGTGACTGGCACAGGGTAGATGCTCAATAATTATATATTGAAGAAATAAACAAACTTCAGCTCTTTATCCACTACTGACTACTCTTCTAGGCTCTTGTTTCCTGCTTCTTCCATTCTCTATGGTCCAAGACTCATTGGTGGATGCTCAAGAATAAGACACACCTAGAAGTTGTACCTTTAGTACTTAGATTCTTTATACTTCCATCTGACAAATGAGTGTAATAAAAGGTTTGTGTACCTACTACCATCTAAAAATGGCTCCTAAATGCAATGGCTTAAAATAATGAAAACTTCAATATTCCACGTGACTCGGAATCTGGAAGTGGCTTAGTTGGGTGTTTCTGGTTCAACTTGTACTAAAGTCTTCTAATCAGGATCTCTCTCCGATGTTGTAGTGAGATTGGGCTAAAACTGAAGTCATCTGAAGGCTAAACTGTGCCTGGAGGATTTGCTTCCAGGTGGCTCAGCACATGCTTGGCAAATTACTGCAGGTTGTTGAGAAGAGATTTTGGTTCCTGAAGATGCAGTGTTCTCTGAAGGGCTGCTCTAGGTCCTAGTGACATGACAGTGGACTTTCCTCAGAGAGTTACCCAAGAAAAGGGAAGGCAAAGGCCATGATGGCTTTTATGATCTAGTTTCAGAAGTCAAAACCATCATTTCTACAATATTTAACTAGTTATTCCAAATCACTACTATGCATAGTAGAAGAAACCCCACAAAGGCAAAAATACCAGAAACTAGAGATCATCAGGACCCAGAATGGTTTTTATTTAAGTAAGTAATATCTATGAAACATCTGGCATGATGCCAGGTGCACAGTGGGTAACCAGGTAATGTCAGTTCCTCTTAGATGTGCAGGCTTTCTTAAGCTTTGCTCATAGCAGTAAAGGATTATCCACCTGCAGAAGTCTTTGTTTTTCTATGAAATTGATAGCACTTTCTTCATCATTCATTTGTTCAACAACTCTATTGTCCTCAGACACTGTGGAACCATGACAATCTTATCCATATAAAACGTAAATTCTTGGTCCTAACCACTTCATGAAACAATAATCCCCCCAAATATTTAGCCTACACTTGTGTTGTCAGAATGCCCCATCTTAGCACCTCTGCAATAATATTATCTCGTGGCTTTCCAGAATACATCTTAGGCCTGTTGTTGATAAATAAGTTGGCCACCTTCTCCAACCCACTCTGATAACCTTGCCCCTTTTAACATTATCATCTATCTCTAACCTTCCTATACACAGAGAGACATCTATCAAGTCCTTAGCCTGAGCGTGGTGAGAGCAATTTGTTGTGTGCTATAGAACACAAGTGGCACACAGTGAAACCACTCTGAGCGTAACTAAGACCAAGCTTGAGACACAGGGGAAAATTCTACTGAAAGAAATTGTTCATGAAACACGAAATCAATCAGTAAGAAAGAATAATTTTGTAAACTACATTCCTCTTGATTTTTTTTCCAAATTAAAATCATTAGGAGACTATTTCCTTTAAACATTACTTTGCACACTTGAAGAAACTAATCATAAGCTCCCCCTGAAGCTAGCACCTGTTCAATTCTGTATTGTCAGCAAGGAATGCCACAGGAGTAAAGGTCTCACTCCAGGGAATTCGCAGAAGATTAAACTTCACCTGGAATATTGGGAGAAGCTGGTATGCTGAGTCAATACCAAGTACCAACTTTAACTTGATTTTCCATGCACAATCAAAATTGTGGTTTTCCCTAGCAGTAAAGCCTTTGCCTCCTCCGCTTTCTTTTATGAGTTCCCGGTAGAGTGTGTGTTGTGCCCTGATATTTGAAATTGATTGTACAGGTTCTATTTCAAGGGTGATAATAAACCTAGTGCAGAAGTTGGGCTTAGTGAAGATGTCTATTAATCTTTTTTCTAATATGGTTGATTTATTTTCCTTGTGGCAAAAAAGTGATTCCTAGAATGATCTGGTGATAACTTTGATTTAAATGTAGCTATAGATGAAGACTATAAAAATGGAGGGGAAATTATTATGTGAATCTTTTTAAAAGAAATAGTCCTCATTATGCCCACTCTGTTGAAACAAACAAACAAAAACTGTGCTTTTGCTTTAGTTTCCATATCCTCAAAGAAAAATAAGAATGCCCACCATTTAGTTCTACTGCAATTAAATTAGTTAACATTTGCAGGACCTAGAACAGTAGTGGGTGGATTTGAAATAAAATCAGAGTTCTGTTCTCTCTTTCCCTATATTTCTATGGTTTTTACAACATACTGACATTTTTGTTGTTGCTTATTTTTAATTCTTCAATTCTGAGTGTCAGGAACTCCAGGTTTTAGTCTCACTTTCTATATCAGATTTTGTTCAAATGAGGCATTGGCAAAGTGACAGGTGAGTGGTATGGTTGGGAAATACATCTCAAAATTTCTTATTGTCATCTTCAAATGTAGATATATACTGGATTATAGCAGTTCTGACATTGATAAAAATACATGCAACCATTATAAATTGTTTATATAGCAGTTTTTACTGGGTACCTCATTGCCTATTTAATGCCTTGAGTGGAAGTCCAAGTAAATTTCATTATGGTCTTCATTTCCAAAATAATGGTTTAGCCAGACAAACCGGAAACTACCTAATACTAAATGTTTGAAGAGCAAGAGATCTGACACTTCTTATGTATCCCCCATTACAACTATTTGTATAATATAAAAATCACATCTTGAGAAAAGTATTAGTCATGGTCATTCTTTACACAGTTCTGAGTCTCTAAAATTAGGATTTAAAAGGTACCCAACAGGTATCAGATGGGAACTTTATGGCCACTTAGATGTCTTAGTTAATTTTACACATCACTATCTAAAGGGAACTTTTATTTTCAAGAATGGAGAGTAAGAATATGAGGTTTGAAAGTTCATGAAAAAAATTAACTAAAAGAAAAGCTCATTTTGATGCAAAAATACATGAAATTTATGCATAGTTCTTTCATACTATATATTTTCCATAAACATTTTGCAGACCTCCCATACATCAGACAGCTTGAAGCAATGTTACAAAAAAAGATGCATTGTCAGTCCTCTTACAAAGTCAAACCTCTTGTTTCTTTGTGTTGTGTTCTTTTTTGGTGGCTGCAGCAGAGGCAGTGAACAATTCACTTAGAGGTTTAAATAAGCAGTGGGAAGCAACTCAAAGCTCCAGGAAACCTAGGGTGTGGTAATAAGGGTCCCCCAGAATGAAGAAGCAGAGACACTATCTTTTACTGAAAATCATGGAGCGTGATAACCATTGTAAAAAGACTTAAGTTTCTGAACACTTAATTAGCTTAAAAGCATGAAAGATCCAATGAGTTTTTAATTAACATTCTTTTGCAAATTAAAGACAATAGTCTTTCTTTATCCTTAGGTTCGCTTTCCACTGCTTCAGCTACCCACTGTCAATGGCACTTCACAAATATACATGGAAAGTTTCAGAAATACACAATTCATAAATCTTAAATTGGACTGTTCTGTGTACTGTGATGAAATCTCACACTGTCCAAATCCCTCCTGCTGGACACATGAAGCCCCTCTTCATTCAGGGTACCCATGCCCTATATGATACCCATGTATTAGTCACTAAGTAAATAATTCCATTATCAATTAGACCATCGTGGTCACAGCAATTGTTTCAAGTGACCCTTAAATGATAGCTTAACACTACATCATAATGCCTATATCATTCACCTCACTTCATCTCATCACATGATGTGGTATCAATTCATATCATTATTATAGGTAGAACAGTAAATTAAGATGTTTTGAGAGAGATACCATGTTCATATAGTTTTGTTACAGCATATTGTTTCAACTGTTCTATTGTGTTACTATTATTAATCTTCTGCTGTACCTAATTTACAAATGAAATTTGACCATAGATACGTATTATAGGAAAAACCATAATGTGTATATGGTCCAGTACTCTCTATAGTTTCTGGCTTCCACTGGGGATCTTGGAACATACTCCATATGGATAAGTGTGGACTACTACAATACATTTTCAGGGCTGTAGCGTATGTATGGTGTGTCTGGAAAGATCTTGATGAATTCAATGTAAATGCTTAAAGTAATATAATCAAAGCACTGTATATTTTCAGCCATAGTATATATTTTATTAAGCACTAAAATATAAGGCCTGCAATAGAAATGAAGCATACTTTTAACAACAGATGAATGATGTAACACTGCTTATGAAGTCAACTCAAGAGAATGTCCTTTTATGCTAATCCTTGGTCATCAATCTTCCTGAATTAGGTGTGCTTATGAATTCTCCAAAGGGGGCAGAAACTGTGGCCTTTGTGGTTAAATCTGGGGACTGGAGACCTGACATGGAAAACTGACATGAGCTCAACTTCCTACCCTACACCTTGTCACTTGTTCAGCTAATTCTGTAGTTTTCCTTCCTCCCTCTATTTTCTGTCTTTCTTGGTCTCTAAAATACTTTTTCTTTACTTGTAAAATTTTATGACTAAAAAATAACTTGAAAGTACAAAGTAAGTATATTTGATAAAGGAATGGCTTAAGGAGACACAGGAAGACATAGCAAAATGTTTGCAAAACCAAAAGAAGAAGATTTATTTTTTTTTATTAGAAACCGGTTTGATAACTCACAAGTCTGAGTGTTCATAGGCTGATTTTATAAACTCAGGGTTGGGACTATGAGAGAGAATTTTGCAGCTGTGGCCCTGGTTCAAGTAAGAGGATCCTTGAGATAATTATCATGTGAGAAATACATGATTCTCTGTGAATTAAGAACATAAACTCCTCGATTTTATTGTAGCCATGCCTGACACCAACTCCTGGTTCTACTACATTCTGTGTGGACTCTCAGTGTTCTCTCTCCATGACTTAGATCCCTAATATGAAAAACAAAGTCAAAATACTACTTATTTCTTATATTGTGGAGACTAAGTTAGATCTGCTTGCAAAGCCTCCTAACTACAAAATGTGTTAGTTCATTTACCGTTGGTCTTGGTCCCTTCTGGCAGCTATAAAAATACCTTAGACTGCATAATTTATGAATAAAACAAACTTATTGCTCCCTGTTTTGGAAGCTGTGACGTTCCAGATCAAGATACTGGCAGATCTGGTGTCTGGTAAGGACCCCTTCCTCATAGATGATATCGTCCATAAGTCCTCACACGGCAGAAAAAGTAAGCAGTCTTCCCCAGGCCTCTTTTTAAGGACACTCATCCTAATCAAAAGGACTCAACCTTCATAATGTAGTCACCTCCTTGTTTTTGAAAAGAGTTATTTATTTAAAGCGGAGTGTGTGTGTGTGTGTGTGTGTAAAAGAGAGAGTGAGAGAGAGAGAGAAAGGCAGAGAGGAAGAGAGGGAGAATGAGAGAGAGGTGGAGAGACAGAGAATCTTTAATGTGCTTGTTCAGTTCCCCCAAATAGCCACAACATCTGGGGTTGGTCTGGGTGTAAGCCAAGAGCCTGGAGCTCCATATAGGTCTCCGTGCTGTGGGTGATAAGGGCCCAAGGACTTGGACCATCTCCTGCTTTCCCAGTGCATTAGCACTGGATTAGAAGCAGAGTGGTAAGGATTTACCCCAGCATTCCAATGTGGGTTTCCAGCATTGAGGACAGCAGTTTAGGTCACTGGGTTACAATGCCAGTCCCATCTCCTTCTTAACAGCAGCACATTTGAGATGAGATTCCAATATACGAATTTTGGAGGGATATGCACATTCAGACCATAGCACTATTGTTCTCAATAGATATAAGTTTTGGGGCAGGCACCGTGCTGCAGTGGGTTAATCCTCTGCCTGCAGTGCTGGCATCCCATATGGGCGCCGGTTCTAGTCCTGGCTGCTCCTCTTCCCATCCAGTTCTCTGCCATGGCCTGGGAAAGCAGTAGAGAATGGCCCAAGTTCTTGGGCCCCTGCACCTGCGTTGGAGACCAGGAGGAGGCACCTGGCTCCTGACTGGATTGGCGCAGTTCCATCCGTTGTGGCCATTTGGGCAGTGAACCAACAGAAGGAAGACCTTTCTCTCTGTCTCTCCCTCACACTGTCTGTAACTCTACTTCTCAAATAAACATAAATCAAATCTTTAAAAAAAAAAAAAAACAGGTATAAGTTTTATGCAGTTGTTTCCTGAGGAAGTCTGGGAAGTATCCTTGCCTCCTTATCAATATCTTTACTCTATAAACTGCTCTTCCAGATACTTGTAGAAATGCAAAAAATGAACTCTATGACTTCCTAGAGCCCTCTCTCCAGTGTAGGTAGATATGCGCAAAAAATACTTGAAACAATAGTGCAGCTGAGAATTTTTGGAGCAAGATGTGAAACTGTTCATTGTAAGAGTGCTGAAGGATGAACTGGCTATGTAGTTTACAAGTCCAGCGAAAAGGAAAATGCTAGGCCTCCTCCTCCAATGTCAAAATGGCAGAACAATATGCAACACTGGGAGGCTTCTGAGCATGGGGCCTTGCGTGGCTGCACGGGTCAGACCACATGACTGATGCAGATTAGATAGGCATACAAATTCCACTCAAGAAAATTGTGGAAGTGCTATCATTAGAAGACACAGAAGCTGGGCTAGACCTTGAAGGATGGGAAGAACTTTGAAAGAACAGATAGAACCATCCAAGCAAATGATAAAATTTGAGTCAAGCCCCCATAGAATTAGAATTTAACTGAGATTTACTGTGGCAAAGTGATGTGATCATCAGGAAGGAAGGAGAGATAGAAAGATAGTAGCACTGAATTCTAATTATCTATCACAAGAAGCAACATAAAGTATTTTGAGAACAGAAACAAGATCAGATCAGTTTAGGAAGATGGATGTGATGGCAGAAAGACAGATGGATTGATTTTCATAATGGAGTCACAGACACCAGGAACTTTTGCAGATGAAAGAAATTCATTCCTTAACTGGCAAGTGGCCAAGATTTTCTTTTTCTACATACATATATATTTTTTTTTTATTTCACCTGCAGTGAGGACCTATTTCTGTTTTGAAGACATTGTCAATTATACAATGCAGACCAAAGACAAACATCATGGAATTTTAACCAGTATCCTTTTCTCTCTGTGGACAGATTTTTCAGGAACATCTCCATTCTGGTTACAGGAAGAAGCCTTGAAGGCACCCAAATGTGCATTAAAAGCCTATCACCTTTTCTTGGCCTTTCAAATAGAACCGTATTTCAGAAAAACCATGTCATTTTGCATTCCAAGCAGTGCTTTGAAGTCAGCATGGGTGAAACACTTGCCCTATACATCCACGAATAAAAGTGCAAGTCTGTGCATGTTCTGTATGTCTGTCTCTCATCCTGACAAACTGTCTTCAACAGTGGGAAATTAAAACTTGCTTTCTTCCTTTTCTGTTTTTCTTATAATAACTCAGGCTTGAGTCAGAGGTACATGTTCAGCCTCCCAAAAGTGCTGCTGTCATGTTGAGGGAGTTCCTTTTGTTCCCTAATTCATCATGTCTTAAAGAAAGCTAAAAAAAAAAAAAAAAAAAAAAAACTCAGGATGACAGGGATAGAATCAGTCAACCCTAAAGTGGGAAAGTGCGCACACAAACTGGATTTCAATACCTGTGAGATACAGAGAATACATTTTATCCATGTTGCAGATCACGACAGGGAGAAAGGATGAATATATTTTAATAGCAACTGAAAGCACAAAAACGTATTAAAATTTTTATGAAACAACTCCTCTTAAGGTAAAGCTTCAGAACTGTTTATCTTTCACTCCTCCATTAAACTTTTACTATCTGTGTTAAACCAAGTAAATGACTTGGGCCTTTCTGAGTCTCAGCTTTCTTACCTGTGACAAGAATAGACACTGGATAAGAACTCTCTGCATTAAGGCATCCACATTAGCCCTCTCTGGATCAGTGAACTCACGTCTCAGCCACAAAATGCAGTAGGAGGTACGAGGAGGGTACCTGTGTTCCTGCCCATCTGTCCCCACAAGACACCCACACCAGTGAGTATGGCGCTTAGACTGTAAATGTCTGTATTGCTGTTTTCTCCAGGAGACTGTGCGGATTACAGCCAATAATTAACATTCCTCTAACCGTGTGTAACGAGCGCAGGATGAAGTCAGCACCTGCCATGTCAAGTGCAATCAGAGCGAGGGGAGTGGCGTGTTCAGAAGCATCGTGAAAGGTGTGCTGGGCTGGCACTGCGGTGCAGTAGGTTAATCCTCCATCTGCTGCACTGGTGTTCCATACGGGCATCAGTTTTAGTCCCAGCTGCTCCCCTTCCGATCCAGCTCTCTGCTGTGGCCTGGGAAAGCAGTAGAAGATGGCCCAAGGCCTTGGGCCCCTGCACCCAGGTGGGAGACCTGGAAGAAGCTCCTGGCTCCTGACTTCGGATCAGTGCAGCTCTGGCTGCTGCAGCCATTTGGGGAGTGAACCAGCAGATGGAAGACCTCTCTCTCTGTCTCTCTCCCTCACTGTCTGTAACTCTACTTCTCCAATAAATAAAAAATATATTTTTTTACAAAAAGAAAGGTATGCTTTTTCAGAATTCTGACAATAGACCTGAGAAAAGCTTTCTAAATTTCCTCTGTAAATCTATTTAATAAATCTCACCAGATTTTTATATTTCTGTCTCATTTTGTTTACTTCATAAAAAGTATAACCATTACATCTCATATTTGTTACGTGCTACACACATGCGCACACACACAGATAGACACATACTTGTCCATCTGAGGAATGTCTCATATGTGCTGTGAAAAGGTTCTGCCATTTGGAACATACACATAACAAAGGACAAAGTAGAGGTGGCCCCTGGGAAATCTCTATTATCTAGAATCTGGACTGAGGGAAAAGATCTACATGAAAATCACATCTTAAGCCAGATAGTGGAGTGAATAATGCAGCATTGACATTCAGAGGATCTGCGAAGTTCTTGTGAGTGGCCACAGGCCGCAGTCTTAGGCCAGGAAAGCAAGAGAAAGCATGACAGAGCTGCCCTTGCTGCTTTCCTGGCAGTGTGAGGACAGGCAGCTTCCTCTGACCACTTTCCACCCAGTGACTCGTGAAGACTACCTGCCAAGAGGTACCAAGAATAACCCCCATTCCCTATCACTGAGGTGCGGGAGCGGGCCGTAACACCATAACTAGGTATTTGAACCATGGTACCAGTGAATCATATTCCGGAACGTTTCTGGTCATTGGAACATGTGTGTTTAGGTAACTATGGATATGCAATAATAGTGGAACCGCACAAGAGTAATGTGTCTCATAATCTATACTTCCAGGTGTATTGTTTCTTTTTAAACATTTTATTTATCATGTATTTATATCTTATTTCAAGAGACAGAGACAGAGAAAGAGCTTCCATGTTCTGGTTCACTCTCCAGTTGCCTGAAACAGCCAGGACTGGCCAAATTGAAGCTGGGAGCTGGGAGCTCAGTCCAGGTCGACCATATGCATGACAGGGACCCCACTACTTTTGCTGTCATCTGCTGCCTCCCAGGATGTGCATCAGCAGGAAGCTGGACTCGAAGGCATAGCCAGGACTTTCAAGTGGGATCTCAATCCCTGTGCCAAGTGCCCACTCCCTACCCTCCCTTTTAGTGTATACAGAAAACAAGGCCCAAAAAGGTTCATTGATTTTCTCCAACTCTCTGAGATACAGACAGAAGTAACCATGGCTTAAACAACAAGAGTCTTGAAAGTATGCTTTCTTAGAGGATACTTCTTTCCATTTTCTTTAAACCACTTGTTTATTTTGGTGTTTCTGTATTATTCTCAAAAAATAGTACATAACAGGTGGTTTTTTTTTTTTTTTTTCATTTGAGAGAGAGAGACAGAGATACAAAGAAATCCTATTTACTGGTTCATTCCCCAAATAAGGGCCAGGGCTCAACAGGGTCTTGAGTCAGGAGCCAGAAATTCAATCTGCGTCTCCCTTGTGGGTGGCAGGAAACAAATTACTTGAGCCATCATTGCTCAAAACACGGCCACACTGGCAAGAGCCAGGCAGTCGAATGTGGGGTATAGGCATTTTAACCACTAGGCTAAACATTCACTCCTAAGTTGGCATTAATACATTTTAATATGACTGTTGTGCACAAATATGAACACATGCAGAGAAAGCTCTCTCTTACTTGTACTCTTTGGAATTCCCCTTAAAGCTAATACACTTGAATTTATAGTTATTTAGCTTTTACACTTTGCTACTGACTATTAACAGTTTTCAGTAAAGCTATGCGTAACCCCCCAAAAATAGAGAAAGAAAAAAACTGAGAATTTTTGTAATTCAAGAATTTGTAACAGAAAAGATGACATGGATCAATCCAAAGTCACTGATGTGTGGTGTCCTAAGCAAAACACACAACACTAATCATGAGTTTTTTGTTTTGTTTTGTTTTTGTTTTTTTGTTTTTTTGTTTTTTGTTTTTTTTTTTGTTTTTTTGTTTTTTTTTTTTTGACAGGCAGAGTGGACAGTGAGAGAGACAGAAAGAAAGGTCTTCCTTTGCCATTGGTTCACCCTCCAATGGCTGCCGCGGCTGGCACACCACGCTGATCTGAAGGCAGGAGCCAGGTGCTTCTCCTGGTCTCCCATGGGGTGCAGGGCCCAAGCACTTGGGCCATCCTCCACTGCACTCCCTGGCCACAGCAGAGAGCTGGCCTGGAAGAGGGACAACCGGGACAGAATCCGGCGCCCCGACCGGGACTAGAACCCGGTGTGCCGGCGCCGCAAGGCAGAGGATTAGCCTATTGAGCCACAGCGCCGGCCTAATCATGAGTTTTAATTCCAAATCCATGATGGAATCAACAATGCAATTCCATTTTTGCTAGAACCATTGTGTAAGTCTGAATTGAAAGACCATCAGGGATTCCTACATTTTGTTTTACGCTGTGTTATTTTCTCCTGTTGTGAAGCATTCCTGTAGCCTCTTTCCTCTCAGTTGAAACTGACATCCATTTGAAAAGCATGAGCTGTCTAGCATGCTTCTCTCCTTTTAACCTTTACTACCTTGCTGGAGAGGGTCATATCTTTTCACAGTGCTTGTATCTCGCTTATGATTTGCAGCCAACAGAGTAGCCAGGAGTTCCATGTGTCTAACAAACCTCTGTGAGCAGTGAGGGGTGAAGATACCGGCAGTCAGGACTGCCCTGTCCTTCCCTTTATTGGCCTGCTTCAGCTAACAGCTTGTAGATGATTCCGAGATTTCTAGCTCATTCTCCGATACAGCACTTTACAATCCTTTCCATTTAACAAGATGCTTGGACTTACTCAATCTTGGCATAGAGAGAACTTAGAAACATGTAAATATATCCATGGTGAAATCCAAGGGGAAAGCTTTAGAAGAAAGTGTTCTGAGTCAATCTGGTTTTATGGTCACTGTGGCTTTGCTACATCAAAGAGAAGAAAATGTTAAACAATCAATAAATTTCAAATATACAAAAGAATTTCAGTAATAAGTGCTCCCTTAATCCTGTGTCTACTGTTTACTTTTTCATAATGACAGAACACCAAAACCTTCCTGAGCCACGGTTCTCTTCTCTGTAAAATGGAGAGTCACAGAACATTATAAAGTAACATGTAAAATTGGGAGCACATATTAAAGTATCAGGATATTATTATAGTATCAAGATATTAACCTTTTTTAAAATGACTGCATTAACTTTTCAATTTAAATATGGCAATGTTGACATCATCAGGATACTAATAACAATGTCATGAGAGAAAGCATGCTCTACAAAATTACATTTAATAGCAGATTGTTTTTTATAAAGGTTATTTGTTTCCTTTTGGATGATTTCTACATCATTTCTTTCCTTTTGGATGATTTCTCTGATGCTCAAATTATTTTGTTTATTCTTGTAATGACGTACATGAAAATTGGGTTAATGTTTTCGTGTAACTTAATGTATCCAAAATCCAAAATACACAAAATCAAGGTAGATTATGGTGAGCATTTTACAGTGCATAATCCAAAATGAAAACATAATATGGTGTGTCTCAAAGATGCACAATTTTTATTTGTTAATTATACTTCATGGGGGGCCATTGCCATGGTGTACTAGGTTAATCTTCTGCTTTTGGCACCAGCATCCCATGTGGGTGCCGGTTCTAGTCCTGGCTGCTCCTCTTCCAGGCCAGCTCTCTGCTGTGGCCTGGGAGGGCAGTGGAGGATGGCCCAAGTCCTTGGGCCTCTGCACCTGCATGGGAGACCAGGAGAAGCACCTGGCTCCTGGCTTCGGATCGGCACAGCTCTGGCTGTTTTTGCGCAGTGAACCAGCGGAGGGAAGACCTTTCTCTCTGTCTCTCTCTCTCTTATTGTCTGTAACTCTACCTGTCAAATAAATAAATACAATCTTTTAAAAAAATTATACCTCATTAAGGCTGAAAAAAATCAAAAAGAAAAAAGAGTAACAAAGTAAAATATACAAAACCAGAACAGAATACTTATGCATTCTTTGATCAGTCAGGTGTATTATAAAGAACTGATTGTTTGATCCCTGCTGTTACCAGGAAACCTGTAGAAGAGCTATAACCTCAGGGAGATATATCCAAATTGATCTGCTTATGTAACTTTCATTGGTGTTTTGAAATGTATAAAACTTGGAATAAAAAGTTTCCCTACACTTCTCCAACCCTTTATGTCCTTTCCTTGAATAGTCTTGAACAGCTGGCTGTTCTCAGGGCCAATCAGACGAGCTACATAAATAACGTATTTTTGAGAAGGGTAAGACAAGTTATGGAATATAGGCTCTTGCTGATTGGCTACCTTATTCCAAGATTGTAAAGTTCAGGAGGTGCACAAAACACACACCTCCTACTTTTCTTTACTCTGTAGGAACCGTTGATGACAAGCACTATGAACATAGTGATCAGTTTCAATCACCAGAAATTGTACCAGTGGATAGATTAGGCTAGGTACCAACAAGAACAATTCTATCTTTACAAGGACTATTACCCATGATTTCACCCAATGCTAGCTATGGGTCTTTCATCATATTGAGAGGAAGAACATGGAGCGAAATGTCAGGTGAGGAAGACAAAAGATTTATTTTACTACTGTGGAGTGTTATCAATTGGTGCAAACGTTTGAAACTATTACCCTGAAGCACAGGAAAAACAAAGCAAAAAACTAATAAAATAGACTTATATTAGACACTAAAATGATGGTTTCAGTACACATAAATTCAAATAGAATTGATTGCTCTGTATCATTTTTCATAAATGTTAAATACTCAAACTGATCTTTGCTCAACCCTTGGAAGGTCAATTTATTTCCCAAGTAAAACATTTGGAAATTTGTATTTCATGGACATTAAGAACATGATTCCAATTCCTCTGAATGTTATAAAGAAAAAACTAAGGAGATGAAAAAAAAAAAGAAAGAGAGGGAAAGAAAGAGGAGGAAAGAAGTAAAATAATGAAGGCATTCTTGGACCAAATAAAATTCTTAATATCAAGTCAAGTTAATCTAGTTTGTGTTGGTCCCAGGCTGGGGGAAGAGGTAGAAGGAAACAAAGAAAAATCAGATACCATAAAGATGTTGGCTCTGTTGTTTCTTTATTTATTTTTGTCTGATTGATCTGTCCATTGATGAAAGTTGGGTATTGAAATCTTCCAGTAATACTATATAGGAGTTTACGTCTCCCTTTAGATTCATTAACATTTGTTTTATAAAACTGGATATCCTACCATTGGGTGTGTATACATTTACTATAGTCACATCTTCTTGTTGAATTGATCCCTTAATCATTATATAATGTCCTTCTTTGTATCTTTTAACAATTTTTGTCTTAAAGTCAATATTGTCTGATATAAATATAATGACTCCTGTTTACTTTTGATTTCTATTTGCATAGAATAACTTTTTCCAACTTTTATTTTCAATTTGTGTTTGTAGTTACTGATGAATGGTGTCTCTTGTAGGCAGAATATAAGATTCTTTCAGCCAGTACAACCAGTCTGTATGTTTTAATTGGAGAATTTAGTCGATTTACATTAAAGGTTATTATTCATAAGTGATGACTTTGTTCTGCCATTTTTCTGTAACTATTCCTATTTTTTATTTCAAATCTCCCATGTTATTTTATTAAGAGGTTTTCTGTCTTCACATTCTTTCATGATGCTGATTGCCTGTCTGTTTCTGTGTGTAGTACATCCTTAAGTATCATGTGTAAGACTGACCAGTTGGTTTCAAATCTTTTAACTTTTGCTTGCCTTGGAAGATATTTATTTCATTTTCATTTGTGAATGAGAGTTTAACTGGGTAAAGTATTCTAGGTTGGCAGGGTTTTTTTTATTTTTTATTTATTTATTTATTTTTTCTCTCCCGGCCTGTAGAGTTCTGTTGAGAAATCAATCTCATTGGAGTTCCTTAAAAGCTGACCTGGCATTTCTCTCTGCAGGTTTTAGGATATTATCTTTAGGCTTTACTTTTTAAAGTTTGACTGAAATGTGTCATCATGAGGATCTTTTCTGATCATACATATTTGGGATTCTATATGTTTCCTGTATTTGGATGTCCATATCTTTCTCCAAATTGGGAAAATTTCCTGTTATTATTTTTGCTGAATAGATTTTCTAAGCCATTCCTTTTTTCCATACCTTTTGGAATTCCTCAGATTATATATTTGGTTGTTTGATGGTATCTCATGGATCCCATCTTTCTCATTATTTCTTTTTCTTTTCCTTTTCTTTCTTCTTCTCCATCTCCATCTTCATCTTCTTTTGTTTGGATGATATATTTCAGAAGACCTATGTTCTAGATAGGATATTCTTTCTCTTCCCTCATCAAGTCTGGTGTTATAGTGCTCCATTTCCACTGTATTTTTATTTGACTTATTGAATACTTCATTTCTAATACTTCTGTTTTGTTTTTCTTCAATATTTCTATCTATATTCAATCTAAGTAAAAATACTGTTAGAAAGCTAGTATAAAAGGGGTTTTCACAAATTTCATAAATATATTTTATGAAAAAGAAATTTCATGGCTTTCAATTTTTTGCACCAAAACTAATTTATCATTTAATTCCATTTCCTACAAGTTCTTTGAAATACTCTCATATATTTTCATATGATAGTAAAATCAAAGCCTTTCAGAACTTTTCATTTTTTTATTTCTCCAAACCCACCAAACTTTAATGTGTAGAGAAAAATAATGTGGAAAAAGAAAGTCCAAAAGCTGTCTTATTAAAACCTAACTTTTGGAAGTCCCCATGACAATAAGCATACAAATATCTGGAATTTGAGTGGTTAGATTAATATTTCTTATTTTAACCTAAATTCATAGCCCCAAGTGGTCATCTGAAAGTATTTATTGGTGAAAGATCTGCAACACAGAAATCATATTTCCTCTTTAGAAACTACGGTATCTTGTTCTTTATTTCTAGAGATTCAGGCTACAGAACGTGTATTTGATCATAACTTGAAAAAACTCATCAGGACAATAACATCCTAGTTACAAAACCTAAGTCTAGCCCAAAGTACCAGATAGAGACTACGCTGCAAGATTAATCCGATTGTCCCAGCTTTATAGGACTAAACCCTGGAGAGATCTCAATGCTGAAAATACCCCTGAAGGCTGGGATGAGGACAACTCTATAGGTTGGGTACAGGATATCTAACAAGGAGCTGGAGCAGAGCTAAACAGAACACTGCAGAGTTTGTTTTGAATGCCCACCATGTAAAACACATAGGGCATGGATTTCTTCCAGGAATTTTAAGCAAAATATGTATCTTCCCAAGTGCCTAGTTTACTATGGAGGAATGATGTGGTTTCTGGAAGAAATTTAGTTCTCTAAATAGGGGATGATGATAAGGACAAAGTATATAATTTGGGGTTAGTCTTCATGACTTAAAGTAGCAATTTCATAGTAATTCATCATTTTTGTTTCCAGTCTTGAACTGGATAAAATACAAGTATAAAATGACCATTTTTTTTTCCATCTAGCATTCTAAATACTTCATCTAGATTTTGGTAAATTTTTAAATGTTCATTATGTTAGGAAAGGTAATATTATCTTTTTTTTTAAAGGTTTATTTACTTTTTTATTTTTTGACAGGCAGAGTGGACAGTGAGAGAGAGAGACAGAGAGAAAGGCCTTCCTTTGCCATTGGTTCACCCTCCAATGGCCGCTGCGGCTGACGTGCTGCGGCCGGTGCACCGCACTGATCTGAAGGTAGAAGCCAGGTGCTTCTCCTGGTCTCCCATGGGGTGCAGGGCCCAACCACTTGGGCCATCCTCCACTGCACTCCCGGGCCACAGCAGAGAGCTAGCCTGGAAGAGGGGCAACCGGGACAGAATCTGGCGCCCCGACTGTGACTAGAACCTGGTGTGTCGGTGCCACAAGGCAGAGGGTTAGCCTAGTGAGCCGCGGTGCCGGCCAGTAATATTATCTTAAATCACTTTTTATAACTCTGTGCCTTGTCATCAGTTTGGCAAGAAGAGTCTCAACATGCTCATGCCATTATAAATGTATCATCATCTGTATACATAAATATGCACACACATGAGTTATTTATATTTATTTAGCAGTCATATTGGCTATGGTAATATTTTAAAATTTTAAAACCTTATATTTGACTAACATCACATTAAATATGAAAAAGATATACACCCCCAATGAAGACTGTTTCATTGTTTACTAAAGAGAATATATAAAAAAAAGTTGAGTAAATTTCTGATAGTTACAATAGTGTTTCACTTATGAACATAGAAGGACTTCATAAAATCAACAAATTCAGAGAGCAAAAAATGATATTACTGCTGTCCACATTCTGATCTTTTTTTTTTTTTGACAGGCAGAGTTAGACAGTGAGAGAGAGAGAAAGAGAAAGGTCTTCCTTTTTTCCATTGGTTCACCCCCCAAGTGGCTGCTACGGCAGGCATGTTGCGGCCGGTGCACTGCGCCGATCGGAAGCCAGGAGCCAGGTGCTTTCCCCTGGTCTCCCATGCGGGTGCAGGGCCCAAGGACCTGGGCCATCCTCCACTGCCCTCCCAGGCCACAGCAGAGAGCTGGACTGCAAGAGGAGCAACCGGGACAGAATCCGGCGCCCCAACCAGGATGCGGCACAGGCCAACATTCTGATTTAAGATATCAACAATTTTATCAAGATATTATTAAGTATCCATACAGTTATAAAGTAGCAAGTCTTTAAAATGCTAAATTTCAGAATTGTATATTATTTTAGATTTAAAAATTGAAATAAAATGTACACTTTGCGACAACTACCTCTAATGTTGCCAAACAACCAAGCAATTACAAAACATGATTAATTAAGGCAGGTATATTCTTTTCCAAGGAAACCAAGATAAAAATGAAGTGTGTTTTACATGTTTCTGTTGTAGAATCACACTGATCTGAGATTTTTTATAAAGTATACATGATTTATAGAGGCCAATGACCTTTATCCTCTAGATTCCCAAACACACACACACACACACACAGAGAGAGAGAGAAAGAGAGAGAGAGAGAGAGAGTTTTCATTGGAAAAATCTATGGAATTGTAAGAACTTTTCTTAATTGGTGTGGAGAGACTAAGATAGCTAGAATTTAATTCTCTTTGCACTCACTTATAAACCTTTACATTTTGTGAAGTATGCAGTTTTGTTGATCAAGTCATCAGCATAATGAAACATTTGGTTTATTGAGTACTTAGAGTAATGGAGCCATCATTAACTTTACTGGAGAAGGAAAACATAGACACAGATTCTCATTACTATACATGTTTGAGAAAAATGAGGTATTTTCTAATATAATTTTTCATGATAAATGTAGTATCAAATGTAATCATAAAAGTATTAATGTAGCACAGTATTACAGTGTTGAAAGAAATGCAAAATTCAAGAAAGTTATACTGTTTACTTCAGTAAGATTTCTCTAACCAAGATAATTTCTACAAATCTTTAACAAAGAAAGCTTAGCATTTTCCTTAATGTTTATCCCTAAAGTCTAATAAAACTCTGTTCAAGGGCTCTTCTTATATGTAATTTTTAAAAGCCTCATTTTTACTAGTTTTCCCAAGCGGAGAAATAATTGTTTCTTATCCTTGGAATGTCTTAAAGGGCTGTCTTGTAATTGTTAGGATGCAATTGTAATGTCTTAATCTTTCTGTCTTGTAATTGTGAGGATGGTCTGACACCATGGCCTGGTCTCCACACAGGGACTCAGTTCAAATGGGTCATGTTTGTAAGTCTATTGCAGTGAGGAAGGGGAAAAAATCCCATATAAATGACTAATCCTTATAATATGAAACAACTCAGCCGAAGGAAGTTCACAAGGTGCAATACGTAAGTCATTCTTTAAATCTCAGAATTTTTTTCTCTAATCATTTATCTAGATAAAAATGAAAAACAATCCTTCCTATCCCATCTTCCTACAAGGTTGTATGCTGTTCTTTTCTATGTTTGCGTATCTGGCTAGAATGAGAGGTCCCTGCGGCCAAGATCATGTTCAATTATCTCTAAATCCTTGACATCTTGTACAATGTTTGGAAAGTACTACTTTATATTTTGCTGAATGATAAAATGAATATCTGCAGTATCCATGTTAAAGATGGAAATCTTGATGTCTCTACTTAAAATGATTCCTTGAATTATTTGGATACATTCTGTAGTTTGGAAACTTAAAGAAAATCTTGATAATAATCAGCATCACTCAGAATTCTACTTGGTGGATTCTCTTTTGTATCATCTCTATTGCATTATCATATTGAATTGAATAAAAGCTGTAATGTGTGTGATTAACAAAGTAAGTAAATAGCCTGTCGTTAGTTTTCAGTTCACAGATCATAACGAATAATGTTATATTTGATGTGTTTGGTTGTGCAAATTGCTTCAAATGTCTTCCCCCACAATGACCCTTACTGACTAGGAGTTCTATACCTTCTTTGTTCCTTCCATTTGTCAAGCATTTGTAGTCAGGAATACAACTATCAGTAAGAATACATCTTCTTTTTGAGGAACGCTCAGTCCAATAGACAGCCATATGTAATAATGTTGAAATTATTTTTTATTTAGTAGAACTTTTGATTACATAGCAAAAGATGCCAAATCTAAATTGTTGCATCTGGGATTTTTGAAGATCGTCCCTGCGTGGTTGGAACAACTTGTCTGGAGATTTCTGGTTCCCCCTTTCATTGTGGAGTAGGCATGTAAGATGCACAGCAGCAGTACATCCTGGATGGGAGCTTCCATCTCCCTTTGCAGAGTATTCTATATGCAGGATATGAGAATGGCCCCAATTTTCCAACACTCAACAGTTCTGCAAGACGTGAGGCAAAGTTCCTGCTTCTCTATCCACCTCTGTCTTTGTTTATCTCTAAGTGGATAGGAGAATAACCTGGCTGACTCAGACTCAGTACAGGATTGGCTGTGTTTACCTATCAAACATGTGAGTCCGTGACTTTCTACGTCATTAAGCTGGCTGCACAAACCTGCCAGAGGTTATCTTTGGTCTCTTTTTATGTTTACATATGGTCACTGACTTTTTTGCTTCAGGTGGAAGGATTCATTCATTTTTTAAAAATTTCTTTATTTATCTGAAAGACAGGGTTATAAAGAAGCAAAGGCAGAGAGAGAGAGGTCTTCCATCCACTGGTTCAGTCCTTATAACTGCCAGAGCTTGGTAATCTGAAGCCAGGAGCCAGGAGCTTCTCCGGGTCTCTCATGTGGGTGCAGAGACCCAAGGACTTGGGCTATCTTCTACTGCTTTCCCAGACCATAGCAGACAGCTGGATCAGAAGAGGAACAGCTGGGACCTGAACTGGCACCTGCATGTGATGCCAGCACTGCAAGTCATGGCTTGACCCACTACACCACAGTGCTGGCCTGAGGATTCATTCTTGGGAGCAGACATACGTCCCAGCAGGTTAAGCCACTGCCTGGGACAATGGCATCTCAAATTAGAGTGCCTGGTTCAAGTCTCAATTACTGTTTCTGATTCAGCTTCCCAGCAATGCACATCCTTAGAAGCAGCAGATGGAGTCTCCAGTACTCGATCCCCTGCCATCCGTGTAGGAGATCCAGATGGAGTTTCTGGCTCCTGACTTTGGTCTGGCCCATCCTCAGCTGCTGCAGGTATTTGAGGAGCAAAACAATGGATGGAATTTCCCTCTCTCTGTCTCCACCCACCCACACCACTCTGTTTTTCAAATAAAAAAATAAATTTTTATTAAAAGTTTCATTCATGAGAGAAGAATTGCATTCTACATTCTGCTTGATTCTGGTCAAACAACCTGTTACAGGTTGGTTTACCAAATAAGAATTTGGAGTTTAGCACAGTTAATATTTAACATTTGGATTTATCTTTCATCTGCACACCTTAGGTATTCCCTTTGAAAACAGGTGGCTATGTCAAAACAAAATTCATGTGACATTTAGCACTCTGGACAAAATATATTTTACTCTTCTGAAAACCACACTGTAAAAAATTTAAATGCTCCCCTATTAACTGAGCCAATGAAAAAAATATAACTTGGTTCTAGTTCCACATGCATTGAGGAAATTATATAGTCAACATAGCGATATTGATATACAATTCATCACATGGAATAGAGTAAGCACACAATCAATAGTTGTTGAATGCTCTGTGGTATATGTGACCTTCAAGATCCCTCACACCTACTTCTTTTTTCCATCCTTCTCAGCTTCTGCTGCTTACCTCATAGTTTGCTTTCTAAATTTTGAGTTGCTTGCATTATCCCTTGACACCTTTTCTTCTACTTTCACATCTCCCAGGTAATCATTTTTGCTTCCCTTCCTTCTGAGGCTAGACAACGTTTTAAGCTTCAACTCAGGCATCATCCCTCTAGGATATTTTCCTGGAAACATACTTCTCTTCCAATGAGCTTCTTAGTACCCTGGCTGCCCCTTGGAAAGAACACTTTCAGTGTTACAGTAAAATGATCAGCTTTTGGGTACCTTGCCATGTTCTCAACCACACATCTTTCTTCAAATTCCTTAGGGAAAAAAAAGTGCCTAACAAATAAATATTTCTTCAGTGATCCTGTTTTTGAACAGAGATTTTAAGAGTGTTAAGTACTAAAGCAACATGGTAAGATCTATGGTTTTTATAGAAGATTTATTTATTTATTTATTTATTTATTTGAAAGGCTAAGTTAATGAAGAGAGAGAGAGAGGAAAGGCAGAGACAGAGAGCCTGAGAGAACTTCCATTCACTGGTTCTCTCCACAAATGGCCACAACATCCGGGCTGGCACAGCCCAAAGCCAAGAGACTGGAATTCCATCCAGATCTCCCACATGGGTGGCAGGGGTTCAAGGACGTGGGCCATCTTCTGCTGCTTTCCTACATGCATTAGCAGGGAGCTGGATCAGAAGTGGAATAGCCAGGACTCAAATGGTGCCCAGCTGGGATGCTGGCATCACAGGCAGTGGCTTAATAAACTGCACCACAACACCATCGCCAGATCTGTGCTTTTAAGGCTGGATTCTAATAGACCAGATGAGACACTACAGCTGAGAGAAAAGACAGAAATAATTAGAAGAGTATCCAGCAAATTTGCCTGAGGAGCAAAGAATCAATAAGACAGAAGGACATATTTGAAACAGTAATGACAAAGATGGTGAACCAAAAAGATGGGGGAATTTAAGATGACCACACTTTCTTGTTTGATTAACTGAGTGGAAAGTATGAGGGCATTTACAAGTTCATGGAAAACAGAATTGAAGTATTAAGTTATTTTTATTGCAAAAAAGTTTAAATCCATGCATAGCTTGTTCTTAACACTTTTTTTCCTTGAACTGTTGAAGACTTCTCAAAGACATGGATTCTGAATGCTTGTTCTAAACCAATATAAATTTATCTTTTACTTTAATTTTCAATAAACGTTTTAAAAGGATTTTTACTTATTTATTTGAAAAAGTTACAGAGAGAGAGGGAGAGATGGAGAGAGAGTGGACTTCCATCTGATGGTTCACTCCCCAAGTGGCCACAATGACCAGAACTCAGCCAGGCTGAAGCCAGGAGGCAGGAGCTTCTTCTGGGTCTCCCATGTGGATTTCAGAGATCCAAACATTTGAGCTATCTTCTGCTGGTTTTCTCTGACCATTAGCAGGGAGTTCGACCAAAAGTAGAGCAGCTGGGACAAGAACCAGTGCCCATATGGGATGCTGACATTCCAGGCAGTGGCTTTTCCTGTTACACCACAACATAGCCACTTCCATAAACTTTTTGAATTACCCTAATATAACATGTTTAAAAGGCAAAATGGAGGCAGGCATTTGACACAACAATTAATAGGCTACTTGAAACCCTAGCATCCCCTATCTGAATGCCTCAGTTTGTCATACATCCCCTTCTGATCCAGCTTCCTGTTAATGCATGCTCAGGGAGGCTACAGGTAACAGCTCAAAATGTTGGGTCCCTATCAGCAATCATGGGAGGCCTAGACTGAGATCCAACATCCGGGCTCCTGGCTTTGGCCTCACCCAGATCCAGCTGTTGTGGACATTTAAGGAGTGGTCAAGAGATCAAAGAATATTCCTTTTTTAAAAATTTTGTATTAATAAACAGAATATATTTCATGCACTTTAGAGATATAATTCTAAGAATATAACCATACTTCCCTCCCATCTTCTTTCTCTCCCTCAATCCATTCTCCTTCCTTTTTTTCCTTTAATTTTTGCAATAACATAATATCAATTTGCTTTATAATCAGAAGCTTAATGTACCACCAACCATAATGTTTAACAAGTAAAAAGTAGAAAGACCATTGTTCCACAGGAATATAGACAAGGGCTATAAATAATAATCAAATCATAAGATGTCACTTTCATTCTTATACATTACTTTTTTTGGTAGTCTACATTAACCACCACAAATCAGAGAAAACATAGTATATTTGCCTTTGTGGAGGTGTAATTCAGGGTTTAATTGTTGAAGATTTCCCCCAACGGTGCACATATAGAAATATGGTACAGTCAGCAAGAACAAAGGATCTTACATAGACACTTCCTTTCTGGCAAGTGCTGGAATTTCGTTTCTTCAAATTTTAAAATGAGGATAACAATTGAATTAATCAAGACTTTCTGGGATACAAGTTTCAGAAATGCAATTCAAATTAATTTAGTTACCAAAAATACTTAGTACCATAGGTTAGAAAAATGTACCATAGATGGAGTGCATGCCCTTCCAAAAAATGGCTCTTTCTCTCTCCAGCCTATTGTCTGTATTTGCTTCATTCCTAGGCAGGGGCTACATGCCTGATGAGGAAGAAGTTGTTGTGAGCTCTTTTATAAATGTATGTATGTATTTATTTTGTATCATGATCTATGAGGCTCTATAGAATTCTGGAATAGTCAGAGCAAAAAAAATTACAATTTTGCTACTCTTTCCAACAAAATTCCCAAAGAGGAATGATTAGTCATGCTTGGATCATGTGATCATCACACCAGCAGTTTTCAGAGAGGGGAATAATAATTGCCCAACTCATGAGTTCAGCATCTGTTGAGGGATACAAGATTAATTCTTCCAAATGTTCCAGAGAATTACAGCTGAATCAGGAAAGAGTGTCTCCCTTAAAGGAAGAGAAATGTAGAGGCAATAATAACTGTTTCCTAATATAAAAATATCTATTCCAAGGTTGCTGAAATGGTAAATTAGAGAATGAATGAAAGTATGTAAGAGGGGGCCAGTGTTTTGGCATAGCTGGTTAAGATGTTGCTTGTGAAGTCAACATCCCATAAGGAAGTATCAATTGGAGTCTCAATTGCTCTGCCAGCCTCTTGCCAATCCCTTTGAGAAGGCAGCAAAGGACAGCTCAAATACTTGGGTCCCTACCACCCATGTGAGAAAGCTGGATGGAGCTCCTGTCTCATGGTTCAGCCTGGCCTCGCCGTGGCTGTTGTAAGCCATTCAAGTCTGAACCTGTGGTTGTGGCCTAGTGGGATAATCCTCCGCCTGAGGCACCAGCATCCCATATGGGCTCCAGTTCTAGTCCCGGCTGCCTCTCTTTCAATCCAGCTCTCTCCTATTGCCTGGGAAAGCAGTAGAAGATGGCTCAAGTGCTTGGGCCCTGCAACTGTGTGGGAGACCTGGAATAAGTTCCTGTCTCCTGGCTTTGGATAGGCACAGGTCCAGACTTTGTGGCCATTTGGGGAGTGAACCAGCAGAAGGAAGACCTTTCTGTCTCTCCCTCTCACTGTCTGTAACTCTACCTCTCAAATAAAATCTTTAATAAAAGAGTGAACTTGCGGTTGGAAGAGAGCTTGCTCTCTCTCCCTCTCTGTGTATGTGTGTCTGTGTGTCTGTGTGCGTGTTTATGTGTCTTCTCTCTGTGTCATTCTGCATTTTAATTGAGTAAATACATATTTTTTAAAATAAGAAATATGAATAAACTGTGGGTTTTTATTATTAACATAAAATATTAATACATTTATGGATTAGTCTTTTTTCTACATTTTATTTAAGGAATACAAACTTCATGCATTTAATATATGCAAATCTGGGAACATGATGATTCTTCCCTCCTACCTCTCTCCCACCCAAACTCCTACCCTTATTTCTCCTCCCTCTTCTTTTCCCATTATTATTTTTACAAAGGTCAGTTTTCAGTTTAGATTTTGTAATCATAAGATTAAACCTACACTAAGTAGAGAGGTCACCAAATAGTATGAAGAAAAAAGAAAAAAAAAAAGAACAGAAACAAACAAGAAAAACATTGTTGCTTGAGAGTCAAGACAAAAGCTGTTCATAATCATCACTCTCAAGGTGTCAGTTTTGCTCCTATAGATTAGCTTTTAGGTACTCTATTAGTTATCACAGATAAGAGAGACTATATGATTTTTCTTTTTGTGACTGGCTCATTTCACTAAGTATAATGGTTTCCAGTTGCATCATTTGCTGCAAATGACAAGACTTCATTTTTTACTGCTGTGTAGTATTCTATAGTGTATATATACCATAATTTCTTTATTCAGTCTTCATTTGATGGATATCTATGTTGATTAGATATCTTAGCTATTGAAAATTGAGCTGAAATGAACATGGGAGTACAGATCACTCTTTCATATGCTGATTTCTTTTCAATTGGGTAAAGTCCCAGGAGTGGGATGGCTGGGTCATATGGTTGGTCTATATTCAGCTTTCTGAGATATCTCCATACTGTCCTCCAGTTTACATTCCCACCAACAGTAGATTATCCGCACCAGCATTTGCTGTTTGTTGAATTCTTTACGAGAGCCTTTCCAACTGGAGAGAGATGAAACCTCATTGTGGTTTTGATTTGCATTTAACTGATAGCTAGCAATACTGAGCATTTTTTCATGTGTCTATTGGCCATTTGAATTTCCTCCCTTGAAAAATGTCTGTTCAGGTCCTTTACCCATTTCTTAACTGGTGTTTTGTAATTGTTCAGTTTCTTGAGCTCTTTATAGATTCTGAAAATTAATCCTATATCACCAGCATAGTTTCAAATATTTTCTCCCATTCTGTCAGTTGCCTCTTCATTTTGCTGAGTGTTTCATTTGCAGTGCAGAAGCTTCTCAGCCTGATGTAATGTTACTTGTTTATTTTGGCTTTGACTGCCTTTGCTTTTGGGGTCTTTTCCAAGAAACCTTTCCTTATGCCAATGTTTTGTAGAGTTTCCCCAATGTTCTCTAGCAATGTGATGATTTCATAGATTTGGATTTCTGATCCATTTTGAGTAGATTTTTGTGGAAGGTGTGAGGTAGGCAGTCTTGCTTCATATTTCTCCATGCAGAGATCCAGTTTTCCCACTGCCATTTGTTAAAGTGACTGTCCTTGCTTCAGGGATCGACTTTAGCTCCTTTGTCAGAGATAACTTGGTTGCATGATGGATTGATATCAAGAATTTCTGTTTAGTTCCATTGGTCTACACATTTTTTGGTCAGCATCAGGACAATTTGAATATAACTGCCTGGTGGTACATCTTTAATTCTGGTATTGTAATGTCTCTGGTTTGTTTTTGTTCTATAAGATTGCTTTAGCCATTAAGGGGTCTCTTCTGTTTCCATATGATTTTAGCATCGTTTTTTCCTAGATCTGAGAAGAGTGTCCCTGTTAATTTGATAGGAATCTCATTGAATCTGTAAATTGTTTTCAGTAGTATGGACATTTTGATATTGATTCTTCCAGTCCATGAACATGGAAGATTTTTATACTTTTTTATGTCTTCTTCTATTTTTTTATTTAACATTTTGTAATTCCCATCATAGGGATATTTGACATCCTTGGTTAAATTTATTCCAAGATATTTAAAATTTTGTAGCTATTGTGAATGGGATTGATCTTAAAAGTTCTTTCTGAGCTATGGTATTGTCTGTATCTATAAAAGCTATTGGTTTTTGTGTGTTGATTTTATATTCTGCTACTTTACAAAACTCTTTTATGAATTTCAATAGCATCTTCATGGAGTCTTTTGGGTCCCCTGTGTATAGAATCATGTCATCAGAAAATAGGGATAGTTTAACTTCTTCCTTCCCAATTTGTATCCTTTTGATTTCTCTTTCTTGCCTGATGGCTCTGGCTAAAACTTCCAGGGTTGTATTAAATAGTAATGGTGAGAGTGGACATCCTTGTCTGGATCCAGATCTTAATGGGAATGCCTTCAATTTTTCCCCATTCAGGAGGATGCTGGTCGTGGATTTGCAATAAATTTCCTTGATTATGTTGAAGAATGTTCATTCTACATGCAATTTATTTAAGGTTTTCATCATAAAAGGATGTCAAAATTCATCAAATGCTTTTCTGTATCTATTGAGATAATCACATGGTTTTTTTCTGCAGTTAATTAATGGATGTGTTACATTTATTAACTTTCTGATGTTTAATTATCCCTGCGTATGAAGGATAAATACCACTTGGTCTGGGTGGATGATCTTTCTGATGTGTTTTTGCATTTTTTGGCTAGTATTTTGTTGATGATTTTGCATCCATGTTCATCAGAGACACTGGTCCATAATTCTTTTTCTGTTGCTTCTTCTTATGTTTTAGTAATTAAGGTAATGCTGGCTTTGTGTAGCCATTTGGGAGGATTCCCTCCATTTCAAATGTTTTGAATAGCTTGAGAAGAATTGGAGTTAGTTCTTTAAATGTTGGCAGAATTTAGAAGTGAAGCCATTGGGACCTGGGCTTTTCTTTGTTGAGAGGGTTTCTATTGCTGATTCAATCTCTGAATGGGTTATTGGTCTGTTTAGCTATTATATGTCTTCATGATTCAATTTTGCTATATTGTGTGTATCCACGAATCTATCCTCTTCTTCTAGATTTCTTGATTTGCTGGCATACAGCTGTTTGTAGTAACTCGTGATTATTCATTTTATTTCTGTGGTATTTGTTGTTAATTTCCTTTTTTATCTCTGATTTTATTTTATTTATTTTATTTAATAAATATGAAATTCCAAAGTACAGCATTTGGATTACAGTGGCTTTTTCCCACTGAAACCTCCCTCCCACCCTCAACCATCACATCTCCTGCTCCCTCTCCCATCCCATTCACATCAAGATTCATTTTCAATTATCTTTATATAAAGAAGATCAATTTAGTATATATTAAGTAAAGATTTCAACAGTTTGCACCCACACAGAAACACAAAGTGTAAAGTACTGTTTGAGTACTAGTTATAGCATTAATTCACATAGTACAACACATTAAGGACAGAGATCCTACATGGGGAGTAAGTGCACAGTGACTCCTATTATTGATTTAACAATTGACACTCTTATTTATGGCATCAGTAATCACCCGAGGCGCTTGTCATGAGTTGCCAAGGATATGGAAGCCTTTTGCGTTTGCCCACTCCGATCTTATTTCGACAAGATCATAGCCAAAGTGGAAGTTCTCTCCTCCCTTCAGAGAAAGGTACCTCCTTCTTTGATGGCCCATTCTTTCCGCTGGGATCTCACGCACAGAGATCGCTCATTTAGGTCATTTTTTTTTCCACAGTGTCTTGGCTTTCCATGTCTGAAATACTCTCATGGGCATTTTAGCTGCCATTCTATGAGTCTGCTGTGTATCCCGCTTCCGATGTTGGATCATTCTCTCCTTTTTAATTCTATCAGTTAGTATTAGCAGCCACTAGTCTTGTTTATGTGATCCCTTTGACTCTTAAATCTATCATTATGATCCATTCTGAATTGAAACTGATCACTTTGACTAGTGAGATGGCATTGGTCCATGCCACCTTGATGGGATTGAATTGGAATCCCCTGGCACGTTTCGAACTCTACCGTTTGGGGCAAGTCTGATTGAGCATGTACCAAACTGTACAACTCCTTCCTTTCTTATTCCCACTCTTATATTTAACAGGGATCACTTTTCAGTTAAATTTCAATGCCTAAGAATAATTGAGTTTTAATTAAATAGTTCAACAAATATTATTAAGTAGAACAAAAAAAATGCTAAAAGGTATAAAGTATTAAGTTGTTCATCAACAGTCAGGACAAGGGCTGATCAAGTCACAGTTTCTCATAGTGTCCATTTCACTTCAATAGGTTTCCTTGTAGTTGCTCAGTTAGTTGTCACCAATCAGGGAGAACATATGATATTTGTCCCTTTGGGAATGGCTTAATTCACTCAGCATGATGTGTTCCAGATTCCTCCATTTTGTTGCAAATGACCGGATTTCATTGTTTTTTTTTTTTTTACTGCTGTATAGTATTCTATAGAGTACATATCCCATAATTTCTTTATCCAGTCTACTGTTGATGGGCATTTAGGTTGATTCCATGTCTTAGCAATTGTGAATTGAGCTACAATAAACATTGAGGTACAGACAGCTTTTTTATTTGCCAATTTAATTAACTTTGGGTAAGTTTCTAGGAGTGGGATGGTTGGGTTGTATGGTAGGATTATGTTCAGGTTTCTGAGGAATCTTCAAACTGACTTTGATAGTGGCTTTGAAGATTTGCATTCCCACCAATAGTGGGTTAGTGTCCCTTTTTCCCCACATCCTCACCAGCATCTGTTGTTGGTAGATTTCTGTATGTGAGCCATTCTAACCAGGATGAGGTGAAACCTCATTATGTTTTTGACTTGCATTTCCCTGATTGCTAGTGATCCTGAACATTTTTTCATGTGTCTGTTGGCCATTTGGATTTCTTCTTTTGAAAACTGTCTATTGAGGTCCTTGGCCCATCTCTTAAGTGGGTTGTTGGTTTTGTTTTTGTGGAGTTTCTTGATCTCTTTGTAGATTCTGGTTATTAACCCTTTATCTGTTGCATAGTTTGCAAATATTTTTTCCCATTCTGTCGGTTGTCTCTTCACTCTCCTGACTGTTTCTTTTGCAGTACAGAAACTTCTCAATTTGATGCAATCCCAATAGTTGATTTTGGCTTTGACTGCCTGTGCCTCCCGGGTCTTTTCCAGAAATTCTTTGCCTGTGCCAATATCTTGAAGGGTTTCTCCAATGTTCTCTAATAACTTGATGGTGTCAGGTCGTAGATTTAGGTCTTTAATCCATGTTGAGTGGATTTTTGTGTAAGGTGTAAGGTAGGGGTCTTGCTTCATGATTCTGCACATGGAAATCCACTTTTCCAACACCATTTATTGAGTAGACTGTCCTTACTCCAGGGATTGGTTTTAGATCCTTGATCAAATATAAGTTGGCTGTAGATGTTTAGGTTGATTTCTGGTGTTTTGATTCTGTTCCATTGGTCTATCCATCTGTTTCTGTACCAGTACCATGCTGTTTTGATTACAACTGCCCTGTAGTATGTCCTGAAATCTGGTATTGTGATGCCTCTGGCTTTGATTTTGTTGTACAAGATTGCTTTAGCTATTCGAGGTGTCCTGTGTCTCCATATGAATTTCAGCATCATTTTCTCCAGATATGAGAAGAATATCTTCGGTCTCTTAATTGGTATTGCATTGAATCAATAAACTTCTTTTGGGAGAATGGACATTTTGATGATGTTTATTCTTCCAATCCATGAGCATGGAAGATTTTTCCATTTTTTGGTATCCTCTTCTATTTCTTTCTTTAAGGTTTTGTAATTCTCATCGTAGAGACCTTTAACATCCTTGGTTAAGTTTATTCCAAGGTATTTGATTGTTTTTGTAGCTATTGTGAATGGGATTGATCTTAGAAGCTCTTTTTCAGCTGTGGCATTGCCTGTGTATACAAAGACTGTTGATTTTTGTGCATTGATTTGATATCCTGCTACTTTGCCAAAATCTTCTATGAGTTCCAATAGTCTCTTAGTAGAGTTCTTTGTGTCCCCTAAATAAAGAATCATATCATCTGCAAAGAGGGGTATTTTGAGTTCTTGCTTCCCCATTTGTATCCATTTAATTTCTTTTTCTTGCCTAATGGCTCTGGCTAAAACTTCCAGAAATATATTGAATAGCAGTGGTGAGAGTGGACATCCCTGTCTGGTACCAGATCTCCGTGGAAATGCTTCCAACTTTTCCTCATTCAATAGGATTTTGGCCATGGGTTTTTCATAAATTGCTTTTAATATATTGAGGAAAGTTCTTTCTATACCCAATTTGCTTAGAATTTTCATTATGAAAGGGTGTTGTATTTTATCGAATGCTTTCTCTGCATCTATTGAGATAATCATATGGTTTTTCTTCTGCAGTTTGTTAATGTGGTGTATCACATTGATTGATTTGCAAATGTTGAACCACCCTGCAGAGCAGGGATAAATCCCACTTGGTCTGGGTGGATGATCTTTCTGATGTGTTGTTGCATTCTATTGGCCAGAATTTTATTGAGGATTTTTGTGTCTATGTTCATCAGGGAAATTGGTCTGTAATTCTCTTACTCTACTGCATCTATTTCATGCTTAGGGATTAAGATGATGCTGGCTTCACAGAAAGAATTTGGGAGGAGTCCCTCTTTTTCAATTGTTCTGAATAGTTTGAGAAGAATTGGAGTCAGTTCTTCTTTAAATGTCTGGTAGAATTCAGCAGTGGATCACCTGGTCCTGGGCTTTTCTTGATTGAGAGGGACTTTATTACTGATTCAATTTCTGCCTCAGTTATGGGTCTATTTAGGTTTTATGTAGGTTGCATGTGTCCAGGATTCTATCCATTTCTAATAGATTTTCCTGTTTGCTAGCATATAACTCTTTATAGTAATTTCTGATGGATCTTTTTATTTCTGTGGTGTCTGTTGTTACATTCCCTTTTTCATCTCTGATTTTATTGATTTGGGTCTTTTCTTTTTTTAGTTAGTTGGGCCAATGGGGTGTCAATTTTGTTTATTTTTTCAAAAAAACAGCTCTTTGTTTGGCTGATATTTTGTAATGTATTCTGGATTCAATCCTGTTGATTTCTTCTCTGACTTTAATTATTTATCTTTTCCTATTAGATTTGGGTCTGGTTTGCTGCAGTTTTTCTAGATCCTTGAGATGCATTGACAGATCATTTATTTGGTGCCTTTCCAATTTCTTGATGTAGGTACCTATTGCTATAAACTTTCCTCTTAACACTACTTTTGCTGTATCCCATAGTTTTGATATGTTGTGTTGTTATCCTCATTTATTTTGAGAATGGTTTTGATTTCTCTTTTGATTTCTTCTACGACCCATTGTTCATTCAGGAGCATGTTGTTCAGTCTCCATGTGTTTGCATACTTTCTGGGGTTTCCTGAGTTGCTAATTTCCAGCTTCATTCCACTGTGGTCTGAGAAGCTGCATGGTATGATTCCAATTCATTTGAATTTTCTGAGACTTGCTTTATGGCCTAGTATGTGCTCAGTCCTAGAGTAGGTTCCATGTACTGCTGAGAAGAATGTAAATCCTTTAAGTGTAGGATTGAAAGTTCTGTAGATATCTGTTAGATCCATTTGGGCTATAGTGTCGATTAAATCTGCTGTTTCCTTGTTGATCTTCTGTCCGGTTGATCTATTTCTGAACGTGGAGTATTGAAGTCCCCCAATATATTGTATTGGAGTCTAAGTCTCCATTTAAGTCCCTTAACATATCTTTTAAATAAACTGGTGCCCTGTAATTAGGTGCATGTACATTTATAATAGTTACATCTTCCTGTTGAATTTGTCCCTTAATCATTATATGGTGCCCCTCTTTGTCTCTTAACAGTTTTTGTGTTAAAGTTTATTTTGTTTGATATTAAGAAAGCTACATCAGCTCTTTTTTGATTTCTGTTGGCATGAAATATCTTTTTCCAACCTTTCTCTTTCCATCTGTATGCATCTTTGTTGGTAAGATGTGTTTCTTGGCCGGTGCCGCAGCTCACTTGGCTAATCCTCCACTTGTGGTGCTGGCACCCAGGGTTCTAGTCCAGGTTGGGGTGCCAGATTCTGTCCTGGTTGCTCCTCTTCCAGTCCAGCTCTCTGCTGCGGCCCGGGAAGGCAGTGGAGGATGGCCCAAGTCCTTGGGCCCTGCACCTGAACAGGAGACCAGGAGGAAGCACCTGGCTCCTGGCTTCAGATCAGCACAGTGCACCGGCTGTGGTGGCCATTTGGGGGGTGAACCAACAGAAGGAAGAGCTTTCTCTCTGTCTCTCTCTCTCTCTCTCTCTCTCTCTCTCTCTCTTTCTCTCACTGTCTAACTCTGCCTGTCAAAAAAAAAAAGATATGTTTCTTGTAAGCAGCAAAGAGATGGGTTTTGTTTTTTAATCCATTCAGCCATTCTGTGTCTTTTAACTGGAGGGTTGAGGCCATTAACATTCAAAGTGACTATTGATAAGTAGTAACTTTGCCCTGCCATTTTCCCAAAGATATTTCTAATATATGCTTTGAACTTCCTGTGATCATTTACTGGGAGGTTTTCTTCCTTTGCCTTCTTTCATATTGATGGCCGTGTTTCCGTGTTTCTGTGTGTAACACATCTTTAACCATCTTTTGCAGGGCTGGACGAGTGGTGACAAATTCTTTCAATTTCTGTTTGCTATGAAAGGTCTTTATTTCACCTTCATTCACAAATGAAAGCTTTGCAGGATATAATATTCTGGGCTGGCAGTTTTTCTCTCTTAGCACCTGGGCTATGTCTTGCCATTCCCTCCTAGCCTGCAGGGATTCTGATAAGAAGTCTGCTGTGAGTCTAATTGGAGATCCTCTGAGAGTAATCTGACTTGTCTCTCTTGCACATTTTAGAACTTTTTCTTTATGTTTCACTGTGGTGAATTTGATTACAATGTGTCGTGGTGAGGATCTCTTTTGGTCATGTTTATGGAGGGTTCTATGTGCCTCCTGTACTTGGATGTCTCTGTCCTTCTCCAAAACTGGGAATTTTTTTGCTAGTACCTCATTAAAAAGACCTTCTAATTCTTTCTCTCTCTCCATGCCTTCAGGAACACCTGGAACCCAAATTTTGGGTTTTTTTTAGTATCCTGTAGATTCCCAACAGTATGTTTTAGATTTCTAATTTCCTCTTCTTTTCTTTGGTTTGACTGTATACTTTCCTGTTCCCTGTCTTCTAAGTCCGATATTCTCTCTTCTCCTTCACTCATTCTGTTTTTAAGGCTTTCAAATGTGTTTGTCATTTGCTCTATTGAATTCTTCATTTCATTTTGATTTCTCTTCAATATCACGATTTCACGTTCTACTAAATTCCTCATTTCATTTTGATTCTTCCTTAAGGTTTCATTTTCATGAGAGAGATTTTCTGTGCTGTCCTATATGGATTTCTGAAGTTCATGAATTTGTATTTGATAGCTTATAAATGTTCTTCTCATAAATTTTTTGAAATCCGTATCTTGCATTTCTTCTATCTCATCATCTTCATAATCTTGACTTGGAGTGTCATCTTCGTTTGGGGGCATCATAATGTCTTCCTTGTTCTTGTTTCCTTGATTTCTGCGTTTATTGTTTGGCATTGTAGAAATATTCTTTGGTTTCTTCTTTTTTTTTCCTCACTGTGGTGGCTTTTCTGACTCTAGATTAAGTGGACTGACTGCTTTTGGTGAATCTCTAGAGGCTTGTGGTGGGTGTGGTCAGAGAGCTCTGGGTTCTTCAGGGTTAAGGGTGTGCTAAAGGTGACATACCCAGGTTTGGCGTGGTAAATCTCTCTCTCTCTCTCTCTCTCTCTCTCTCTCTCTTTATTCAGAAGGGAAGTAATTCTGCTCAGCTGAGCTCTTCTCCTTGATGGCAATCAGTGCCTGAGCACTAGTCCCAGTGGGTTTAGTATTTGTCTGCTCTGTCCCAAGGACCACACAAAGAATCTGTGCAGTCCTCAGTGTAAGCTCAGATTCCCCTGCAATGTCTCCCACTGGGTTGCCAAAGTTACCAAGTTTGTGGCATCTCCCTCGGAGAATACTCACTTCTAAACTACACAATGAGTTCTCCTACAGACCCTCAGTTGTTTTTTTTGTTCACAGTCCCAGTTCATAAGCTCCACACATTCACTAGGTCTTAACCTCCTGTTACTTCTCCCCACCAGAGTCAGATTTTTCTGTTTGGCTGAGGGCAGGCACAGCCCTGAGCTGGCGCAGCTGTTACGTATGTCCAAAATGGCACCTGCTGTATTGTTTTCCCCTCCTTTGTAAGGTGAGTGGAGAGAGAGAATCGTGTCTGTACTAGTCCCTTTTATTTATTTGTCTCTCCTCTAGTTAGCCTGGTGAACTTTCCCCCACGGGCTTCAAGCCTCATTCCCTCTAGACTCTTCCTGCCACTTTTCCGCCAGTGTCTCAGGCTACTGTGGTTTCACCTCACCTCCCTTTCCAGCGCTGGTGCATAGACTCTGTGGCTGGGGTTCCGAGCCTTGGGTGCCTGTGCCTTCCACGTAGGTCCACCATGTCCCACTAGTTCTGGAAGAGTTTCCTCTGCAGTTTTTTCCCTCACTCTTCCCTGAAACTACAGTATCTCCACTTTTATTAAACTATCTTTTCCCAGACTATCAGTGTGCTCCCTCCCTGTTCTGCCATCTTGGAGCTCCTCCCTTATTTCTGATTTTATTTATTTGTGTTTTCTCCCTCTTTTTTTGGTTAGTTGGGCCAATGGTGTGTCAATTTCATTTTTTTTAAAAAAACCAGCCTTCATTTCATTCATCTTTTGTATTTTTTGTTTGTTTCAATTTTGTTTATTTCTTCCCTAATTTTAATCATTTCTTTTCTCCTACTAATTTGGGGTTTGGTTTATTGTTGTTTTTCTAGGTCCTTGTGATGTATTGACAGCTCTCTTACTTCATGCCTTTCCAGTTTCTTGATGCAGGCACCAATTGCTATACATGTCCCTCTTAGCACTGTTTTGTTGTGTCCCATAAGTTTTGATATGAAATATTGTCATCTTTGATCATTTCCAGGAATTTTTATTTCTCTTTTGATTTCTATTGTGACCCCATGTTCATTCAGGAGGATGTTGTACAATCTCCATGTGTTTGCATATGTCCTAGAGATTCTTGATTTGTTGATTTTGACCTTCAATCCATTGTGATCAGAGAAGGTACACGGTATGATTTTGATTTTTTTGAATTTGCTGAGACTTGCTTTATGGCCTAGTATATGGTCTATCCTGAAGGAAGTTTTGTGCACTGCTGAGAATATGTATGCTGCAGCTGTGGGGTGAAAAGTTCTATAGTTATCAGTTAGGTCTGTTTAGTCCATAGCGTCGATTAGCTCTGTAGTTTTTTGTTGATTTTCTGTCTGTTTGATCTATCCAGTGATGAAATTGGGGTTGATTACCCCCATTACTATTGTACTGGAGTCTACATTTCCCTTTAGATATGTTAACAGTTCTTTTAAATATACAGGTTCCCTGTAATTGGGTGTGTATACATTTATTATAGTCACATCTTCTTGTTGTATTGATCCCTTAATCACTAGTGTCCTTCTCTGTCTCTTTTAACAGTTTTTGTGTTAAAGTCTATTTTGTGTAATGCTAGGATGGGTACATTAGCTCTTTCTTGCTTTCCAATAGCATGGAATATCTTTTTCTATCCTTTCACTTTCAGTTTATGTGTATCTTTGTTGGTGAGGTGTGTTTCTTCTAAGCAGCAAAAAGATGGGCCTTGTTTTGCAGTCCATTCTGCCAGTCTGTATCTTAACTGGAGAGCTGAGGTCATTTATATTCAAGGTAACTACTGATAAGTAACCACTGGGCTGTGCCATTTTTCTGTGAATATTACTATTGTTTACTTTGGATTTCTTTTATACTTTTACTGGAGGATTTTCTGCCTTTACATTCTTTCATGATGATGGCCTTCTTTGTGTGTTTCTGTGTGTACCACATACTTTAGCATCTTTTGTAAATCTAGATGAATGGTAACAAATTCTTTCAATTTCTGTTTGTTATGGAAGGTCTTTATTTCACCTTCATTTATAAATGAGAGCTTTGCAGGGTACAATATTCTGGGTTGACATTTTTTTTCTCTTAAATTAGGATTATATTTTGCCATTGTCTTCTAGCCTGTAGGGTTTCTGGTGAGAAGTTAGCTGTGAATCTAATTGAAGATCTTCTGGAAGTAATGTGGCATTTCTCTCAAGAACACTTTAGAATCTTTTTTTTATGCTTTACTGTGGAAAATTTGACTACAATGTGTTGTGGTAAAGATCTTTTCTGGTCATATCTTTTAGGAGTTCTACGTACTTCCTGTACTTGGACATTCCTTTCTTTCTCCAAATTAGCAAAAGTTTATGTAATTATTTCACTAAATAGGCATTCTAGTCCCTTCTCTCTTTCCACCCTTTAAGGAACTCATAAGATCCATATGTTGGGTCATTTAATAGTATCCCTTAGATCTCATACACTGTTTTTAAATTTATAATTTTTTCCTGTGTCTTTTTTTTTGTCTACTGAATGATTTTCCAGAGATTTATCTTCTAGCTCAGATATTCTTTCTCCTGCCCCACCAAGTCTGTTGTTAAGGCTTTCTGCTGTATTTTTTATTTGATCTATTAAATTCTTCATTTCTAACATTTCATTTTGGTTTCTCTTTAAAATCTCAATTTCATGGGAAAAAATTTTATTCATATGATGTATGGTTTTCCTTTGTTCACAGAATTGCTTCTGATTACTTTTGAGTAATCCTATGATTAATTTTTGAATTTCATATCTGGCATTTTCTCAATCTCTTCATCTGCACATTCTAATATTGAAATGCTGTGATCTTTTGGGGTGTTCATAGTGTCTTCCATATTCTTGTTTCTTGAATTTCTGCATTTATTTTTAGGCATTTGCAGAATTAATTTTTTTTCCTCTGATGGCTTTTATCTTTGAGCTATAGCTCTGTGGCTTAGTGGAATGTCCACACTATCAGCGATTACCAAGAGGTTTGTGGTGGGTGTGGGCAAGGAACTCTGCTCAGTGCTCCGGGGTGGACTGAGTATCCAGGGTAACACCCAAGTTGGGCATGGTAGCTCTCCTCTGGTTAACAGAATGGAGAGTAATGGTCACCCCTGTTGCTGCAATCAACCCCTCATCTATCTCCTCCAAGCTGAGGAATGACCAGGAGTTAGTCCCCAGTGTGTCCAACACTCAACACACTGTCATATGAACCACACATGTGATCTGTGTAGTCCTCCCTGTGAGCACAGTTCCCTCTGCTATGAGCTGCTCTACACAACCAAGCTCTGAGAGTGTGCATCAGCACTCAGTGATTCCTCTGAAACCCAGCTACACCCTGCCTCCTCTCACACATTCCCACAGGAAGAACTTCCCTTCCATAGGGTTGGCCTCCCTACCCCACCCACTGCTGGTGAGTGCATCTGGCAAGGTGGAGGCTGTCCCTGCCCATTGTTCTTGAACTGCTGTGGTTGCCACTGCTGACTGGGTTGAGAGGCTCCTGGTAGTTGCTGGATGTGTGCACAAGAGCTGGAGCAACTTTTACCTGCTTCTGTCCAAAAAAATGGTGGTAGCCTTCATACAGCTGGCTGCATGTCGCTGTTGGAGTTGGGGAGAAGGGGAAAGAGAAGGGCTCTGTTTCCCTTCTTCTCCTCCGCCCACATCTCGAGAGAGCAGTCAACCACTAGGGCAGTGGTTGAGGGATCCTGGCCAGACTCAAAACCGATAGAGTCCACAAGGCTCTCCCTCCGGCTGTATCAACAGTGGAGTGGGCCCATGCTGTTTGACCTCACCTGAGTTGCCAGGGCAGGTGCTTTTGTTTTGGTTCCAAGCTGCTGGGTCCTTTGTTGTTAATCTTGCTCTTGCTGGTTATCTGCACCTTCCACAAAGCTCTGGGCCATTTCTATTGCTTTCTCAGGACCTCCCACTGCAGTTTCCCCTGCAGCTTTACTCTGAGAGTGTACTTTCTCCACTTCTTTTCTATTAATTTTACTTAGCCTAGATCAGACTGCCCTGTCACTATTCTACCATTTTGGAGTCCCCCTAGACTAGTCTTTTTTTATTTTTTTTTAAAGATTTATTTACTTATTTGAAAATCAGAGTTAAAGAGAGAGAGGGAGAGACAGAGATCTTCCATCCACTGGTTCACTCCCCAAATGGCCACAATGGCCATCACTGGACCAGGCTGAAGCCAGGAGCCGAGAGCTTCATCTGGGTCTCCCACATGAGTGGCAGGGACCCAAGTACTTGAAACATCTTCTGCTGCTTTCCCCAGCCCATTAGCAAGGAGCTGGATCAGAAGTGCAGCAGGTGGAACATGAACCAGCACCCATACCTGATGCTGGCATTGTAGGTGGCAGTTTTACCCACCACAATACAACACCAGTCTCTCATGGGTGATTCTTAGCTTCAACCTTTAGGGGAGAAGTCCATCTCAACCCAGTTCTTGGGTCTTTATTGCACATTTTAAAGATAAGAGAGTCAGTGTTGGAGGATGTAGGAGAGTCATGGGGGACCGTATACTAATCAAATATTTATTGATTATCTTGTTCTAGACCTAGTTCTAGGTGCTATATTGCAATGGTGAAGCTAAGCAGATGAGATCTTTCCTCTTGTGTACTTGTATAAATAAAATAATCAGATATAATTAAAGGATTCTATAACAATAAGGTAGTTTAATAACATCAAAACAGCCCAGATTGAATTACTGCAAATGGAGATGCTGCAATGGCCTTGACAAGAGGGTAATAAGGTGATGATACAAGACAGTCAGTATATATTAGCCAGAAGTCATGACCAGGAAGGAATACAGAAGAAACAAAAAAGGAGAGAAAACAGGAATCTTGTGTTTTTCTTAGGAAGAATTTCTACTTGATTCAACTGAATCTGAAGGCAATTGAAATCATTGAAAGGTGTTATACAAGGACATAATGTGATGCAATTGGCTTTAGGCTATTACAATAATCATGGTAGCTTGATGGAAATGTGTTTTTAATTAAAAATAAAACAGATTAGTAGAGACAAGAGTGGACACAAGGCTCTAATTAGGAAGCTTTTGGATTCCATGTGACGAGGATGGTAAAATGGAGTACAGAGATTGCAGTAGAGATGGAAGGAAAGTGGACCAATGCTAGAAATATTCTTTAAGTTATGTATTTTTGAACTGAGGGTAAAGAAGGTCAAGGAGGAGTGGTCATTTGGTTTAGCAGTTAAGATGTTGCTTTGTATGCCTGTATCCAAACTTCAATGGTTTGAGTCACAGCTCCCTCACTTTCAACCCAGCTTCCCCCTAATCTGTACCTTGGGAGGCAGCAGATGGTGGTTCATGTGGGTCTCTGCCACTCATATGAAAGACATGGAATGAGTCGCAGGTCCTGGTTTCAGCCTGGCCAGCCCTGGATGTTGTGGGCATTTGGGGAGTGAATCAACTGATGGAAGATCTCAACCTCTCTCTCTTTCTCAGTCTTTCTCTCTCTCCCCTTCTGCCTTTCAAATAAAGTGAAAAAATTTAAAAGTATATTCATGGAAAGTAGAATTAAAAGATGAGTTTATTTTTTTTAAAAAAAGAGGTGAGGAATAGTTTTTTAGATTCTATTCATAAGCAACTGGATAGATAGAAAAGGGGGATAAAGGAATCAATGGGGGCTTCATTTTGGCCAAGTTAACTTTGAGTTGTATTTTGGACATCTAAGCGACAATGTCAAATAGTCAGGTGGCCACACAAATCTAGAAGGTTAGCCTGAGGATATACATGTTACAGTGATTGGCATATACAGGTATAACAATTTTGGTATAAGATGAGATATTCTAGGGAAAGAGTTTGAATACTGAAGAATATAGGGCCTAGAACTAAACTCTGAGACCACATTGTTTTTTAGGATTTATTAATTATTTGAGAGGCAGAGTTACGGAGAGAGTGGGAGGAACAGGGAGAGAGGTCTTTCATCTACTGATTCACTCCCCAAATGGCTGTAAAAGCCAGAGCTTGGACAGGCTTAAATGAGGAGACTGGAACTCCATCCAGTGAGACCCAGATATTAAAAAACTCAGCACAGAGTTGAAAAATAAAGAGTGACTGGATGGAGGCAAGATGGCGGAATAGGAAGGGAGCACACTGATAGTCCGGGGAGAGATAGTTTAATAAAAGTGGAGATACTGCAGGTTCAAGGAAGAGTAGGGGAGGAAACAGCAGAAGAAACTCTTCTGGAATGCGTGATTCACAGCGGACCTGCGTGGAGAGCGTGGGAGCCCACAGTTCCCGACACCAGCCGCAGACTCAACACACCAGCGCTGGAACACGAGGTGAGCCGAACCTCAATAGCCTGAGACACCGGCAGGCAAGCGGAGAGAGGAGACTAGAGGGAACGACCCCGGGGGGGAAAAGTTCACCAGGCTAACTGGAAGAGAGAGAGAGAAAAAAAAAAAAGGTGACTGGTACGGACACGGGTTTCTCTCTCTCAGCTCACCTCTCAAGGTCGAGCAAGACAAAGAGCAGGCGCCATCTTGGACATACGTCATAAGCAGAGCGACCTCAGGTCTGCACCGGCCCTGAGCCTAGCAGAAAAACCTGACTCTGGGCGGGGCAAATTAACAGGAGAGTAGGACCTGTGGTGCTACTGAACTGAGACTGTGAAAAAAGAGACGGTGGGGGAGAGAACTCACAGAATTCATGTAAGTACTCTCCAGAGACGCTACAATTCCGTAACTTTGGCAACCCAGTGGGAGACTGAAGGAGAATCTGAGCCCACCCTGAGGGCAGAACAGATTCCCTGTGTGGTCCTTGGGAAAGAGCTTCCGATCTCTGGCTCCTGTGGGTATATCATTTGCCTGCTAACTACCTCCAACTTCGTTCAGCTGTGCGGAATTACTTCCCTTTTGAATCAAAAAAAGAAAGAGAGAGAGAGAGAGAGATTTACCATGCCTAACCTGGGAGTGTCACCTTTGGCACACCAAACAGAGCTCTCAGGCCACACCCATCTCAAGCCCTAAGGCTCCATCAAAAACAGATAGTCCACTTAATCTAGAGTCATAGTATAAAAAGAAAAAGCACCACAGTGAAGAAACTAAATATCTCCAATATGCCAAATAACAAACGCAAAAACCGAGGTAATAAAAACAAGGAAGTCACCATGATGCCCTCAAATGAAAAAGGCACCCCAATTCAAGATTATGAAGATGATGACATAGAAGAAATGCAAGAAGCAGATCTCAAAAAATTGATAAGAACATTAAGAAGTTCTCAAAAACAAATTCTTGAACTACAGAAATCCTTAATGGACAAGATAGAAAATCTCTCTCGTGAAAATGAAATATTAAGGAGGAATCAAAATGAAACGAAACAACTAGTACAACAGGAAACTGTGATAGTGACTGAAGTGAAGAATTCAATAGATCAAATGAAAAACACAATAGAGAGCCTTACAAACAGAATGGGTGAAGCAGAAGAGAGAATATCGGACTTAGAAGACAGAGAACAGGAAAGGATACAGTCAGACCAAAGAAAAGAAGAGGAAATTAGAAATCTAAAACATATTGTCAGGAATCTTCAGGATACTATTAAAAAAATCAACATTTGGGTTCTAGGAGTTCCTGAAGGCATGGAGAGGGAGAAAGGATTAGAAGGCCTTTTTAGTGAGATATTAGCAGAAAATTTCCCAGGTTTGGAGAAGGACAGAGACATCCTAGTACAGGAAGCTCACAGAACCCCTAATAAACACGACCAAAAGAGATCCTCACCACAACACGTTGTAATTAAACTCTCCACAGTGAAACATAAAGAAAAGATCCTAAAATGTGCAAGAGAGAAACGTCAGATTACTCTCAGAGGATCTCCAATCAGACTCACAGCTGACTTCTCATCAGAAACTCTACAAGCTAGGAGGGAATGGCAAGATATAGCCCAGGTACTAAGAGAGAACAACTGCCAGCCCAGAATATTATATCCTGCAAAGCTCTCATTTGTGAATGAAGGTGAAATAAAGACTTTTCATAGCAAACAGAAATTGAAAGAATTTGTTGCCACTGGTCCAGCCCTGCAACAGATGCTTAAAGATGTGTTACACACAGAAACATGGCCATCAATATGAAAGAAGATAAAGGAAGGAAACCTCACAGCAAAAGATCACAGGGAATTCAAAGCATATATTAGAACTTATCTTTGGCAAATGGCAGGGCAAAGTTACCACTTTTCATTAGTCACATTGAACGTGAATGGCCTGAACTGTCCAGTTAAAAGACACCGATTGGCTGATTGTGTTAAGGAACAAAACCCATCTATTTGCTGCTTACAAGAAACACATCTTTCCAACAAAGATCCATACAGACTGAAAGTGAAAGGCTGGAAAAAGATATACCATGCCAACAGAAATGAAAAAAGAGCGGGCGTAGCCATCTTAATATCGGACAACATAAACTTTACCACAAAAACCGTTAAGAGAGACAAAGAGGGACACTACATAATGATTAAGGGATCAATTCAACAAGAAGATATAACAATTATCAATGTATATGCACCTAACTACAGGGCACCAGTTTATCTAAAAGATTTGTTAACGGACTTAAAGGGAGACTTAGACCCCAATACAATAGTACTGGGGGACTTCAATACTCCACTCTCAGAAATAGACAGATCAATAGGACAGAAGATCAACAAGGAAACAGCAGATTTAATCGACACTATAGCCCAAATGGATCTCACAGATATATACAGAACTTTCAATCCTACAGCTAAAGATTTTACATTCTTCTCAGCAGTACATGGAACCTACTCTAGGATTGACTACATACTAGGCCATAAAGCAAGTCTAAGCAAATTCAAAAGAATTAGGATCATACCATGTAGCTTCTCAGACCATAAGGGAATGAAGTTGGAAATTAGCAATTCAGGAATTCCTAGAGCATACGCAAAGACATGGAGATTGAACAACATGCTCCTGAATGAACAATGGGTCATAGAAGAAATTAAAAGAGAAATCAAAAATTTTCTAGAAGTAAATGAGGATAACAGCACAACATACCAAAACTTATGGGACACAGCAAAAGCAGTGTTAAGAGGAAAGTTTACATCAATAGGTGCCTACATCAAGAAATTGGAAAGGCACCAAATAGATGAGCTTTCAATTCACCTCAAGGATCTAGAAAACCTACAGCAAACCAGACCCAAAACTAGTAGGAGAAGAGAAATAATTAAAATCAGAGAAGAAATCAACAGGATTGAATCAAGAAAAACATTACAAAAAATCAGCCAAACGAGGAGCTGGTTTTTTGAAAAAATAAACAAAATTGACACCCCATTGGCCCAACTAACTAAAAAAAGAAGAGAAAAGACCCAAATCAATAAAATCAGAGATGAAAAAGGAAACGTAACAACAGACACCACAGAAATAAAAAGAATCATCAGAAATTACTACAAGGACTTGTATGCCAGCAAACAGGGAAACCTATCAGAAATGGATAGATTCCTAGACACATGCAACCTACCTAAATTGAACCAGGAAGACATCGAAAACCTAAACAGACCCCTAACTGAGACAGAAATTGAAACAGTAATAAAGGCCCTCCCAACAAAGAAAAGCCCAGGACCAGATGGATTCACTGCTGAATTCTACCAGACATTTAAAGAAGAACTAACTCCAATTCTTCTCAAACTATTCAGAACAATCGAAGAAGAGGGAATCCTCCCAAATTCTTTCTATGAAGCCAGCATCACCTTAATTCCTAAGCCGGAAAAAGATGCAGCACTGAAAGAGAATTACAGACCAATATCCCTGAGGAACATAGATGCAAAAATCCTCAATAAAATTCTGGCCAATAGAATGCAACAACACATCAGAAAGATCATCCACCCAGACCAAGTGGGATTTATCCCTGCTCTGCAGGGATGGTTTAATGTGCACAAGACAATCAATGTGATACACCACATTAACAGACTGCAGAAGAAAAACCATATGATTATCTCAATAGATGCTGAGAAAGCATTTGATAAAATACAACACCCGTTCATGATGAAAACTCTAAGCAAACTGGGTTTGGAAGGAACATTCCTCAACACAATCAAAGCAATCTATGAAAAACCCACAGCCAACATCCTATTGAATGAGGAAAAGTTGGAAGCATTTCCACTGAGATCTGGTACCAGTCAGGGATGCCCACTCTCACCACTGCTATCCAATATAGTTCTGGAGGCTCTAGCCAGAGCTATTAGGCTAGAAAAAGAAATTAAAGGGATACAAATTGGGAAGTAAGAATTCAAACTATCCCTCTTTGCAGATGATATGATTCTTTATTTAGGGGACACAAAGAACTCTACTAAGAGACTATTGGAACTCATAGAAGATTTTGGCAAAGTAGCAGGGTGTAAAATCAATGCACAAAAATCAACAGCCTTTGTATACACAGACAATGCCATGGCTGAGGAAGAACTTCTAAGATCAATCCCATTAACAATAGCTACAAAAACAATAAAATACCTTGGAATAAACTTAACCAAGGATGTTAAAGATCTCTACGATGAAAATTACAAAACCTTAAAGAAAGAAATAGAAGAGGATACCAAGAAATGGAAAAATCTTCCATGCTCATGGATTGGAAGAATCAATATCATCAAAATGTCCATTCTCCCAAAAGCATTTTATAGATTCAATGCAATACCAATCAAGATACCAAAGACCTTCTTCTCAGATCTGGAAAAAATGGTGCTGAAATTTATATGGAGGCACAAGAGACCTCGAATAGCTAAAGCAATCTTGTACAACAAAAACAAAGCTGGAGGCATCACAATACCAGATTTCAGGACATACTACAGGGCAGTTGTAATCACAGAAACAGATGGATAGACCAATGGAACAGAATTGAAACACCAGAAATCAACCCAAACATCTACAGCCAACTTATATTTGATCAAGGATCTAAAACTAATTCCTGGAGCATGGACAGTCTATTCAATAAATGGTGCTGGGAAAATTGGATTTCCATGTGCAGAATCATGAAGCAAGACCCCTACCTTACACCTTACACAAAAATCCACTCAACATGGATTAAAGACCTAAATCTACGACCTGACACCATCAAGTTATTAGAGAACATTGGAGAAACCCTTCAAGATATTGGCACAGGCAAAGAATTTCTGGAAAAGACCCGGGAGGCACAGGCAGTCAAAGCCAAAATCAACTATTGGGATTGCATCAAATTGAGAAGTTTCTGTACTGCAAAAGAAACAGTCAGGAGAATGAAGAGACAACCGACAGAATGGGAAAAAATATTTGCAAACTATGCAACAGATAAAGGGTTAATAACCAGAATCTACAAAGAGATCAAGAAACTCCATAAAAACAAAACCAACAACCCACTTAAGAGATGGGCCAAGGGCCTCAATAGACATTTTTCAAAAGAGGAAATCCAAATGGCCAGCAGGCACATGAAAAAATATTCAAGGTCATTAGCAATCAGGGAAATGCAAGTCAAAAACATAATGAGGTTTCACCTCACCCGGTTAGAATGGCTCACATGCAGAAATCTACCAACAACAGATGCTGGCGAGGATGTGGGGAAAAAGGACACTAACCCACCGTTGGTGGGAATGCAAACTGGTTAAGCCACTATGGAAGTCAGTCTGGAGATTCCTCAGAAACCTGAATATAACCCTACCGTTCGACCCAGCCATCCCACTCTTTGGAATTTACCCAAAGGAATTTAAATTGGCAAACAAAAAAGCGGTCTGCAGCCTAATGTTTATTGCAGCTCAATTCACAATAGCTAAGACCTGGAACCAACCTAAATGCCCATCAACAGTAGACTGGATAAAGAAATTATGGGATATGTACTCTTTAGAATACTATACTGCAGTAAGAAACAATGAAATCCAGTCATTTGCAACAAAATGGAGGAATCTGGAACACATCATGCTGAGTGAAATAAGGCATTCCCAAAGAGACAAATACCATATGTTTTCCCTGATCGGTGACAACTGACTGAACACCAAAAAGGAAACCTCCTGAAGTGAAATGGACACTATGGGAAATGGTGACTTGATCAGCATAGCCCTGACTGTTAATGAACAACTTAATACATTATCCCTCTTAGTTGTTTTTTTGTCTGTTCTACTTAATATGACTGGTTTAATTCTGTAATTAATACACAGTTATTCTTAAGTGTTGAAATTTAACTGAAATGTGATCCCTGTTAAACATAAGAGTAGGAATAAGAGAGGGAAGAGATGTACAACTTGGGACATGCTCAAGCTGACTTGCCCAAATGGTAGAGTTAGAAACATACCAGGGGACTCCAATTCAATCCCATCAAGGTGGCATGTACCAATGCCATCTCACCAGTCCAAGTGATCAATTTCAGTTCACAATTGATCATAATGAAAGGACTAAAAGTCAAAGGAAGCACATAAACAAGTCTAGTACCTGCTAATACTAACCGATAGAATAAATAAAGGGGAGAGTGATCCAACATGGGAAGCAAGATACTCAGCAGACTCATAGAATGGCGGATGTCCTAAACAGCACTCTGGCCTCAGAATCAGCCCTAAAGGCATTCCGATCTGGCTGAAAAGCCCATGAGAGTATTTCAGGCATGGAAAGCCAAGACACTCTGCCAAAAAAAAAAAAAAAAACAAAAAAACAACAACAACAACAAAAAAAACCCTAAACGAAAGATCTCTGTGAGGGCGATCCCAGTGGAAAGAACAGGTCTTCAAAGAAGGAGGTACCTTTCTCTGAAGGGAGGAGAGAACCTCCACTTTGACTATGACCTTGTCTAAACAAGATAAGAGTCGGTGAACTCAAAAGGCTTCCGTAGCCTTGGAAACTCATGACTGGAGCATAGGGAGATTACTGATGCCATAGACAGGAGTGTCAATTGGTAAAGTCAACAACAGGAGTCACTGTGCACTTACTCCTCATGTAGGATCTCTGTCCTTAATGTGCTGTACATTGAGACTTAATGCTATAATGAGTACTCAAACAGTATATTTTGCTTTGTGTTTCTATGGGGGTGCAAACTGTTGAAATCTTTACTTAATGTAGACTAAACTGATCTTCTGTAAAAAAAAAAAAAGAAGAAATTATCAATTCCCAACTTGACTCTCACTGGATTAAACATGACAATAGGTCTGCTCTGATTTCATCATCATTTAAAAAATCATCTATTATTTTTCACTTTATGTTTCTGTGTGGGAGCAAACTGTTGAAATCTTTACTTAATGTATGCTAAACTGATCTTCTGTATATAAAGAGAATCGAAAATGAAAAAAAAAATACTCAGCACAAAAAGAAAAATTCATTTAGACTTAGCAGAATGCAGTGACCAGTGAAGGAAGAATTAAAAAAATAAAACTGAAATTGTAGTGTGGGGAAGGGAATCTTCCAAAAGAAGGGAGTCATCAATGATGTCACATATGTCTAAGAGGTGAAATAGAAACAAGATAGAGGAGTGACCATTGCATTGGTCAACATGAAGGGGACCTTTGACAATTTTGGTGGTGCAGACATAACAGTTAAAGTGGAGTTGTGGTAACAGAAGCACAAGTGGAGTAAGTTGTAATGAAAATGTGGAATAAAAATTTGGAGATATGAGATAGTAACTATAGGAAGACATAGGTCATGCTAAGGGAGGATTTTCTTGAACCATGAATTATTACACACGCTGATGATGGTAACTCAAAAGACACTGAGAGACTGAGGTGCAGAAAATGGAACACTGTTTCCTAGTTAAAGGTCAAGAAGTAGAGAATAGCAATCTCCAAAACACTGGTGAAGAACTGCCTTTAATGTGAGCCAGAGACTTCCTCTACCATCCCAGCAGGAATGGCAAAGTGTAGGAAAAGACTGAATGGGATAGAAAGATTTGATGGAGGAAAAAGGAGAGGGTTCCATGCTGAGAACATTCTGAAAGCTTATTTTCTTAATTATGCAGGTAACAAGATCATTAGCTAAAATGTTAAAGCATGAAGCATTTAAAACAATGGAGAGAGAACCCAGGAAAGGAAAAGGCATACTATCATTTTTAAAGTGAATCAGCAAATTGTATAAGCAAATGTTCTAGGATCATAGAATCAGACAGACTCTGACCTGTGAGTCCTCTCAGATTTGCGGGCGTGGACATAAGCAGAGCTTAGACAGCAGTTTTCAGTGACTTTGAGTACACACAGAGAGTTGAATTTACTAAGCCGAGGATTTTACTGGTAAAAACAACATTGAGAAAGAGTGGCAAAGGACTTAAGGTATTTTCAAAGGACTGATTATATTTGTGGTCCATAAAAACCAAAATGAAAGAGAAAAAGTAGATAAATGTAGGATTATGGATAATTAAAATAGCAGTGGAATCAATGAACACTGAAGAATCCTGTCACAAAGAGAAATAATAAATCCTGAAGATGTAATGGGGGAAAAAGTTAGAGTCACTGTGGGCTGGATTTGATGAATTTGGGGAAGTTTTGAGAGGCAAAGAAAGATCTAGATGACAGTTCTATATTTGAGATACATGAAAGACAGTAATGAATAAGTATTTGGGGTAGAATTTGTTTTTATGAACGAGAATTGTCCTTGGCATTTCTGAGGCACCTCTGCAAAGATTTACAATTGGTTTACAAGCATGTATCTTTGGTGTGAGATTAGCATGTCTTTGAACATGACCCCACACTGAGAGCATGCCTGCCTGAATTTTACAGGGAGTTTTGACTCTTTACAAACATTATATGATCATCATTTTTACATAATAGCTAGAATAATCTCTTTAAGAAGGTTTAACACTAAAATTTCCAATGTTTTATTCCAATAAATAAAGCTGAACTGGCACACAACCATGTCCATTCATTGACATCTTACCTGCTGTTGCTTTCATAATGCTACAGCAGAACTGAATAGTAATGATAGAGATCATATAGTCCATAAAGTCTAATATATTTGCTGTCTGGTTCTGCACAGAAAAAGTTCGCCTACTCTGGTTTAGAACATAGGTCAAATCACATTGTGCCCTCTCTAAGACTCTTACACAGCCTCTGATAATAAAAACCCACCTCCCCATATTCGTCTTCCTTGCTTCTCTTCAAGCTAGCTCATGATTGCACAGCCACGTGGGCCTACATTCTGCTTCTGTACTGCAGCAAGGGCCTTTCTACTACAGTGTGTTTGCCCTACCTGATGAAGCAGGAAGTTGGTTTATTCCAGCTTCGACTTGTGCTTTTCACCCTGAAGAACATTTCTTTGGTACTACATACCAAATTTTCTCATACAGCACTTATCACTATTGTATATTCACTTGCTTATTTGTATGTTTCTTGTCCGCTTCACTCAAGGCTCTGTTGCTTATATTTGTGTCTATTTTTGTTTCAATGCTTGTAGACACAGAACCTAGAGCCTGGCACAGAGGAGGTAGTAGGCAAATATTGGATGAATGAATGAAAATAAGAGGAGGAATAATAAAGTGCCATATATTTCTGAATATTACATCCTTTTCTTCTTCATGATACTCCTTTGAGGTTCACTCTTTAAGGAGATTGCTATCTTGTTGAAATCACAGAGAAATTCACTTGAATACAATGCAATAGACCATGACTATAAAGCAGCACCCAGGATTAATGGCACAGGCATACTGCAGCTTATTCAAATACTTGACATATGCTTTGGAAATATATCTTGAAGACTGATTTCTAAGGCTGTGATTGCTGTTCCTGAATCATGAGGGTTTAGTTGGGCCATATAGAACACAAATAATAAATGTATATGTGAGGAGAACTGGATCCATTATCTTAACACTACAATTCAATCAAAAAAGTATTTACTTTTAGAGAATAATGAGAGTTTTTTTGTGTAACTTAAGCTTGACCTTAAGCATGACTGCTTATTACATTAATTGGATACATAGTTTGCTTTTGCTTTTCTCTTTAGAATGAGGATTAGTTTGCATTCCCATGAAACTTTTAGTACTGGCTTTTAAGAAAGTGCATGTGATTCAGAATCAGAAACCCAGGTTAAATTTCCAGAACTGATTTCAATGGAAGTCCTGTGCAACTTATTTGATGATTTTTTTCATTTTATTTTTTTCTAAAATATCACATTCTCATTCATAGAAAAATTCTTACACAATTTAAGAGGAGGCAAACTAGTATCATTTACACAAAACTATTTCATAAAGTATATTTCTATTTACAAAAAATAGGCATCATCATTATCATAAAATCAGTGATTTAAAATATATTGATCACCATTAATATGCCAAATGTTTGCTCTTGTCTGTCCCTCCTAGAACTTCTAAATTCTGTAGAGGAAGTGTAAAAAACAATGTCTCCAGTAGTATTTTGAATTACTGAGGAAAATTTTTTGTTTCTGTTAATAACAGATTTGTGTACACCAGTATTAGCTTATGTAGATAACGAGGCCTGGAGCTAAGAACCAAGTATTGGAATCAAATATATCCATGATCTAGTTTTGACAATGCAATAATCATAGCATTGCTACACCGTTTTGCAAGTTGCTTAAATTCTCTATGCTTCAGTTTTCTCTGTTTGTAAAGTGATACTTGAAACTATAATCTACTGTATCAGCTAATGCTGAGTAGTAAGTGCTGTAAGTAAAATAAAATACACTTTTTTTTAATTTTTTGACAGGCAGAGTGGACAGTGAGAGAGAGAGACAGAGAGAAAGATCTTCCTTTTTCCACTGGTTCACCCCCCAAGTGGCCACTACAGCCGGCGCGCTGAAGCCGGCACACCGTGCTGATCTGAAGCCAGGAGCCAGGTGCTTCTCCTGGTCTCCCATGCAGGTGCAGGGCCCAAGGATCTGGACCATCCCCCACTGCACTCCCGGGCCACAGCAGAGAGCTGGACTGGAAGAGGAGCAACTGGGACAGAATCCGGTGCTCCAACTGGTACTAGAATCCGGTGTGCCGGCACTGCAGGTGGAGGATTAGCCTATTGAGCTGTGGCGCCGGCCAATAAAATACATTTATTACCATGCTTGACTGATAGCAAAAGTTCAGCAAGAATTAATTATTATCAATATCTTTTTTTTTGAGAGGCAGAGAGACGGAGTGAGCTCTGATCTACTGTTTCATTCCCCAAATGCCCTCAACGGCTTGGGACTGGGCAAGGCTGAAGCTGGGAGGCAAAAACTCAATTCAGGTCTCCAATGTGGGTGGCAGGAACACAATTACTTGAGCCATCCCCACTGCTTTCCATAATTCATAATATCCATCCTTCAAAAGGATGCATCATAGAAGGTGCCCAACAGAAGGCTCATCACTCTGTAGTTGTTGAACAGTGGTTAGCTTTTCGGTTTTTCTCATTTCTGTGGTGTCTGAGACCTACTACTAGGCAAGTTCCTAAATGACACATTTCAAAAAAGTGAGGTGAAAGTAGAGAGTATGAAAATAAGCAATTGTGCCTAGGGGATATGCATGTTTAGCAAAAGACTTTTTGATAATTAAGGAGAAAATTAAAATTCCATATTTAGCTAACAAACATTATGGGAAGATAAAGTTAGTGTTTAGAAGCCCTCAAAATGTGTTGTCTTTCCTTTATTTCCTGCTCAGGCTAATTACTAAGGACAACAGAATCATTTTGTTAATTCACACTAATGTTGAGGTGCCCCATTGCAAATTACTGAATATTCTGATCTAGTCACTAAATAAATAAGTACCAGAACAGAAAGGACACATAAAAGTTCTGAGTTATAGCAGGCAATGCATTCATTATATAACTGCAGCTGAATTTTAGTTCCTTTGAATAATCCTTTATTACATATGCATGAATGCTTGTTAACATATTTGAGGTGATATCAGATGGCTCAACACTTCCATGTCTGACTGGAATCCTTGCCTAAATACTAAACAATTTAACTAAAGAATTTTAATAAATATGAAATTCATATTTTAACTGTCATCTTTCATTAAAATTATTAAATTTACTGCTCTTTGAGAGGGAGGCAGGCAGACAGAGAGAGAGAGCTCATCAGCTGGTTCACACCTCAAAAGGCCAAGGCTAGGCCGGGACAAATCTGGGAATCAGGAATTCAATCCAAGTGTGCTTTGTGGGCGGCAGGCACCCAATCAGTTGAACCATCACTGGTGCCTCTGAGGATCTGCATTAACAAGAAGCTGGAATCGGAAGCACAGGTGGAAACTGCACCCAGGCACTCTGCTATGCAAAGCAGCAGCATGGCCGGCGCTGCGGCTCACTAGGCTAATCCTCCGCCTTGTGGCACCGGCACACCGGGTTCTAGTCCCAGTCAGGGTGCCGGATTCTTTCCCGGTTGCCCCTCTTCCAGGCCAGCTCTCTGCTGTGGCCCGGGAGTGCAGTGGGGGATGGTCCAGATCCTTGGGCCCTGCACCCCATGGGAGACCAGGAGAAGCACCTGGCCCCTGCAATTGGATCAGCGCGGTGCGCCGGCCGCAGCGCACCGGCTGTGGCGGCCATTAGAGGGTGAACCAACGGCAAAAGGAAGACCTTTCTCTCTGTCTCTCTCTCATTATCTACTCTGCCTGTCAAAAAATAAAAAAATAAAAAAAAAGAAAGCAGCAGCTCCTATCTGCAAGACCAAATAAACACACCCATTTTTCTTTCTTTCAAGTTTTGACTATTTCTCAAACATCCGAGTACCACAGTTGCAACTGAGAAAGATCACATGATCTCAGCAAGCAGTGAAGTAGCCATGGCATTATTATCAGTTTCCACAGACTGTATTTTCAATTAGTAATAGTGACAGCTAAGGCAATTGTGTGTGATAATCTGAGAATCTGTTAAAGTGGCTGCAATAAGTAGTCCAGCTATCCTCAGAGTGTTCAGTATTACACAAAAAGACATTCACTGTCCAGCAGACCAAAGGTGTTCAAATGAGGTAGTCAGAAATGAAAGCCAAGTTTACACAAAGAAAGCAAACCATTATTCTAGAACTCAGAACACTGTAATTCACCTAACAAGGTTATAATAGAAACACCTTATCCCTGTCCGATCCACTAACATAAACTTATTTGATAACAAATAACTTATTCTTGAAGAAAGAGCCCCAAATTCAATTTATATCTCACAGTCCAAGTAAATAAGAAAGGTCTGACAAATCTCCCTCTGTAAATCCCCACAATTTCATGTTCCCTTTGGTCATACTGGGGAAAAAGCACAGCAGAAAATGAGGTTTTGCACTGTTGATAAGCTACATAACAGCAAATTTGTTTCTGAAATACTCCAGGAGACCAACATGTAGAGGAGATAGGCATGACAGAAAAAAATATTTGTAGAAAATTGAGGGAAGTTAACAGGAAAAGAGAATAGGCTTCATAAAACTATTTTCAATTGAAAAATCATTGTCATCTAGTCATTAGTGACACATGGAATAGAGTCGCCTGTTAGACAGTGTTTGGGCTTAAAGGGGATTTAGCTGCAGGGAATTGATTCTATGACCACCCTACCCCGTGGCTTCCAAAACCCCTAGATGCTCAGTTGCCTTGCATAAGATGTTATAGTACTTGTATGTCACCTGCACGTTACTTAGAAAACCCAATACAAAGTAAATGGTATGTAAGTAGTGTTATATGACATGGTTTAGGAAATAATGACAAGAAAAATAAAGTTTATACATGCACAGTATAGGGACTTTTTTTGCCAAATATCTTCAAAGTTGATTGAACCCACCAATGCAGATGGCCAACTGTATACATTTCTGGTGGGAAAAGGAAGACTGATGCTGTTCATTTCTGAGCACTTTTTATAGTTATTCCGTATTTCGAGAAAAAATGAAATTTTGCAAGGACATGTCCCCACTAACACTGAAAATATGGAGACTCCAGTGCCCTGGTAGGCATCTGTGGGCCTACTGTATTTCGCAGACAAGATTGCATTACTAGTGGTTGACACTGGCTGGAGAAGTTGCTGGGGGATGGGAACTGCTTGTCTGCATATGTGGGGCAAGGCAATCATTAAATATTGTGCTCAAGTCTAACAAAAGGACCTTGGTTCTACTCTATAACCTACCAATTTTTTAAAAAATCTATAGACTTTCCAAATTGCAACACAAATAGCATAGCTTTGATCATAAGTTTGAAATTTCTGCTAATTCTTATTGAGAATAGGTCTAGAATATATCTGCCCATACATTTATCTGCATATTCTAAGTTTTACGCTAAAGCCAAACATGATCACCCACGTAGCATGGGTCTATGCTCTTTTTGCAGCCTCTGGTAAGAAAAAAAAAAAAAAAAGATTCTCCACTCTGCCATCGACTTATATCAGGAGACATTATATATTTAGGGTGAATCCATGTATCACTATTTCTTCATTGTTTTAATGGTATTAGACATCACCTTATCCAACTCTTTAAAGACTGATTGATTTGAAAGGCAGAGTGATGTAGAGAAAGTGGGAGGGGAGAGAGAGAGAGAGAGAGAGAGAGAACAATAGCAAGCTTCCAACCACTGGTTAACTCTCCTAGTGCCTACAACAGCCAGGGCTAGGCCAGGCCAAAGCCAGGAGCCAAGAACTCCATCTAGATCTCTGCATTGGTGTCAGAGACTCAAGTACTTGGGCCATCATCCGCTGTCTTCCCATGCATATTGGCAGAAAGCTGGATCAGAAACAGAGTAGCCACGACTTGAAAACAAGCACTCAAGTATGGGATATGGGCATCCCAAACAATGCAATAACCCACCACACCAGAACACCTGCCCCTTGTTCATCACCTTAAGAGTAACGGAAAACATTTCTTTCAGTTCAAAAATGAAAAAAAGCCAGAGTTCTGCTCTTCAATTGCTTCAGTCATATCCATCTTATAGTCACTATGTTTCTTGCAAGTGGTGGTGTCTTTCTTGGCTTTGGTTCTCCAATAAATTTGAACCAATTTTTTTAAGATGTATGTATTTATTTGAAAATCAGAGTTACAGATAAACAGGGAGAGACAGAAAGAGAGGAAGATATTCTACCTGCTGTTTCACTCCCCAGATGATCACAAGGGCCAGGGCTGGGGAAGGTGAAGCAAGGAACCAAGAGCTTCTACCAGGTCTCAGTCATGGGTGGCAGGAGGCCAGACACTTAAGCCATCTTCCACTACTTTTCCCAGGCCATTACCAAGGATCTGAATCAAAACTGGAGCAGCTGGAACTCCAACTGGGTGCCCATATGGGATGCCAGCATCCCAGGAAGCTTAACCCTCTAAGCCACAATTCTGGCGAACTAAGATTTTTACTTACTTATAGCAATTGTATTTCAACTACATAACACCAATATATATAAATTTATAACACATATAAATTTATAATATATAATATATAAATGCATAAATTTTATTGTAAACTGTGTTAGCTATCTGACTGCATGACAGATTAGTCTAAATATTCAAGCTTTAACATATCAAATGATTCTTATCTCACTGCTTTCTTTGGGTGCAGTTTAGTTGTGTTCATCTAGCTCAAGGTCTCTTGCACTGTTGCAATCAAATTTGTCAGGTCTGTGATCTGATCTGAAGGCTTGAGGATGTGAGGGGATCCACTTCCTCTCTCCCTCCAGATTATTGACAGGTTCTGGCAGCTCACACATTATTGGGCTGAGGTCTTTGGTTTCTGATTGTTGGTCAGAGGCTTCACTCGGTTCCCTGCCAAACTGGCCTTTCCCTAAGGCAGCTCACAACCTGGCAGACAGAGCAAGCAAGTGAAAAAGCAATGGAGAGTAAGCGGGATACAGTCACTGTTTTTGTAAGCTAATAATGGAGTGGCAAGCCATCACTTTTGCAATATTCTCTTCATCAGAAGCAAATCTCAAAGTCCAGCTTATGTGCAAGAAGAGGAATTGCAAAGAACAGGAGGAGGAGGAGGAGAAAGAGGAGAAGGATGAGGAGGAAAAAGAGGAAGAAGAAGAAAAGGAAAAGAAAGTATGGAAGGAAGGAAGGAAGAAGGAAGGAAAAGAAAGAGAGAAAGAGAGAGAAGAAGAATTGCACAAGGGCGTGGATACCAAGAGGGAGAATCACTGTGGATCACTTTAAAGGTCTTATATATACCTCATTGTGTACAGTTCCACTGTGCCTAAGTTCTCAATTATCCTTATCCTTTGCATCATGCATATATTCATAACTTAAATTGCAAACAAACATCATGTGATAACATATGGTTGTGTGTAATAAATGCTCTTTGTGTTACATTGAACAATCTTTGTTACTCACTTTAGCAGCTAGAATATGAACTACAAAAATTACTTTAAATTTATCCATTATGGATGAAGACCTCTTTTGAACACTAAGAACATCACAATTCACAAAAAGGAAAAAAATCGTTGTGCCCTCAAAAGTGGGTGTGGGAAGCCAGCACAGAATGCAAAATTCTAACAGTCACACATTCATTCCTTTAAAAATCATATACTCAGGGCCGGCACTGTGGTGTAGTAGGCTAAGCGTCTGCCTGTAGCACCAGCATGCCATATGGACACGACACCAGTTTGTGTCCTGGCTGCTCCTCTTCTGATCCAGCTCCCTGCTAATGCACTTGGGAAAGCAGGAGAGAATGGCCCAAGTGCTTGGTCCCCTGCACCCACCTGGGAGTTCTGGAAGAAGCTCCTGGCTCCTGGCTTTGGATTGGTTCAGTTCTGGCTGTTGCAGTCATTTGGAGAATGAACCCCCGAATGGAAAACCTTTCTCTCTGTCTCTCCCTCTGTCTGTAATTCTCTCTCTCAAATAAATAAGTAAATCTTTTTTTTAAAAAAAAAGCATTTACTCTGTGTCCACCATTTTCCAGGAACTTTTCCAGTCATAAGCAAATGTGATCATGAGGACTCAGGGAGAGACTGGAGCTCAGGCTGTACATGGAAATAACAGACCTGGGGAGAACATACAGCACACAGCAATCAGAGATATTTTTAAATAGGATTAATAGTGTCTTATTTTTTAATTATGAAATTACTGTGAACTTCAAAATATCTGCTTCATCAAAAACACAGTATTCAAATGACCCAAGCTTGAAAAGATGCATGTCAGGGTAGTTACAACAGAATGACAGTGCCAAAATGTCACGTGCTCAGAAGAGCAGTTCTTCTGGACCCCAGTCTCCACATGATTGCTAGAGGCTTAAATTGTCAGAAACATTTTCTATTAGACAAATGATGCCACACAGTATATCCGAATAATAGATGACTTTTTATTTAATAAACTCATCAAAGTATAATAAACAAACACAAAAACATCATAAATTATAAGTGTAAAAATATATTTCTCTAGGGAAGCCCAAAGCAGTAAGGAGGTGAAAGGAATTATAAATAGTATATGATCTAACTTCTCTGATCAGAAAGCAATAAAGCAACTAAAGGACACAGAGCCTGCGAGCAGTGGTGTAGGGGCTGCCATTCCCCTCCCATGGCTTCTGTGCCAGGACTACTTCCAGTGCATCTCTACATTACTCTAAGACAGAAATTAAATATGTAGACTGTATCTTGAGAGACAGTTATATACTCTCTTTATTGCCTTTATTTTGTAAATGTTTAATAGTAAATATTTATTGAAGTCATTCTTATGGATATGGTTAACAACAAAACATAGCTTGCAAAATCCAAGGTGAATAAGTTTATGTTGGTCTTTTAAAAAAAAATTAAGGGCCAGCATTGTGGAGTAACAGGCATCCTGTGTGAGTTCGAGTCCTGGCTGAACAATTTCCGATCAAGCTCCCTGCTGGTGTACCTGGGAGGACAGCAGAGGATCAACCAAGTGCTTAGGCCGCTGCACCCACATGGGAGATGTTAGGAAAAGAGGTGCAGTTTATTTATTTATTTGAGAGGGTGGGACAGAGAGAGAGAAAGAGAGAGAGAGAGGTTGAAATCTCCATTCCACTGGTTTGCTTTCCAAATGCCCACAACAGCCAGGGCTGGGCCAGGCCAAATCTGGGAGTTGGAAGCTCAATCCAGGTCTCCCTCATGGTGGAAGAACCCAACCACTTGAGTCATCATCATCTGCTGCCACCCAGGGTCTGTATTAGCAGGAAGCTGGAATCAGGAGCCAAAGCCAGGAGTTGAACCAAGCACTTTGATGTATATTCCAGATGTCTGAGATGCCATGATAACCACTAGGCAAAATGACCACCCTTGTGCTTATGCTTTCGACTGCTACCCAACACAGGAGATCAGGTACAGAATTTTCCACTTTTGTCGTCATGTCAGCATTCAGAAAATGTTTAGTTTTGGAGTGTTTTAGATTTTGGGTTTCAGATTAGTGCATTGTACCTGTATTTGTATTTGTGTCTTCCCTCCAAGTTGATAAAAATTGTCAGGAATTTATTTATTTTCTGTGTTTTTCAATTTTGGATTCTTGGGTCCCTTATCTGACTTTGGGGTCTCTCTAATGCATTCTTTTTGCTTGATGATCCCCAGTCTCTGCCTGGATTGTAAGCTTGGGCATCCTACTTGGCCCTCAATCCCTCTTTCTGCCTAGCTTTTTGTTGCCTTTATTGGTTTTAGATGAGATAGTAGTAGTGTACACTGCATGTTATCCTAATCTTCCTTTGTGTCAAGGGTGAGATTCAGATGTCATGTGATTCAATACAGCAAAATCTCCAGTTCACCCAATTCTGGCCCTTTAAGCCAATCCTGTCTCAATCAGAAAACATTCACTAAGGAGGGTAAAGAGCAACTCTCTGAGTCCCTGAAGTTTCAATTCTGTGTGATGTCAACACTCGCACCTGGCCAGTGGTCAGACCTCTGCATTCCTTCCTGGCCTTTATCTGCTTAGCTAGGGTCCAGACCTAGGCATCTCTGATACCATCCACCTTGAAAACCATCCACCCCGTTTGCTGCTTCTCTTTTGCTCCCATAGCTTTTAGTGTCTTTGAGGGGTGTGAGGACATCTCCAGAGAGAAATGGGGAAATGAACAGTCACTGGATACAGACACGAGGGAAGAGTTCTGTTCTGACCACACATTGACATCTGCAGCGGAGGCTTGGGGATTAACTATGCTGTTTCTACCGCTGGTGCCAGTTGTCCTTTGGAAGATTTGACAGCTCTCAGCTCTGTACCTACAGCTAGGTTGAATGACTTGAGTACAAAAGATATACATACTTGTTACATACCGCTTTGAAATTTTATTGTACTTTAAGCTTATTTTTCTTTCTACATCACATGCATTCTACCTAATCTATGACATGTCTGTCACTCATATCTTAAAATACGTGATACAGCACTAGGGAGTGGATAAACTGTTCCATGGCTCTGTCTGTCTGACATCCCTTACAGCTTCCTAATACCTGCACTTCATCTTGATATGGCTTAGTTCTCACGTCACAACAAAAGGTAGGCTGTTTATTCCCTCGCCCTTGACGTTATTTTGTCAAATGGCAAGCCTAAAGATGAAAACCTCACAATTAAAGTGACTGTGATAATTTTTCCTGCAATGTTTCCATTTTCCTCTTTCATTAATAGTCAAAGGGCCTCATCAGTCAAAGCCTAAGAAAGAAAACTCTCTTATTCTTTTAAACTGTTGAAGACAGGGTGTGTCATTTTCAATCTCCTATGCAGAGATCAACGCTAAAAGGAATAAACAGATACTCTCCCTAGAGAAAACTGATGCCAAATGAGTCTATAGAAATCCTCATTGGTTTGGTATCAATCATTCGCTTAATTATCCCCATCTTCAGTGCTCTTTGAATTTTTCTGAGACAAGGCCACAGTACCAGAGACTATAGACGGCGTCCTTTGTTCCTTGAATTAAGAGCTCCTCCGCCGCCTGGGTGTCTCTCTTGCTCTCATTTGTTACATCAAACCATCTGAAAGTGAACGTGCTTAATAGGTTTTGACTATAAAGAGCTTCATTTCTTTTTTGTGAAGGAAGCTCTAGCCTTGGAATTGTCTCTTCATGCACTCAACCCTTTGACAGCACTGAGACCTTATTTATGAAAGAAGTTTAATGAGCGCCCTTGGATAAACTGTTAACCTTTGAAAGTGGTTCCCTGATGCATGGAGGCCCTTCCTCTTCTGCCAGGAATTGATTTTGGAAATGGCCCTGCCTCCTTGTAACTTATGATCCGGAAAGAGGAAGAACTCATGCAAAGTGGGGCATGGATAAGAGCCATGAAGAGTAAAAATGAAGGATTTGCATCAGGATCTGGAAAAGAGAGATCAATGAAAATGTGTGGATTTAACTGCAAAGCAAGAGGATGATATTACAAAGAAGATTGTGAAAGAGAACCACTAACTGAGAAAAGAAGGCAGTTTTCAAATAAACGAAGGAATGCTCTAGAACACTCTAGAATGCCTAGTGAGAAAAACGAGAAGAAAAAGAAAAATGGCAGGGATGATGCATACAAAGAGAAAAGAGAAAAATTTCAGGCTTGTCAGTTTTATTACATTTTTCCAGCATGGCTCTCAGAGATCCTTTCAAAGAGGAGAATGCTGAAGAGTTTTTCTTCAGAGCCTTAACTCTTACTGAGGTGGATATCATTCAATGCAAATTGGTTTCCTGGGATAGATGTTTTTCAATTAAATATGATTTCAGCAAAGCAATTTTCCAAAGCATAACAAAGGAATGTGTCAGGCAAAGCACAGGAGGGAAGCACAGTCGAGATCTCTGCACGTTTGTGTTATTTGAGCCCTTTGGTAACCTTTGGTAAAATTAAGTTACTATGCCCCCCCTACTCTGTTTCCATGGTAATTCAGTGGCTGAAAACCCCATGATTGTGTCAGGTCAATCATGTCCCTCAGAAGACCAAACTGGGTTGTTTGCATGGAAGTGACAGAAAATACAATCTGCCATGGAGAACGATTAAGAAAACCATGCTCTCAGTTATATGATTAATCCTTTGCTTCTCAGAACTTCACTTATAGAATCTATCTGTATTATATACTAGGGGTGCATGTTGTTTATTAAATTAAAGGGTCAAATAATTAAGTAATAATAATAATAAAGTGGAATAACAACAAGGAACCCATTGAACTAGAAAATAGCTCCATTTTTCTAGGTCAAATTGTGAATGTTAAGCTGCCAATATCGCCTTATGAGAAATATCATAGCATTTCTGATCTAAAATCCTGGGATTTTCAAATTAGTGCCCTCTGGGCATGCTAGAGGCTTTGCTGTCTGTTCTCATACTTCAGCCAACATGCCACAGCTGGCTTACAAGCTTGCTCTTTGGAGAGTGCTGAGAATTTGCTAGAAGTATAGAGCATGTATTGGCCAGGCCAGGGTTTCCAGCAGCATCATTCTCACTAATCAGGAAGTACAGCAGAGGGAGTCCAATGACAGGGTACCTCCCCCGTGGAGAAGGCTCCTGCCTGCCTACTGTGTGTTCTCTGAGCAAAGTCTGTTCAGATGGGTGAGCCTCAGAAATGTCTACTGACCCGAGGCTGGAGAACAAGGCAGAAAACACAGAACAAGTCATGAGTTACAGAGTCGTCTGCACAAAGATGGGATGGAGAATGCTGCTGGCACTGGAGTTTCTATGACTTGAGGGGAGACACAATTTCTGGAGGCATGTTCCTATTTTATGGTTCTTTCTGCATTTTATGACTATTATTCAGAATCCTAGGATGAAAAAGGATCACACAATCTAATTTCTATTTTACTAATGAAAAATTAAGGATCAGAGAGCATATATAATTTTCCCATTGGCACATAGCTTGTTAAGAAAAAACACAATCTCTACAAAAATCTGATTTTTTTCAAACTTTCAGTATAAAGTATTTCCTAAGAAGTAAAGGTAACTATCCTTGTGAGATATAACTTAAAAAGAATCATTTAGAAATAAAATTTGATCCTTTGGTAAGAGATTGTGATAGAGAGTGTTTGTGTCTATCAAGACAAAGTACTAAGAAAGCACTCACTGTGATGTCATTACTACTGCAATTTTTTTTTTTTTTTTTTGGACAGGCAGAGTTGGGACAGTGAGAGAGAGAGACAGAGAGAAAGGTCTTCCTTCTGTTGGTTCACCCCCCAAATGGCTGCTACGGCTGGCGCGCTGCGCAGATCCAAAGCCAGGAGCCAAGAGCTTCCTCCTGGTCTCCCACACGTGTGCAGGGCCCAAGCACTTGGGCCATCCTCCACTGCACTCCCAGGCCACAGCAGAGAGTTGGACTGGAAGAGGAGCAACCAGGACAGAATCCCGGCCCAGGGTTCCGGCGCCGCAGGCGGAGGATTAGCCAAGTGAGCTGCAGCGCCGGCCACTACTGCAACTTTTCAAGTTCTCAGGCAGTTAGGAGTTCTTCTTTCCCTGAAACCTACAGTAAGACCAGGATTAACTCCCCAGATTTTAATTAGACATTTATCTTTATTAGTTCAGCAATAATGAAAAGTGTTCACTTCTCCAATTTTCAAGAATTCAAACGTCAGGCTCTGTCTTTTCCAAACATTTTCAGGACTCAATCTTTTGCAATTGTGATCAGAAATTGCAGTTTGTCATAATCACAAGGAAGCAAAAACAATTATTTCAATCATCACTTTTAAAATAAGTGAAGAACCCATATAAATCACTGGTACCCAGTATGCATACCTTTGGCCACAACCTCCATTGCTCCTAATTTCCTTTACTGTCTGTACTTTGTTATTACAACAGACACATAAACATGTAGTGTTTTTTCATTACCTTCACTGTGAACGCTCAAGGTTAGTGTTCTTTGAGCATTAGAGTACATCAGACTGCTGATCTCCGTCCCCAGAGTGTCTGACTCAGTAGTAGCTCTGGGGTAAAGCCCATGAATTTCTATTTCTAACAACTTCCTGTGAGATGCTCCTATGGCCAATCAGGGGATTACCCTTGGAGAACCACCACATCAAAGGAAAATGCATGATAATTTATTTTTTAAAAGTTAACAATTAGGCCGACGCTGCAGCTCAATAGGCTAATCCTCCACCTGCGGCGCCGGCACCCCAGGTTCCAGTCCCGGTCAGGGCGCCGGATTCTGTCCCTGTTGCCCCTCTTCCAGGCCAGCTCTCTGCTGTGGCCCGGGAGTGCAGTGGAGGATGGCCCAAGTGCTTGGGCCCTGCACCCCATGGGAGACCAGGAGAAGCACCTGGCTCCTGCCATCAGATCAGCGCGGTGCGCCGGCTGCAGCACGCCTGCCGTGGCGGCCATTGGAGGGTGAACCAACGGCAAAGGAAGACCTTTCTCTCTGTCTCTCTCTTTCTCTCACTGTCCACTCTGCCTGTCTCAAAAAAAAAAAAAAAGTTAACAATTAAACTTGTTACATATATTCTCTCTATATATATTGAGGAACAATGTAAATTTATAATTTATTATTATTACTGATTAAGTAATTTATTAGTATTATTATGTGTGCTCTTAGGAAATAAGTTTCTAGTCAAAACTGTGAGACACTGAAAAAATATGCGGTGTGAAAGAGAAATACAAAAGAAAACAAACATTTGCGGTAGAGATATATAAACACACAGGGAAAGGAGATAAACCCTACATTAAATAACCTCAGAGAGATCAGAGGAAACACCACTGGTATTAAAGTACAAAATCAGATTATCCTAAGTATATTTAATTAGAAATCAAAATAGTACTTGAAAAGCTACAAATTAATAAATGGAAAGTTTGAAAGAAAGAGAAAAGGATAGTCCAAGAATATATTATAAGAAGACAAACTAATTTAAAATAAGAATTTATCTTTCTAGGGCATTACTTAGTTAATCAATGAACAATATTATATTATGTTGACTTCACCATATATACTTATTTCACATTATACTTGTAAAAGGATAAAATGTCAAATATAAAAATGTCAAATAATGGACTAATAAGTATGATATGGAAGTTTACTGCCAGTGGAATGAGCATATTTGATTCCACACAGAAAAAGCAGAGGGACCGGCACTGTGGCACAGTGGGTTAAAGCCCCAGCCTGCAGCACTGACATCCTATATGGGTGCCTGTTCGAGTCCTGGCTGCTCCTCTTCCGATCCAGCTCTCTGCTGTGGCCTGGGAAAGCAGTGCAAGATGGCCCAAGCACCCACGTGGGAGACCCGGAAAAAGCTCCTGAATCCTGACTTTGGATCAGCTCAACTCTGGCTGTTGCAGTCATTTGGAGAGTGAATCAGCAGGTGGAAGACTTCTCTGTCTCTGGCTCTATCTGTCTACCTCTCTTTGTAACTCTGTGTTTCAAATAAATAAAAAATAATTGTAAAAAAAAAAAAAGAAAAGAAAAAGCAGAGAGTGGAGAGAGGTGTAGTAAAGACAGACATTTCCTATTATATATTATTTAATTTTTATTGAAATTTTTACTAAATCTAAGTATCTGTTAAGTGAAAATAAAAATTTGTCATAAAGTAAAAATAGTAGAAGTTAACTTACACTTTTTTGAGAAATGCTAAAAGCACATCCAATGAATATTTGGATGGCCATGAATAATAGTAGAAATTTTTGACAGATTTTCTCTTATCTCCATTCTTTCCCACATTCTTTCTCAATCCTTCCTCCATGCTTAGGCAATAATATTTGCAAAATATATTGATCATTTTCTTTTATATCAAAAATTTGCTAGAATGGTTTTAATCATGTCTACAGACATTACTATGAAACGATTCATAAAGACTGCCTCTTGCTACTTAGCAGATAAGGTTGCAAAGTGATTAAGAGAGAATAGTTTAGAAGTCAGACAAACCTGCGTTTGCATCCTGTTGATACCAATCACCAGTGATGAGGCCTTGAACATATTTTTTTTCTTTTAAAGGATTTATTTATTTATTTGAAAGTCAGAATTACACAGAGAGAGGAGAGGCAGAGAGAGAGGTCTTCCATCTGATGGTTCACTCCCCAAATGGCCGCAATGGCCCAAGCTGCACTGATCTGAAGCCAGGAGCCAGGAGCCAAGAGCTTCCTCCAGGTCTCCCACGTAGGTGCAGGGGCCCAAGCACTTGAATCATCTTCTACTGCTTTCCCAGGCCACAGCAGAGAGCTGGACCAGAAGTGGAGCAGCCAGGTCTAGAACCAGTGCCCATACGGGATGCCGGCCCTTTAGGCCAGGGCTTTAACCCACTGCGCCACAGCACCAGCCCCTTGAACCTAATTTTTAACCTCCGCACCTCACCTACACAATGATGATGACAACCTAACCACCTGATAGCGTTTTTGAGCACATTCCATGATATAACGGATATGACTCTATGTATTTTACTCTACATGGGATATAGGACATAAACGTTAAATCATAGAGGTAATAGCAATAGCTATGATAATAGGGATTATTACTAAATTTAAAAAGACAAATAATACTGTGAATAAAATTTACAATAGGCAAAATAATCCTCAAATTTAATTTTAGTCTTTATAAGACATTTGTCTTCTTGACAAAACATGTTTATCTATACACAATAATGGATTGATCAATTTACTTTTAGCATCTTCACTTTTAGTATTGCTCATTCTCTAATTTCTAAGATGACAGAAAAATAACCTCATTTTCAATTAGATACTGTAAATTTAACTAACCAGAAGTCCATGTATATGACCTCGTTCCATGAACCACCTGCTACAGAAGAAAGATTCCTTTCTTGAGTTGCTCACAGTTGAAGACTGTCTATGGGCACACTGGAGAGTCGGGTGAATTATAGCTGAACATTTGTTTCTCTGATGTGGCTTATTGGATAATAATGACCTGGACGACAGATATTATGAATAAAACCTCTGGCCCTCAGCGAGAGTAAGATTTTATTCTTCCCTAAGTGTTCCTGGGTTTTATTCCTGCTAAGAATTAGAGAGTACATGTTTTAAATAGCTGGATTAAAACTCTAGGACCTCATCTTTTTGGGCTGAGTCAGCAGATCCATTGCACACTGACCTTTAGGCGACTATGAAAGGCTCCTTCATGTAGAAATGTGTAAAGCTGAATGATGCAGACGGAGCTGTCCTTTAGGCTATCCCCCAAGGAAGAGAGTTTTTCACCGTGACTGTATCATTTGTTAATAATATGGGCTTGTTTCAATAGGAATAAAGAGTTCGTAATAGAAACCAAAAAGTAAATGACTTACAAGACACTGGGGATAAAAATATTATGCCCTTTTTAACTGACAAGTGAAATGAAGCAAAGAAAGATGAAATGCGGTCCCATATGCCACACAGTGAGCTGCAGAAACATACTTCAAAAGTTTTGATCTTGAAGTCTCTGTCAGCACTCAGACTCCCACTTCCAGCACCGCTTTCCCTTGTCTTGGCTTCTATGCTAAGCTAATTTGCCTCTTCTAAGACAGAATTTCTGTAAAGATGGAAGAATTAGTGAGCCCTCAGAGGATGTTCTCTTTCAAAAGTCATTTAATTTAAAAATAAAAGAAACTGCTTTGAAAGCCTGGAAGAAAATGAAACATGATTAATTAAGCTTGTAAACTAACGCAAAGAGATGGGTAGCAATGTTAATACCATAATAAGTACCATAGCCAATTTGTGAAACTTCAGAGTTTACAGCACAGAATTACAAGTGAGGCAACAAAAATGACCTCTTTTGAAGTGATTGTGATGTTTTAAAGGCAGGTAAATTATAAATTCACTAAAACATAATTTAGATTTTATCTAACATCTTGCATATTCAGAAGACCTAAAAATGCTTTGTCAAACAGTAACCTAATTACACATAGAAAATGAATTCTTTCTCTAAAAATATAATATTTATGTGTTCCAAAGATATTTCCAGATAATCTCATTGTTAGAATGTTCAGATAACAAATTAATTGTGCATATTTACACTAGTCTCTATCTAAATGCAATGAAATTAGAAGCAGAAATGGGTATCTGCAAAAGTTAACCACTTCTCTATATAAATTTGATGTATTTCTAGGGATAGGGTATATTTGTGAGACACTGATTCCATCTAACAGAATTCTCCCTGTAAAATTTTTCTGGAACACCCAACTTCCCAACCTGCTATCATCTATGGTAATGACCTCTATCTCTACAAATAATTCCATGATTCTTTATTATGGCTCTTTTCCTAAATATTCTGTAGAATAAGGAATTATTGACAAGAAGCTAAAAGACTATAATTGAGGGTCAGAGGAGAAGAGATACTGAACCGATATGATTCAGTTTGCCTAAAAACTATGAGGAGCTGCACAATGGGCATTTAGCTTTAGATTAATAAATTATATTAGAAATATAGCATGAAGAGAGAATGTGGGGACTAGTGACGTCATAATTTCCTCCATCACTGGGAAAGAGGCAACAGTGATGGAAAGATCCACAGATAGCCAGCTACAAGATGAGAATGAAAATTCACACACACACACACACACACACACACAACAATACATAGAACATCCTTCAAAGTAATTTTTTACATATTGTTACAGAGAATCAAATTATATCAGATGCAAAGAAATGTAACAAAACTCTTTTAAAAATAGAATTCAGCAACAACCTTGAAATACAGTGTCTAAAAGAGTGTAATCCCACCCTCCCATAGGTTATGTTGGGTTCCTATTCTCTCCATGACTCGTTCACCCACTCTCACTTCACTTCCTTCTCTCTTCATCAGCCACCCCCCCCCCCCAAAAACACAGACACACACTTCTCTTTCCGAGTTCGTAATTCTATCTTATTTCTCTGGATAGTCATGCTGGGGGAAGGGAGAAATGGAATAGAAGGTAAAAGAGGCAAAGATATGGCAATATGTAATATAGTGGAGACATATCACTTAACACTATTTATATCTAAATGCTCTCCCACATACACAATCGCAAATTTCTACTTTACTTATACTCTGTCGATAGAAAATTGATTAGCCTGGGACCTGTGCTGTGGCACAGTAGGTTAATCCTCCACCTGTGGCGTCGGCATCCCATGTGGACGCTGATTCTAGTCCCAGCTGCTTCTCTTTCAATCAGCTCTCTGCTATGGCCTGGGAAAGCACTGTAAGATGGCCCTTGCACTCGTGTGGGAGACCTGGAAGAAGCACCTGGCTCCTGGTTTTAGATCGGTGTAGTTACAGCCGTTGTGGCCATTTGGAGAGTGAACTAACAGAAGGAAAACCTTTATCTCTCTCTCTTCATCTCACTGTAACTCTACCTCTCAAATAAGTAAATAAAATCTTAGAAAAAAAAAAAAGAAAATTGATTAACCTTCAAAAGTCTGTGGGTGTTGTTAATTTCAATCATTATAGGTTCATGCAATCAAAAATTTCTTAATTTTACTCATGAACTGTAAATATGTATTATTGTATTTTATAAAACTTTGATGTGTAGATGGAGTCAAGTTCTATGGATATTTTAAGATCTTCAATCTTCTTGTCCCATAATAAATACATTTGCTAATTTTTGAATACTCCAACTTTGAGTGCATGAACTCCCTTCACTACATAAAAACATTCTATAATGGCAGGCTTTCATACATTTTCCCCTAAAATATGATTTTGATATGTATGATTCTCAATCTTTTAGAAGCAAAGAGCAAAGAGAATTTTGTATGAATGCACACTTTAAAGCTAGGCACTGTACTATTATAATGTCTCCTGAGATTTATCTGTGCATAACTGTCAAACTATGAAGTAAGATTAGGACAGTAGGACCAATTATTGGAAGAAGAAAAGATTTATTATTTATTTGTTTAGCTCTAACTATATATTTTTTCAGTGTGCAAATGACATTACTCTCAAAAACTAACAAGTGGTAAATAATATATTAGAAGCATTTGAGAAATTAAAAAGATTCAAGTAGGTAATAATTCTTTGGAAGTTCAATTTAATGTCTCAAGAGCATTTACTCTTGGATTAATCTGATAGTTTTAATCAGTATTTTAATATATGTTGTCTATTAGCACATATTTCTCGAGGATTAACATCCATACTTCACAATTCAAATATACAACATCAGCATTTATAGTCCTTATATCCCACTATTATTTTTAATGTACAACCTTTCCTCATAACCTCTTGTCTCTTGTCAAAGTGTTTACTCTGTTATTAATTGAAATTAGGCAGAGATTAGAAGCTTGAAACAGGTAACAATTTGCACATATTTTTACCACAGCTCTTACAAATTTTATTGAAATTATGTGCTTACATACCATGCATTTTGAAAGCTTAAATTATAAACTTACATTACCTTTCTTCTTACAACAAATCAAATGGTCAGGGGCTCATGCGTGGCACTAGGAGTTACATTGCCACTTAACGAAATGCTGGCATTCCATTTCAGAGTATTTGCTCAAATCCCAGCTCCTCAGCTTCTGTATATCCATATATATATATATATATATATATCCATAGAACTTGACTCCATCTACACATCTAACGTGCCTAAGAAGGCATTTGAAAATGGCCCAAATTCTTGGGTCCTTGTCTCCCATGTTGAAGACCTGAATGTAGCTCCTGGCTCATTGTGTCCACCTTGTGGGAGATGGTCCAAGGGTTTGGGCCCCTACTACCCACATGGGGGAACTGAAAGAAGCTCCTGGCTCTTGGTTTTGGCCTGGCCCAGACTTGGCTAATTCAGCCATTTGAGGAGTGAATCAAAGGATAGACAATTCTCTCTCTGTCTCTTCCTTTTTCTAGAGATACATAAATAAATAAAAAAAAAATTAAATGATCAGTTTATCAGAGTCGGTACCACTTTTTGGTAAGTGTTTATTTATTTAATTTATTTGAAAAGCACAGTGACACGGAGACAGGGAGAGAACTTACAACTACTGGTTCTTTCCTCAAATGTCCTCAAATAGTCAAGCCTGGGTCTATCAAAGCCAAGAGCCAGAAACTCAATATGGGTCTACTATATGGCTGGTACTTGAGCTGTCACTTGCTACCTCCAATGTGCACACTGACAGGAAACTAGAATTGGAAGCAGAGCCATGACCAAACCCAGCTGCTCTGATGTGGAATGTAGAATACCAACAGCATCTTAACCACTGCAGCACTTTAACCTCTGGTCAAAACACTTGCCCGAGCAGGAATATTTTTCAGCTGACACAGAAACTAGTATCATGTCTTGTACATAATAGGAAAGCCATATTTTTATTGACCTTGCTTAAACTAATGACCAAGTGTTATTTGTCAATATTCTTTTTTTTGAAAGATTTATTTATTTATTTGAAAGTCAGAGTTACACAGAGAGGGGAGAGGGAGAGAGAGAGAGAGAGAGAGAGAGAGAGAGAGAGAGGTCTTCCATCCGACGGTTCACTCCCCAGATGGCCGCAATGGCCAGAGCTGCACTGATCTGAGGCCAGGAGCTTCTTCCCGGTCTCCCACGTGGGTGCAGGGGCCCAAGGACTTGGGCCATCTTCTACTGCATTCCCAGGCCATAGCAGAGAGCTGGATCAGAAGAGGAGCAACCAGGACTAGAATCGGCGCCCATATGGGATGCCAATGCTGCAGGCCAGGGCATTAACCCGCTGTGCCACAGCACTGGCCCCTGTCAATAGTCTTAAGGAGAAGTGGTTCAGTATATAGTAAGCACTTTTTTATATTTTTATATTTTTTACTTATTTATTTGATAGGTAGAGTTATAGACAGTGTGAGAGAGAGAGAGAGAAAGGTCTTCCTTTGTTTCACTCCCCAAATGGCTGCTACGGCCAGCACTGCACTGATCTGAAGCCAGGAACCAGGTGCTTCCTCCTGGTTTCCCATGTAGGTTCAGGGGCCCAAGCACCTGGGCCATCCTCCACTTCCTTCCCAGGCCACAGCAGAGAGCTGGACTGGAAGAGGAGCAACTGGGACAGAACCCAGTGCCCATATGGGATGCCGGCACCACAAGGCGGAGGATCAACCAAGTGAGCCACGGCGCCAGCCCCCAAACTGGTTTTTAATTATAGCTAAATTGTTTTAACTAAAACATTGAAGTACTCCTGTTTTATGCATGAAAGCTAAAACTTAATATACATTTCAAATGATGCAATATGGTGTTTCCAGAAGTTTATGGAATTGGAACTGGGCAATAACGATGTAATGAAGCATGACATTTTAAAAAAAAGTTTAATAGAACAGCAGTAGAATTTAAAATTTCATATATGTTAATTTTATTGATTGATTTTAAAGATTTATATATGTTTTTATTTGAAAGGCAGAATGATAGAAAAATGGAGAAAAATATTTTTTCATGAGCTGGTTCATTCCTTTAAATGGCTACAACAGGTAGGTACTGTCGCTCCCCCTCTTCATGGAGGAACGACACTAAACCCTGCGTTGTTCTTTCATCTGCTCTGCCCTCCCCGGGTTTGCTGCTGGTTCTTCCCGGGTTGGCTACCGTCCCTTCCACCTCCGTGGAAGGGCGGTTCCCCCTGCCACTTTCCCCACTTCCGCGGGGGAGCGGCACACCGCCGGCCAGCTCTCTCGGGGGCTGCACAGGTGTTCCTTCAGATAGATGTTCCTCTTAGATGTTCCTGGTGCATGTTGTCTCTCTCCTCCTTTATAGTCCTCTTCCACCAATCCCAACTCGGCTGCCCACACGCCGAGTACGCTGCTCTCCTCCAATCAGGAGCAGGTCTAGCTGTTTATTGGTTGAACTGGAGGCAGCTGTGTAGAAGCTGTTTCCTCCTCTCCCAGCACCATATTGTGGGAGAGCAGATGCATAGAATAAGTCTTAATTCCAGTAACTTAGTCTAGTCCGAGTTGCTCCCCACAGGTACCAGGAACCCCGTTGGGATCTTCTACATGGGAGGTAGAGGCCCAGATACTTTGGCCATTCTCTGCTGCTTTCCCAGGTGCGTTAGCAGGAAGCTAACAGAAAAGTAGGGACTCCAACTAGCACTTGGCTATTGGATGCTGATGTTGCAAGCAGCAGTTGGCTATGCCACAATGTAGGCCCCTTATAAATTAATTTTAAATGCCAAATAACAATGGTTTTCACATTCCTTCTCTTAAAAAATCAAAATGTTTCAACTTCAAAATTTGTATTCCATTAGTTTTGCATTTGTTCTACCCCACATAAATGGAGATAAAAGAATTACTTGGCAAATTTTTTAGATTGCTACCCACTAGACTTAAGTGCCTTCATGTAGTAGTAGAGCTGTCAACATGAACATTTTTTCATGAATCAAAGCAATCTGTTTTCATTTCTGTGTAATATGACCTCCAAGGAAGGCTGTATGTATGCATGTGTTGGGTGGAGGAGGGGTTAGGGATGAGAAAGTAGTCAAAGTAAACTGCTCACCCAGGACCTAACTACATTACATATAATATAAATCCTGCTAATTCATTCCTTCTAGGGAAAACACAAAAAGTTGCCACCAGAGTCCAAATTTCTTCTCAATAATTTTGCATATCAAGGAGCAGGAACCCATTTTTAAGGTAACAGACCCTGTTGAAACAATTGTAAGCAAAAACTTATAACATTGCAAAAAATATTCAAAATTAAATTAGGAAAACTGTAGGTTGAGCTATATATGTAATTGAAGAAAATCAGTACTTTAGAGTTGAACTTTGCAGGTGGACTAGAAAAGTTCTGTAATTAACTTAACAACCATGACAATTCTGGCATTTATGCAAAGACCAGCCTAGGACATAAATAATAGGACAAACTCATATAATTAAGTCAACAGAAAGGATAAGAACCACGTTTTCCCTAGTCACATGAGTTTATGGTTCCACCAAAGCTTTAGAGAGGTTGTAGACAAATGAAGATAGAGTATTTTGGTCACTCTTTATCTATGAGCCATATATGTCTTAAGGCACTGAACACAGGATTCCTAAGTATGACACTCAGTAAATCAAGGGATATTTTAAATGTCTTTTTTTTTTCTTCATGGGCATATATCCAGTAATTAGAACAGTTCCAGAAACAGTTAGTTTTTAATAAGTACACACTGAAATGAGTGAATGAAAGAATGATATAAGCAGTTTTATTTTTTATTTCTCATTGTACCACTAATCTCATTCAGTATATGTCTATCTTCTGCCTTTGAGTGACAATGCAGACAATTTCTATAGCTTTTGGGTTCATTCTTAGGAGAAAGACCTATGACCACTTCATGGATCAAATACAATCTCAAGGAATGTAAAATTTCCTTTCCCAGATAAGATGAAAAATTCTAATTTGATTACATCTGAGTTGCTCCCTTCAATCAAAGCTGTAGCTAACGGGGCAGGTGGGTAGGAGAGTTTCCTTCGTGTTTTAACCAGACAAGACTGGGGGAGGTTGAATTGCAAAGTGACATGAATATTTGCGCTTCTTCCATGACCATTATTATCATAACTAGGCATCATGCATTCTATACCTTGCAAATATTTTAAAAGTAACTTTCTTGGGCTCTCATGGGTTCCTTAAGGCCTCCACTGCTGGATCTCATCGATTGCAATGCTTGTGCCATGAGCAGCTTCTCTGCTTGAGTTTGTTCCTGCCAATCTCCTCTCAGCTCCTGTTCCTGGTGAATCTTTCAGCCTGTTTCCACTGGGGTCCCTATATGTTGGAAGGAAAAGCCCTGAGGCAAGGTTTAATTTTTTTTTTAAGATTAAATAATTTATTTGAAAGAGTGACAGGTAGAGAGGGAGAGACAGAGAGATCTTCCATTTACTAGTTCACTCCCCCAAATGCTTGCAATGGCCTGGGTTAGTCAGGCTGAAGCCAGGAGCCAGAAACTTCATCCAGGCCTGCCACATGGGTGTCAGGGACACACGTCCTTAGGCCATCATCTGCCACCTTCCAAGAAGCATTAGCAGGAAGTTAGATAGGAAGCAGAGTGGTTAGGGCTTGAACCAGCACTCGAATATGGGATGCTGACATCTCAAGAAGCAACTTAAACCACTGTGCCAGAATGCCTGCCCGAAGGTTCATTTTAAAATGACATTGGTGGAGTGGGCAATTAGGGGGTAAGACAAGGCTTAGGACACCCCATCTCAAATTGACGTCCCTGGGTGTCTATATACATCTTAAGTCAAAGAAATCACATAAAATTTTAATATTAATTTTATATACATGAGGTAACTACTTAATAAGTTTTGTTTCTATGCTATATATAAGTTCAATTATTTTCAGTGGATCTTTTTATCTTTATAAGATTAATTTATACAACCCTACAGAAATATAATTCTAAAAGGCATTATTAAACATATAAACTTGAATTCAACTTAAATGATGACAACGACAATTATAACATTCCTTTCAAAGAGTTGCCAAACAAGGTCAATTGTTGGCTATGTTGTCATACAAAACATGATTTCAAATAAAGCTAATCCAACTTTTCAGAATATTTGAGTATATTAAAATAATATAATCTACAAAGGAAAATGACAGATAATTACAGATATATAAGTTGACAATTTTGTGGTACTAGGTACCTATTACTTTGTAATGCTTGGTAATTATTCATCTTCTGTTTGCTAGGATTAAATTAATAATGGGTTTAATGGTCTTGTTAAGTAATTGATGATATAAACCCCTGAAGATAGCATTGAGAACACTATGTCCATATAAATGTAAATGTAGTTACATTGAAAAAGATGAGATAATAAGAAAATCAGTCTTAATAAATTTAATTTAATAAAAATCAATTAGGTTTTTTCTTTGAAGGCAGCATCAGTCATTCTATTTCCTATTTAAAATACAATGGGAAGGGGCCGGCGCTGTGGCTCACTTGGTTGATCCTCCGCCTGTGGCACCAGGTTCTAATCCCGGTTGCTCCTCTTCCAGTCCAGCTCTCTGCTGTGGCCCAGGAAGGCAGTGGAGGATGGCCCAGGTGCTTGGGCGCCTGCACCCTTGTGGGAGACCAGGAAGGGCACCTGGATCCTGGCTTTGAATCAGCACAGCATGCCAGCCGTAGCAGCCATTTGGGGGGTGAACCAAGAGAAGGAAGACTTTTATCTCTGTCTCTCTCTCTCTCTCATTGTCTAACTCTGCCTCTCTAATTAAAAAAAGGGGGGGGGGAGTCTTTAGAAAGTATCTACATGAAAGGTGCCATCATACGAAGGTTTAAAAACTGAGGCATTTGGGTGCTGGTGCTGTGGCACAGCAGGTTAAAGCCCGGGCCTGAAGCACCGGCATCCCAAATGGGTGCCAGTTCTAGTCCCGGCTGCTCCTCTTCTGATAGAGCTCTCTGCTATAGTCTAGGATAGCAGTGGAAGATGGTCCAAGTCCTTGGGCACCTGCACCCATGTGGGAGACTCAGAAGAAGCTCCTGGCTCTTGACTTCGTAATTGTGCAGCTTCAGCTGTTGAGGCCATCTGGGTAGTGAACCAGCAGATAGAAGACCTCTCTCTCGTCTTTACCTCTCTCTTTGATTCTGTCTTTCAAATAAATAAAATATATATTTAACAAAAAAAAAAAAAGAAAAAACTGAGGCATTATATGGAGAATTTTTTTCACAGAATACCACAAATGTGGGAACTTAAAATATATCTGTATATTTGGCTAATTTAAAATTTTTACTTTTGAATATTTAATTTCATGAAGATGCACCTTATTTTAATGAAATTGATGTCATCTACTTATATTTTGGATATCTAGATTGTTAGTAAATGTATGAAAATGGACTTAGATAACAGAAGGAAGATGATTGCAGGGATAAGGCAAACCAATTGATTATAGATGATGGTAAAAAAAATGTCCATCAACTATGAGAATCAATGACTTGATCAGCCTTTGTCCTGACTGTCGAGGATCAACTTAATACTTTATCCCATTTAGCATTTTTTGTTCTACTTAATACTATTTATTGTATTATCACACAATTACTCTTAGGTGTTTAAATTTGACTGAAGTGATTCCTCTTCAATGTAAGAGTGGGAATAAGAGAGGGAGGAGTTGTACAGTTTGGTACATGGTCAGTCAGACTTGCCCCAAACGGTAGAGTTAGAAACGTGCCAGGGGATTCCAATTCAATCCCATCAAGGTGGCATGGACCAATGCCATCTCACCAGTCAAAGTGATCAGTTTCAATTCAGAATTGACCATAATGAAAGGACTAAGAGTCAAAGGGATCACATAAACAAGACTAGTGTCTGCTAATACTAACTGATAGAATTAAAAAGGAGAGAATGATCCAACATCGGAAGTGGGATACACAGCAGACTCATAGAATGGCAGATGTCCTAAATAGCACTCTGGTCTCAGAATCAGCCCTAAAGGCATTTGGATCTGGCTAAAAAGCCCATGAGAGTATTTCAGGCATGGAAAGCCAAGACACTCTGGAAAAAAACCTAAATGAAAGATCTCTGTCAGTGAGATCCCAGTGGAAAGAATGGCCCATCAAAGGAGGTACCTTTCTCTGAAGGGAGGAGAGAACTTCCACTTTGACTATGACCTTGTCTAAATATGATCAGAATCGGTGAACTCAAAAGGTTTCCATAGCCTTGGCAACTCATAACAAAAGCCTAGGGTGATTACTGACACCATAAACAAGAGTGTCAATTGTTAAATCAACAACAGGACTCACTGTGCACCTACTCCCCATGTAGGATCTCTGTCCTTAATGTGTTGTACAATGAATTAATGCTAAAACTAGTAGTCAAACAGTACTTTACACTTTGTATTTCTGTGTGGGTGCAAACTGTTGAAAGCTTTACTTAATATATGCTAAACTGATCTTCTGTATATAAAGAGAATTGAAAATGAATCTTGATGTGAATGGAAGGGGAGAGGGAGTGGAAGATGGGAGGGTTGTGGGTGGGAGGGAAGTTATTGGGGGGAAAAAGCCATTGTAATCCATAAGCTGTACTTTGGAAATTTTTATTTATTAAATAAAAGTTAAAAAAAGTCTATCAAGTACTTTTTCAACTGTTTGCTTATCAGAGATAGGTGACAGAAGAGGAAAAAATTAGTTTGGAAAATAGGATCTCAGTATGCATACAATAGGAATTGTTTAGCCTCAACAAAGTTATTCCAGGTCTGAGTTTTTGCTTTCATATACATGTAGTAAGAATGCATTATATATAGTAATTGCTAAGAAATTTTCAGAAAGTAGAGAATTTGTAAAGGAAACTGGCTCACTGAGCCCCTATGTAAGAAAAAAGAAAAGAAATGCAATGGAAAATATAGTTATTCTGTGTTGTGAATTGCTGTTGATAGGCAAGTGGTAAGAAATATGCTATCTCCTAATGACAACATTCACTACTATTCAGTATGTATAACTATCAGAAGACAGGTAAGTTGAGGGAATGTAAATGACAGAGGACAATTTTCATCTATGAATGCTCAAGGGGCATTTCTTGCAGTAGATTTCAGCAGCATCATTTATATACATGAAAAATATCTCATTCTAATAATGAGCGCAGTCTCTTAACTCGGAAGTTGGCAATCTCAGTAATGTTAGTTTGTCAATATAGCAAACCTCGTCACATCATCATTCTCCATAACCAATACATAGGTATACAGAAGTGAATAAGGTGCTAATTTCAAAGAAGATTAATGTTATTATTTGAGTGTAGTCAATGGAACACTAAAAGGAAATGTTTTTAAAGACCACTTTAAAGATGGGAGAAGAAACTACAATTTTAGTCTGACTATATGCTAAAGTCACCCTAAATAGGCAAAATAGAGATTCTAGACACAGATTTGCACTATTTACTTAAATATACTTAGGAAATTATATCATAAAATTCACAAATACCAACTCAATACCTACTCTGTATATCTGTCTGCCTCTGACTACCTTGTATAAATTCTGTGCTTGGCTCAAGGAAGTGATATAGATTTATATGGATGGGTTAATCCTTAAAAATAATATATAAAAATAATATATATCAGTTTTTGCACATAACACACTACCCAGTAAAAAACAATCCTTTGTTTCAAAAATTTAACCCCAACAACTCCTTAAACAAGTCAAAACTGACAAAGAATACCAGGAGAAGAGAATCGGATTTATTTTGGTGGCCGTGAACCTCTAATCCAGTGTGTACTTAGACGTAGAATAAATTCTGACTACATACTATGTTCTGAAGACTGACCTTTTCCTTGTGTCCCTGAGAGAACTTAATGTGCCTGACACTAGGGTTGGAGTCTTGCACTAAAATTTAATTCATTTGTCTAGACCCTGAGTCCCTTAGGTATTTACCAGTCCTCCAGCCTCAAGAGGTAAATACATTCCCTCCACCTCAGTCAGTCAGCTGGGGTCTTACTTAAAGACAGAACTCCATGAAATTAAAATAGTACCATTCACTACCTGCATCTTTATTCCTGATTAGTGACCTTTTGCTCAGTGGATTAGACCTCTGAGACAGCTACCCTACCATGCTTGTCCCTGGGGTGATCACTGTCCCCTGGGCGCTATTGTATAAAATGCCAGCTTTCCCTAGATATAGATCAGCTGTCTACCAGAAGAATCTCATTAGTTTGTGTTCTATCTAAATCAGTTTGCCTCTCCCTCTCTATTGAGTAGCTAGCATGTCTCACAAATCAGACAAAATAAAATATATAGGCATAAAGCAATTAGAAAGTAAACTAAACTTGGTCAATTCAACTGAGGGGTAATTCATATATTAGGGCCTATGTATGTCACAGAAGAATATTGGGAGAAATATATTAACTATAAATAGTTAACTGCAACTGCATTGCATACATGTTCCTCAAGCATGTATAAAATAATATTTCTTCTTGAGGCCGACATTGTGGTGTAGCAGGTAAAGCCACTGCCTGCTGTGCTGGCATCCCATATGGGCATTGGTTCAAGTCCTGGCTGTTCCACTTCTGATCCAGCTTTCTGCTATGACCTGGAAAAGCAGTAGAAGATGGCCCAGATGCCTGGGCCCCTGCACCCATGTGGGATACCCGGAAGAAAATCCTGGCTCCTGGCTTCAGATAAGTAGAGCTCCTGCCGTTTGTGGCCAATTGGGGAGGGAACCAGCGGATGAAAGACCTCTCTCTCTCTCTCTGCCTCTCCTTCTCTCTCTGTGTAACTCTGAATTTCAAATAAATAAGTAAATAAATAAAAATAATATTTCTTCTGAGAAGGAATTTCTTGGATTAGCATTTAAATAATTCAGATTTGGAAAACTTGAACAATATAAGTCTTTCTTCCAAAATGCAAAATATTTTCCATGAGCCTTTTGATGAACGTACTAAAACCTGTTTTAAAGAGCTAAAAGCAGCATTATTCAAACCTTAAAGTTTAAGTTGTTTGTGAAATGCACTTCTGTATGGCTCATTTAAGATTTCTGCTGACACTTGGTTGAGACGAATGAGTGCAGAAAGCAGGAGTGGGCTCGCAGATTTGCGGCTATTACTCAACTGCAGACAGTCTCCCAGAAGGCTAGCTTCACAGGACACAGCCTGTCAGCTTAAACTTTGAAGGCTGAATCCTCACAGTGAAAGGAAACAAACATCTGAAGAATAATATGCAACACAAGTTAACCCAAAGTTATAGAGTCCAAAAGATTATCATTACTTTCTGTTAAAACCTCCTTTCCACCCATGTGGGAGACCTGGAAGAAGCTCCTGGCTCCTGACTTCAGACCTGCCCAGCATCAGCCACTATGGCCATTTGGGGAGAGAACCAGCTGATTGAAGATCTCTATGTCTCTTCCTCACTCTCTCTCTCTCTGGAACCCTGTTTTTTCTAATAAATAAATAAATATTTAAAAAAACTCCTTTTCCCTCCTTCTACATCATTTCCTCTTATAATAATAAACACTTGTTTTTGATAATTTTTCTAAAAGTACGCTAGGGTTCGCAATTGTCTCCCAAAATATCTTTTTTCTAAGTTACTGTTCCTTATGCTTCTTAGAAGTCATGGAGCTGGCGCTGTGGCACAGCAGGTTAACGCCTTGGCCTGAAGCACTGGCATCCCATATGGGTGCCAGTTCGAGACCCGGCTGCTCCATTTCCAATCCAGATCTCAGCTATGGCCTGGGTAAGCAGTAGAAAATGGCCCAAGGCCTTGGGCCCCTGCACCCACGTGGGAGACCTGGAAGAAGTTCCTGGCTCCTGGTTTTGGATCAGCACAGCTCCTGCCATTGCGGTCAATTGGGGAGTGAACCATCAGATGGAAGACCCCTCTCTCTCTTTCTCTCTCTCTGCCTCTCCTCTCTCTGTGTAACTCTGACTTGCAAATCAATAAATAATCTTTTAAAAAAAAGACAAATGCTCATGAGTTTGTTTTTTTTTTTTTTAATGTCCTCTAAAACACTTGCATTCTCTTAAACACAGAATGGACAGTCTTGTCAAACCCCAAGGGGCTCTAGTTTTGACTTTCTTGGACACTGTTCTCATGAGAAGAACATCTTGGATGAGGACTCAGAGAATTGCCCAATATGAGCTTCTTCATTTTTATAAAAATATATTTATTTATTTGAAAGCCAGAGTTACAGAGAGGCAGAGGCAGAGAGAGAGGTCTTCCATCCACTGGTTCACTCCCCAGATGGCCGCAACGGCTGGAGCTTCGCCAATCAGAAGCCAGGAGCCAGGAGTTTCTTCTGGGACTCCCACGTAGGTACAGGGTCCAAGGACTTGGGCCATCTTATACTGCTTTCCCAGGCCATAGCAGAGAGCTGGGTCGGAAGTGGAGCAGTCAGGATTCAAATCGGTGCCCATATGGGATGCCAGCACTGCAGGTGGCAGCTTTACCTGCTATACCACTGCACTGGCCCCAACTTCTTCATTTTTAATCTCTGTTCTACTAACCATTTGAATTAGGTGGGTCTTGTCTCCTTTAAGATAAACATGTTATCTACACTGTAAAATATGTGATATTTGTAATAATCCAACTTGTAGCATGGTAGATCTGACAGTTCTGAAACTTCATAATCAATGACTGGACAAAGCAGTCACAGTCACAGTCCCAGAAAGGACAAATCATGCTAATTAGGCTGTGGGAGCAATCAGAGGTGCAACGCTTCAGTTCAGCTATTTCACTACTAATCACCCCATGATATTTGGGTTTATGAATGAAACAAAAAAGTAGGAACGAAGCAGTCTAACATGGAATAACCAAATTGAATTCCACACTGTGGGGAGCAACTCGGACTAGACTAAGTTACTGGAATTAAGACTTATTCTATGCATCTGCTCTCCCACAATATGGCGCTGGGAGAGGAGAAAACAGCTTCTACCCAGCTGCCTCTCACCAACTTGACAAACTGTAGGACCTGCTCCTGATTGGAGGAGAGCAGCGTACTCGGCGTGTGGGTAGCAGAGTTGGGATTGGCGGAAGAGGATTATAAAGGAGGAGAGAGACAACATGCACCAGGAACATCTAAGGGGAACATCTATCTGAAGGAACACCTGAGCAGCCCCCGAGAGAGCCGGCCGGCGGTGTGCCGCTCCCCCGTGGAAGTGGGGAAAGTGGCCAGGGGGAACCGCCCTTCCACGGAGGTGGAAGGGATGGTAGCCAACCCGGGAAGAACCAGCAGCAAACCCGGGGAGGGCCGAGCAGATGAAAGAACAACGCAGGGTTTAGTGTCGTTCCTCCACGAAGAGGGGGAGCGACACACACAAGAGAAAGTAAAGTGCAGAACATAACAGAGAAGAACTGTGCAGCAGAAGTGTGACTTTTGGCTCCGTGGCTCCACCACTTGCTGTGTGGCCCAGAAGTTATTTAAATACTCTGTGCCTCAAAAGAATCTTCCTTCTTCTCTCCTTTGGGTTGAGAGAGGCTGGTAAGCTGGACCTGGTATGGGCTGCCTTTTCCCAGTTTCAGGGAAGTAAATTATTGGTACTACTCTTCAAAACCCTTGGGCTCTTCTCTCCAATACATGTTATTCTGGGGCCTCAGACTTATAAAATCAGATAATTTAATGCCTTCACTCATTGGACTAGATATTACAATGATCTTGAATACAGTGATCTGCATCCCAATAGCACTATACTTGCACTACTATCCCACTTGTTATTTTTTTGGATTATTTTACTTCGAAAAGTTTTGACCCCTCAGCATCATTGCAAAAATCATAAAAGATTCTTGTATATACTTTCACTAGTTGTTTTTTTATTGTTATTATATTTTTTTATTTTTTTTAACTTTTATATAATGAATATAAATTTCCAAAGTACGATTTATGGATTACAATGGCTTCCCCCCCATACCGTCCCTCCCACCCACAACCCTCCCCTTTCCCACTCCCTCTCCCCTTCCATTCACATCAAGATTCATTTTCGATTATCTTAATATACAGAAGATCAGCTTAGTATACATTAAGTAAGGATTTCAACAGTTTGCTCCCACACAGAAACATAAAGTGAAAAATAATAGATGATTTTTTTTTAATGATGATGAAATCAGATCAGACCTATTGTCATGTTTAATCCCAGTGAGAGTCAAGTTGAGAGTTGATAATTTCTTTTTTTTTTTTTTTACAGAGTATCAGTTTAGTATGCATTAATTAAAGATTTCAACAGCTTGCACCCCCATAGAAACACAAAGTGAAATATATTGTTTGAGTACTCATTATAGCATTAAATCTCAATGCACAGCACATTAAGGACAGAGATGCTACATGAGGAGTAAGTGCACAGTGACTCCTGTTGTTGACTTTACCAATTGACACTCCTGTCTATGGCATCAGTAATCTCCCTATGCTCCAGTCATGAGTTTCCAAGGCTATGGAAGCCCTCTGAGTTCTCCGACTCTTATCTTGTTTAGACAAGGTCATAGTCAAAGTGGAGCACTAGTTGTAAACATTGTGTTATACTTGTTCTCTCTCTCACACACACACACACACACACACTCCACTGAATCATTTGAAAGTTGTGGATATCGCAACACCAAATATTTCAGTGTGTCTCCTAAGAGCAAGGATGTTCTAGATAATCACAAAATAATTAGCATATTCAGTAATTTTTTTTGAAGAAACACTTCCTTTGATTTAGCATCAAGCTTAGAATCCTATATTACATTTAGTTAGATTATTGCACTTAATGATAACAAATGTTGTCATTGGATAATCTTCAAATATGAGGCTGGATTACAGTCTCCTGACAATATGTATGGTATTAATCAATTAGATAACCTGTGTACTCTTGTAATAAGCCCAGTTCTTTGCAATACAGAAGTGTGTGTGGTGGGGAGGGACTTGGTTTCTATTTGAAGAAAGCCTTGTTGAAGACTATCGATGAGCTTTTCCCATTACTAACTTAACTATCAACTGTGAAACTTGACAGTTACATTTCATATTCAAAAACATCAGGAAAGATTCAATGTTTTTTGGTTTGTCCAAACCCTTACTTCTTAGATGAGATACTAAATAGTAACTTGCCAGTATCACAAGGTCAGGTAGTGACAGAACCAAGTGTCCGTCTCCTAGAACACGGTCGTTTCAGCATTGCTAGGCTGCCTTTCAGGGCCACCCTCAGAATCCATTATAAATATGTAAAATGTAATTTCCTTGCTTAGCACATGTTGATTTGGATAACTTCACTAGTGAAAAGAATAAGCATAATTTAAAATCTTGCATTGCCCTTCTCTGGTCCAGGCTCTCCACATTGAGAAAAACAGTCAAGGCACTGAAACAACCTTTCATAATTGAGATAGATGTGAATCTGTTATCAAAGTGCATCAAACAACAAGCTATTTTCTGTCATCACATGGTGCATTGTGCAGTGTTTAACTGGAGTGTCAGAACATGAATATCACAATCAATTTAACAATTAGCATTTTCTAAGACAATAGACACATTATTGGTTGGAACAGTAGCATACACTTCAAACAGAGAGCCATTGAATCCCTACTTAACGGGTGCTTTAATGCTTTTTTATGTAGGCTTAATCAGCAAGGAGGAACATTAGAAAAAAAACCTGCTAGGAAATACATTAAAAACATATTTTATTCAAGCAATATAATTTTCCATGTCTCTTCTAAAACCACCCGTAAAGAAAATAATATGGATTTTAAGGATTGATTCCCATATTGCTTTTCACTGGAACACAAATAACATTATATCAATTAATACATGCTCTTTTATCAGCATAAAAAGATAATGTACACTCTTAAGAGACACTGAACGCATATTGTATTTCAAATTTTATCATAACAAAATTAACCACTTCATGCATAAATTATTAAACTGCCATTTTCCCTGCAATGGGAAAGGGAAAGAAGCATATCTTTGTGTTTTAAAAAAAATCACACAAATAAATTCTTATTTATAGAGTCACTAGGAAGATAAAGTCTAGAGCATGGTTCACCTGACCAAGACATTTTGTTTCCCTGTTAGAATTTATAGCTATCAATGAAAGAAAAAAGCAATACATGTAGCCTATTTTGTAAAAGAATCCAAAAAAGGGTAAGGAATGTATGTGAGGGGAGTGGAGTAAGATGGTTGACTCAGAGGCTGATTTAATTGTGACTATCAGAGTGTCGGAGTGTCAAAACTGATCGAGTGCAATATAGTTGTTTTTTTTTATTATTATTTGACAGGTAGAGTTATAGACAGTGAGAGAGAGATAAAGAGAGAGAGAGAGAAAGAGAGAGAGGTCTTCCTTCTGTTGGTTCACTCCCCAAATGGCCGCTACGGCCAGCGCTATGCAGGTCCAAAGCCAGGAGCCAGGTACTTCTTTCTGGTCTCCCATGTGGGTGCAGGGCCCAAGCACTTGGGCCATCCTCCATTGCCCTCCTGGGCCACAGCAGAGAGCTGGACTGGAAGAGGAGCAACCGGGACTAGAACCCGGTGCCCACATAGGATGCCGGTGCCGCAGGCGGAGAATTAACCAAGGCACTGGCCCCTAAGCAGGTTTTTGTTATTGCTGTTATTATTCATTTCTTTCCTCTTCCATTAGACTGCAAGCAGTTTAAGCAAACAGGCTGTAAATGTTTGAGTGAAAGCTTAGGCAGAAACTACTTTTTTGAATCTCTACTCTCCAATTCTTCACCAAAGTCTTTAATGTTGGAAACTCAAGAAATGTTTGCTAGATGAAGGAAGGAGGAAAAGGAAGGAGGAAGAAAAGGGGGAAAGAAGAGAGAGGGGAAGGAAGGAAGGAGAGAGGGAAGGAGGGAAAGAATGAAGAAAAAAACTCATAAAATGCAAGAGAAAGAGAGGGAGTGTACTGTTTTACCAAGAAATCTCAAAAAGAAGAATTCAATGCTCTTGTGTCCTCTTTTCATATAACTTCCCTCAAATTCTTCTGTTGGAGCATTTTTGCTTCTTGAACCCTCTTATGCTCCTCCTGAGATATTTTTACCTACACTTCCCACAGTATTTCACCAAGTGCCTTGAATGTGGGGTGTGGGGAGCAACTCGGACTAGACTGTTACTGGAATTAAGACTTATTCTATACATCTGCTCTCTCACAATATGGCGCTGGGAGAGGAGGAAACAGCTTCTACCCAGCTGCCTCTCACCAACGTGACAAGCTGCAGGAGCTGCTCCTGATTGGAGGAGAGCAGCGCGCTCGGCGTGTGGGTAGCAGAGTTGGGATTGGTGGAAGAGGACTATAATGGAGGAGAGAGACAACATGCACCAGGAACATCTATCTGAAGGAACACCTGAGCAGCCCCCGAGAGAGCCGGCCGGCGGTGTGCCGCTCCCCCGCGGAAGTGGGGAAAGTGGCAGGGGGAACCGCCCTTCCACGGAAGTGGAAGGGTCGGTAGCCAACCCGGGAAGAACCAGCAGCAAACCCGGGGAGGGCCGAGCAGACAAAAGAACAGCACAGGGTCCTGTGTCGTTCCTCCGCGAAGAGGGGGAGCGACATAATGGTGCTGTGACTCGGATATGAAGCCTAGGCAGGGTTTAGTGTCGTTCCTCCATGAAGAGGGGGAGCGACAGTGGGGATCTTGGTTGTCATAAATTCAACCACATGAAGAAATGAAGAGATGGAGCTATCCTACAAGATAAATAACATATGCTCTCCTTGATCTATAGTAACTAATAGAGCACCTAAAAGGCAATCTATTGAAGTGAAATTGACACTTTGAGATGCAATGACTTTGAACAGCCCTTGTCTCAACTGTTGAGGAACATTTTTTTTTCATACTATTTGTTGAACTCCTTAATTAGTATAGAGTTAACCTTATGTGTATAAAGTTAATTGAAAATAGATCTTAGTAAAAAATAAGAATGGGAATAGGAGAGGGAGGAGGAAGAAGTGTGGGAGTGTGAGTAGGAGCGCGGGTAGGGTGGGAAGAATCACTGTGTTCCCAAAGTTGTATTTATGAAATGCATGAAGTTTGTAGACCTTAAATAAAAGTTTTCTAAGAAAAAAAGACAAAGTCATTTTTTCTCCTTCAAATAGTTAGCTCACCATAGCCGAGCCAGCTCTAGAACTCAGATTTCTCAAATTTGTGATTTGTTTTTTTTCCTTGAAATGATTTCAAACTTTCAAAAGTAGTTTTGCTGTCTCCAACAGAGCCTCAGGGTGTAGTTACAGGCTTTCATGACTCAGACACTTTGGGAGATCCTGACTGATGACCAAGGGCGGTACCCTTCACTCTGGTTTGGTCTGATGTTTCCTCAGGATCGCATTCATGCTACCTATTTTTAGTGGAAATTTCACAAATGTGATACTAGGTTCTCATGGAATCTTTGTAGGTGTCATTCAATCTTAAATTTCCCATTTGTTAATGTTCACATTGCTAGATTAAATAGGAATTTGTATAAGCTAGCTGTTAAATGGATTTCTTCACTATTAAGTTACCCTGTTCCCTTGTGTAGGTACGTGAGGACAACATGTCATTCCTCATCAAACTTCCTGCCACTAGATTTAGCATACACTGTTTCTTGCCTGAATTCTTATTATGATGCTTTTCTTGTAAATTAATCAATTGGTAATCAACTCTAAGAGAAAGGTTTACTGTCTTTTGATTCAATACCAAAATTACCCCCTGGCTGCTATGACCTTTTGAAACCTCCTCCTTGTTCTTTGAGTACCTCCTGTTTTTTAGCATAATGACTTACTTCATGTAATGTCCCTGACTCATTCTTTTATTATTATTATTATTATTATTATTATTTGACAGGTAGAGTTATAGACAGTGAGAAAGAGAGACAGAGAGAAAGGTCTTCCTTCTGTTGGTTCACTCCCCTAATGGCCACTACGGCCGGCACTGCGCCGAACTGAAGCCAGGAACTGGGTACTTCCTCCCATGCGGGTGTAGGGACCCAAGCACTTGGGCCATCCTCTGCTGTCCTCCCGGGCCTCAGCAGAGAGCTGGACTGGAAGAGGAGCAACCGGGACTAGTACCCAGTGCCCCAGCTGGGACTAGAACCCTGGGTGCCAGCGCAGAAGGCAGAGGATTAACGAAGTGAGACACGGCGCAGGCCCCTGACTCATTCTTACAATGGGCCATTTCTCCCAGAAATGCTGGTTCCCTCTCAGAACATGGATTTCAGATCCCAATATATGGCTTCATTTGTCTTCATTATATTTAGTTATTAACTCATTTCCCTAGGAGATAACCCATTGCCCATTAAGCCTTCACCACCACTATCTTCATGCAAATACTCTCTTCACAGCTCCTAGGCATTTTGCCATGCACCCTGGACAGATGTCCTCATCTTTGCTTGGGTTCCAATATCCATGCAAAGGTGCCGTTGTCATTGTCTTTGCCCTGTACCTGGCTGCCTTTCTCACCCCATTTGCATCTTCATGACCCATAATGGGTCAGACCAGTAGTGCCCCTCACACAGGTCCCCTATTCCACTCTTGGGCCCCAATGCTCCCTGCCAATTCATGAACATGCATGCTCTGTGCACCCACAGGAGATCCAACTTCTCCAACCAGGTCATATTGATCCCCCTCAACACATGGACTCTCCTCCCATAGTAACCATTCCACAGCCATCATTAGGCCACCAAAGCCCTCTTCACCCACTCTGACCCAACACCCATCAGTGGGGCTTCTGTTAGCACCCCCCCACCCTTTCCTGAACAGAAACCTTGCTTATCATGAACTGGCTCCCACACCTCCACACCAGCATGCAGAGACGTCATCTCAGTCTGCTAAAGCAATGACCTGGTCTGTGCTCTCCTCACTTTCAGGTGCCTGTCTTTGTCCCACCAAGTGCCTTTTGGACTGAAAAGTCTGGACAGAGGGAGAAAGAGAAGAAAACATTTTGAACTTAAAGGAAGGCTCAATATTCTACCAAGTTACTGCTTGTACATCAAGTATTTTTATGGATCACACATTATCAGTGTGCATCTTAAAAATCTAAGACTGGGGGTGAGCGCTGTGGCGCAGCAGGTTAACGCCCCGGCCTGAAATGCAGGCATCCCATATGGGCAGCCCTTTGAGACTTGGCTGCTCCATTTCCGATCCAGCTCTCAGCTATGGCCTGGGAAAGCAGTAGAGGATGGCCCAAGCACTTGGGCCCCTGCACCCACGTGGGAGACCTGGAAGAAGCTCCTGGCTCCCGACTTTGGATCAACGCACCTCTGGCTGTTGGGGTCAATTAGGGAGTAAACCATCAGATGGAATACCTCTCTCTCTCTCTCTCTCCCTCTCTCTCTGCCTCTCCTCTGTGTAACTCTGACTTTCGAATAAATAAATAAATCTTTAAAAAAATCTAAGACTGGTAATCTATTTATATACCGGTAATATATATCACCATATATATACTGGTGTATATATGTGTGTGTGTGTGTGTGTGTGTGTATATATATATATATATATATATCATATATATACTGGTATACCATATATATACCAAATATATACTGGTAATCTATATACTGAGCATATCGATGTTTTAAAAGATGTCCAATACATAAAGCAGAAGAATGCATCTTCTGGGATTCTCAGCAAGTATTTACGGGCTGACAAAAATGTTACCGTCTACATGGTAATGCAACTAAAATCAAACTTTACCTATTTTTGTGAGATCCATAAATTATGTGTCATGATTTATAACTAATGAATCCAATACATATGAAGAATTGAATGAATACATGTAATCGAAGTGTATTTCAACAGTTGTTCACCACATCTGTATGTATTCTAGTCATAAGCCGCAAGGAAAATTATTTTTTCCTTGTAGATATTTTTAATGAAAAATCTATAATAAGTGATGTTTTATTTTGAACTAAATTATTTCAACAGGCAGGGTGACACATTTATGACTGAATTCTGTGCCATCAAATTGATAATAAAATGTCCATTTTGTCTAATGATTTGATTTGAAACAGGCATAACCTTCTGCCATAATATTGGCCACTTAAAGTGAACTTTCTGTACGTCTTGGCATTTGTAAAACTGAAGGAAAATCCATTCTTATAATAAGCTCATAAGGAAGAAATACAATTTAAAACAGTTAATATCAAATATTAAAGTCTGTCAATATAAACAGTATTACTTTTATTTAATTTATAATTGAATGCATCCTAAAAGTATTGGTTATATTTTTTATAATTTTTATTTATATAAGGAGAATAAATTTAATGTATATATTTAGGAGTATAGTGATACTTCTAACACTACCCTCAATTGCACCCAGGTTCCTACCCTCCTTCCTCCTTCTTTTCTAATTCTTTCTTTTAATTTTTACAATGACATACTTTCAATTTATTTTATAATGATAAGATTAAACTTCCACTAAGTAAAGTATTCAACAAAATATTAAGAAGAAAAAACATTGTTTCTCAACAGCAGGGATAAGGGCTGTAAAAATAATCTTTAAAATGTCAATTTCAGTCATATACAATATTTTTTGTACTCTATTAGGTAACAAAGACCAAGGAAAACATATGGTACTTATCTTCTTGGTATTGGCTTATTTCACTAAATATGATAGTTTCCAGTTGCAACCATTTTGATGCAAAAGACAAGATGTCATTTGCTTTTATGCCTGAGTAGTATTCCATAGTGTATATATACCACATTTTCTTTACCCAGTCATCAGTTGATGGACATCTGGGTTGATTCTGTATCTTAGCTATTGTGAATTAAACTTCAATATGCATGGGGGTACAAATAACTTTCATATGCTGATTTCATTTCCCTTCAGTAAATTCCCAGGAGTGGGATGGCTGGGTCATATGGTAGATCTATTTTTAGCATTCTGAGGAATCTCCATACTATCTTCCACAATGGCTGTATTAGTTTTTATTCCACCAACAGTAGATTAGGGTGCCTTTTCTCCCCATGTCCTTGTAAGTATTTATTGTTTATTGATTTCTGTATGAGAGCCATTCTAACTGGGGTGAAGTGAAAACTTATTGTGGTTTTTATTTGTGTTTCCCTGAAAGCTAGTGATCTTGAGCATTTTTTCATGTGTCTGTTGATCATTCAAATTTCCTCATTTGAAAAATACCTATTCAAGTCTTTTGCCCATTTCTTAACTGGATTGTTTGCTTTGTTGTTGTTGAGCTTCTTGAGCTTTTTATAGATTCTAGATATTAATTCTTTTTTTTAATTTTTTAAATTTTTTGACAGGCAGAGTGGACAGTGAGAGAGAGAGACAGAAAGAAGGGTCTTCCTTTGCTGTTGGTTCACTCTCCAATGGCCACCGCAGCCAGCGCACTGCGGCTGGCACACCGCACTGCACTGATCCGAAGGCAGGAGCCAGGTACTTATCCTGGTCTCCCATGGGGTGCAGGGCCCAAGTACTTGGGCCATCCTCCACTGCACTCCCTGGCCACAGCAGAGAGCTGGCCTGCAAGAGGGGCAACCGGGTCAGAATTCGGCGCCCCGACCGGGACTAGAACCCGGTGTGCCGGCGCCGCAAGGCGAATGATTAGCCTAGTGAGCTGCGGCGCCAGCCTAGATATTAATTATTTATAAGTTGCATAGTTTGTAAATATTTTCTCCCATTCTGTCAGCTGCTTCTTCACTTGGCTGAGTATTTCCTTTGCAGTACAAAAGCTTCTCAGTTTGATGTAATCCCATTTGTCTATTTTGGCTTTTATTGCCTGTGCTTCTGGGATCTTTGCCAAAAAGTCTTTGCTTATGCCAATGTTTTGCAGAGTTTTCCCAAAGTTCTCTTTTAGTAATTTGATGGTATCTGGTTGTAGATTTTGATCCTTGATTCATTTTGAGTTGATTTCTGTATAAAGTGTAAGATAGGGGTCTTGTTTCATGCTTCTGCATGTAGAGATCCAATTTTCCCAGCACCATTTGTTGAATAGACTGTCTTTTCTCCAGGAATTGATTTTTAACTCCTTTGTCAAGGGTTAATTGATTGTACATACATGGATTGATTTTTGGGGTTTCTATTTTGTTCCATTGATTTATATGTATATTTTTGTGTCAATTTGATTATATTTCCTTATATATTTTTTGACAGACAGAGTTAGACGGTGAGAGAGAGAGAGACAGAGAGAAAGGTCTTCCTTTCGTTGGTTCAACCCCCACAGGGCCGCTACGGCAGGCGTGCTGCGCTGATCTGAAGCCAGGAGCCAGGCGCTTCCTCCTGGTCTCCCATGCGGGTGCAGGACCCAAGCACCTGGGCCATCCTCCACTGCCTTCCCGGGCCACAGCAGAGAACTGGACTGGAAGAGGAGCAATTGGGACTAGAACCCGGCAACCCAACCAGGACTAGAACCCAGGGTACCGGCACCGCAGGCAGAGGATTAGCCTAGTGAGCCGTGGTGCCAGCCTTGCTTATATTTTTTTTAAAGATTTTATTTATTTATTTATTTATTTAAGAGGTAGAGTTACAGACAGTGAGAGGGAGAGACAAAGAGAAAAATCTTCCATTCGCTGGTTGACTCCCCAAATGGCCGCAATGGCCAGAGCTAAGCCAATCTGAAGTCAGGAGCCAGGATCTTCTTCTGGGTCTCCCACGTAGGTGCAGGGGCCCAAGTGCTTGGGCCATCTTCTACTGCTTTCTCAGGCCATAGTAGAGAGCTATATTGGAAGAGAGGCAGCAGGGACTAGAACCAGCACCCATATGGGATGCCGGCGCCACAGGCAGATGCTTAACCTACTGCACCACAGCGCAGGGACCATATTTTATTATATTTTAATAGTGAAATTTTATTATGGTTTCTGACTATCTAAATATTATTAAAATCTCATAAACAAAACATTGTACATATACATAGAAAACAATGGTGACAGATTACCTCCTTTACCATTCAGTCTTTGAGATGATTGAAAATTGAAAATTTTATAATTTAGCAAGTGAGTGAAGGTAGGAACCAGGGGGGAAAAAATAGACAGTTTCCACTCATCTACACTCATAAGCTAAAATTAGTTCTGTGCTAACTTAGGCCAGAAATTGGGCACTGGAGAGGAGCTACATGATAATTTAATGATGTAGTTGGTACTCTGTTGAATTTACTAAAACAACATAGCTCTTCATCACAAGTTACATGGATGCCCTTTGTGTAACTGGTTCAAATAGAGCCCAGTTCCATGAGTGTATAGAAATAAAGAAAGGACAGATATATTACCATCTTTCTACTTTTCAGACTTCCAACAAGCTTGGAATTTTGAGAATCTGGGTCCTAGTGACTAAAATCTTGCTCAACTAGTGAAAGCACAGAAGTTAGATTTAGCTCCCTTCCATGTGAATGGTCATGTATCTTAACTCTTTCCTCAGGAGGCTTGTCCATGCAGCAGTGCCCCTACAATTTTCATTTTTCATCAAGCATACCTTCCTTACAAAACAACTTGGCTATCTGACAGCAGTTCCAGATCTGTGTGCCATTCATAGCTCCTTTTTCTTTTAAACAAGTCCCTGCATCTTTCCAGCCTTAGCCTGATTTCCTATTGTCAAGTAGCCTATAACAGTGCATATTGTGATTCTAATCAGATTAGCATGCTTTAATTACTATCTTTATTTCTCTGGCTTATTTTACACTAATTAAAGCTAGTAAAATTTCCACTGCTAATTTAATTAACAAAGCAACTCATCCTTGTCAAGCATCATCTTTCTTGCTTTATGCACTAATTTAAACAGAACCTGAAGCCTGCAGGTGATTACTTAAACCACTATTCTAGAAGACAATAATTATGCCCATCCCTGACCAAGGACAACTCTTCATTTTCTCAGAAGCATCTTTATATAATAGCAGCCACATGAAGCATCACTAAGAAACTAGTGTTGCACTCAGCAAGTCAAGTGATTTGCACTTACGATAATTTAAATTTGTTAGGTCCAATTCTATATCCACAATCCCTAAATAATGCACCAAAATAATCATTTCAACTAAGAAACTGGACAGATCAATGGAAAAATAAAGGAGCCTTGTTCCATCTGTCTTCATGAAACTGAATTAATTGAATAGTTTAGATAAAAAGCTTATCATTATTTTCATATATATCTGGTTTTTATCTATCCTAAAATAAATATAAATCAGATTAACTGAAATATACAAATGGATTATATTTGTAAAACCATTTGCTTAGTTATTTTTTCAACATATATGTAAATGATGGCTTTCTTGGTTGGCCCAAAGAGTATATTCAATTCACAAATACTGGACTAATGAACTAAAACTACTTGCCAAAGCTCTATGTCTCAGGAGCAGCTCCACTCCATTTGCAAGTTTCCATCTTCTCATCTATTTCCAAGCCCATCCATTTGCTGAAATATTCCAAGTGTTTTCCTAATAGCAGTAGAAGCAGGGACTATGAACAGGTAGTGACCCATCTCACAAGGGAAAAGGTAATAATGAATTAATTTTGACTGTCATGAATTCAGAAATAAAGGCTTATTTCCCAACACAAAACTTATTAGCTGTTTATATTTTCCCAGAAAAATATTAATTTGTTCAATCCATTTATGCATACATGTGGAGACAGATTTACTGGAATGAGGAGCACTGTTCCTTCAGTGTAGCTGTTCAGTACAGCCTTCCTATTCAGTTGATGTAAACTACTAAAATCCCTAAGATTACCTATTCCATAGGTATATCATGTTACCTAGAAGTACAGTTGGCTATCCGTAATTTTTTTATTTGAGGACATTGTTTTGGTTCTTCTGGTTTCCTCAAAGTTTTGCGATTCTTTCCTAAACCCTTAGTTACTAGGGTTAGCATAGATTGATAACCTGTGGTAGACTAAGTCCTAATCAGCAAAATCTGTTGCTTTGAAATACGTTTTTTTTTTTTTTTTAAGTTTTCTTTGGCTCACACTTATAAACCTGTTTTCCTTTTGTCTTTTGTTTTTCAAAGTAGCTCCAGCAGATGGCTAGAAACTGCGGTACATTGATCCCAATCGTGCTTTCAATTTGTTCATACAGCCCGGTATTCGCTTTTGGGATGACTCTACCCTATTGACTCTTGGCCTTTTTATTTGCTTTGACCAACAGGACATAGCAAGAGACACAGTGGAGACTTAGAAATCTTTCTGTTATGTGTTCGTGGCACCCTGTTATCATGGAAGTAACATCAGGCTAGTCTGATGGATGATGAGATATGGCAGTTACTCCCGCTTTCCCAGGTGACTTAGTAAATCTCCAGAAGCAGAAATGCTAAAGTGACTGGCAGTCGACCAAAGACATACGACAGGTCCAGAGAAGAACTGCTCAGCCAAGCACATGCCAAATGGCTGATCCACAGAAGAATGAGCTACATGAATGGTGGCTCTTTCAAGCTACTACTTTTGAGGTAGGTTGTGATGAGGCAATAAAAAGACCCCAGCACACATCAAAGTGAAGATAATCCCTTTTCTCATAAATTTTTTAGGAGTAAAAATTAAACTATTTTTTTATAATGGAAGGATAATAGTAGGATATGGTCCCATGTACAAAAACATATGGGGAGTGGATATTTGGGAGCCATTGCTTAGGATGTCCTCATGTCATATAGGAGTGTGTGGTTTGAGTCTGGACTACTCCACATTTCCTGCTAATGTGCCTGGGAGGCAATGAATGATGGTCCAAGGACTTGGACACCTGCCTCTCTTGTGGGATACCTGGATGGAGTTCCTAGGTCCTGGCTTCTGCCTGGCCTTCCCATAGCTATTGCGGGCAGTTGGAAAACAGGTCAGCAGGTAGAAGATTCCTGTCTCCCCATTTTGGTTACTCTTTCAAATAAATAAATAAAGCTTTTAAAAAGAAATAAAATAAGACTTTTGCTACTTAATTTAAAATCTAAATTACAGTAATAAAGACTATATGACAGGCATAAAGATAGAAATAAAGGATTGGGGCCAAGTGTACCAGTTAAGATGCCTGTGTCCCACATCAGAGTGCCTGAGTCCAATTCTCAGCTCCAGCTCCTGACTCCAACTTCTTGCACAGTACACCCTGGGAAGCAGTAGGTGATGCCTCAGGTAATTGGACTCCTGACACCCATGTGGGAAACCTGGGTTGTGTTCCCAGTCTTGGCTTCAGCCTGCCAGCCCAGTCTCAATCAGCATGAATTTGGAGAGCGAACCAGCTTGTAGGAATTCTTTCTTTCCCTCTCACTCTCCCTCTGTATATACTACTTATCTTTGTATCTCTGCATCTCAAATAAATTTTAAAATTAGAAAAACATTATTAAAAATATATAGATAAGCAAACTGACAAGAAAGTTTAGAAGTAAATGTTTATATTTTTGGTCAATTTTAAAAACTTTATTCCTTCCAGATAAAGAGAACAAGACAGAAAAAGATAGTGAGAGTGCATAATCCAATCCACTAGTTCACTCTCCAAATGGCAAAATGGCCAGGGGTCCAAAAACAAGGGCTGAACACAGAAGCTGGGAACTCAGTTTAGGGCTCCCATGTGGGTGCCAGGGACCGTGTTATTTGAGCCATCACTACCACCTCCCACAAATCATTAGCAACAAGCTGGAATCAGAAGTTATAGGTGGGCATAGAATCCATGCACTCAGATATGGCACACAGGTAGCCTCGCCAGCAGCTAAATGACTAAGCCAAACGCTCACCTTGGTTAATTGATTTTTGATAAGGAAATTCAGAAGACAAAAGATAATTATTTTGAAGAAATGATACATGAGCAATTAGCTATCCATATACAAAAATAATAATAATCAGATCCTTATCTCACATATCTTAACAAGAAAATGTAATAAAATGGATCAAAAATTAAAATGTAAAAGCTAAGCCTATTAAAAATATTAGTAAAAACCATGAAGGAAAATATCTTTAACATTTGGCTAGGCAAAGATTTCTTAGATGTGATTTTAAAGTATTAATTTTTAAAAGAAAAATTGATAAATTAGACTTTGCCTAAATTAAAATCTTTTGATTTTCAAGACCTACCATTAAAATGAAAATGATAAAGCCATAGAGAGATGGAAAATATTTTAAAATATTATCTCATAAAGGACTTGTGTGCTGCATATATTAAGAACTTCTATGACTCTATCATAATAATAAAACTAATAATAATAAAACATTTTTAAAATGGGTAAAGAATTTGAATAGCAATTTAAACATGATACGCAGTTCAATAATGAGAATGTGAGAATAAGCTCAACATGGAATAAATCATTAGATACTTGTAAATCAAAGCCATAATGAGTACTACTCCATGCCTACTAGGATGATAATAATCAAAATTAAGACAATAACAAGAGTTATCAAGGATACGGATAAATTAGAGCCTTCATACATTGCTGAAGAGAATGGAAAATAATACTCTCATTTTTGGAAAACAAATTTTGTTTCTTGAAGAAAGTTAAATATAAATTTAGCATATCACATAGGAATTCCATTTTTGGATATTTACTAAAAAAAAAAAAAAAAAAAAAAAAACAGGAACTTAAGTTCACCAAAAGACTTGTACACAAATGTTCTTCACAACGTATTCATCCCTAATGAAGCATGGATACAAGCCAAATGCCTATCAACTGGAGACTGTTTTTTAAACAAATACAGTATATTCGTACATTAGAAAGCAATCCAGCAACAAAAAAGCACTAACATGATATCACACACATGAACCTCAAACACATTAAGCTAATGAAAATGCACTCAAAAAAGACCTCACATTCTATTATTTGGTTTACATAAAATTTTCAGAAAAAGCAAATCTGTAGAGCAGAAAGTAGTCAGGGCTTGTCCGGCACTGGGGGAGGTAACTGACAGCAAATGAGTACAGGGAATTTACTCCATTAATGGAAACATTCTAAAACTGGTTGGAGTGATGGTTACAGAATCTATAACTCTGCAAAAAAAAAAAAAACAAAACAAAAAAAAAAACACACCACTGATTAGAGTGCATACAAGTGTGTTTTCAGGTAAATAAACAAAGCTAACTTCAAAGTCCTTCTTGAAGGAAAGAAAAACTAAACAACTGGTAAATATTTGAATAAATATGATATTGAATTAGAGTGCATACAGTTGAAATAAAGTGTTAAAAACTGAACCATTATTATGCCTCTCTGCAAGTATGTGTTTGTGTGTGTGAGAGAGAGAGAGAGAGAGAATGATTGATATACTGAAATGATAACACTGCTCATTTCTTTGGCATTTCTTAGGAAAGTGAAAACTTTCATGACATAATCACTCCAAGCAGGGAGGATTAGACAGCAGGAACTTGTGGCTGCCCATGGTGAGTCTGGGAGGACAGAATGATGCATGCACTTCAGGGCCAAGGCTGACACAGGCCCTACCAGTATCTGTGAAATCATTTTCGACACCTCTATCCCCAGCCTATCTCGTCTGTGCCCAGCAGCCCTCACCAGTCCCTTCGTCTGCCCATATGTCCAGCTTTGGATTCACATGAGAAACATGGCGGTGATCCCAAGGAGCATGTGGTTCAGTTTTGCTGGTTTGGCCGGGTTGTTTGAAAAGAGAGAGTCTTACATAACATTCCACCTATCACATTGCACTATCTTTAGCAGAAATTTGAGAAGGGAAAAACATCATACATGTCCTTGACTTATTTTATTCTCTCAAATTTGAGAAATGAACTTTTTTATTACTTTACAATGGAAAACAGGATTGCACCCTATTTTTGTCTTACTACACCCATATAAACATACATTGTTTTGATAAATTAAATCTGGCAAGGATTAAGGGGAATCTCCATCTAAATGATCATGCAGCTTAAAGCAATATCAGTGGGTCAGCTAAACCTCCCCTCTGCCAAAGATGGACTGTATTTAAACCACACCCAGTCAAATCAAACGTTATTCAATTTTTAAAGGTTTCCAGAGAAGAAGATCATAGGAACTTTTACCCCTTAAGGCATTTAGTCTGTCTGAGAAATACATTTTACCTAGGAACACGATAGAAACAAAGAGAACACAATTGTCTGGCCTGCCAAACCCAAGAATTTTTTATTATTATTATAATAAAAGGACAAAATGAGAGATAAAATTCATGCATTGCATCCAGTGTGCTTCTGATTAATGAAACAGAACCTTCTATTTTATTAAGGTTAAGTAAGCAAGTCCAGCCAAGAAGCCGAGCTTTTGCATTTTAATTTGGGGAATTTCAACAATAAGAAAGCTGCTGAACATAATAAAGTTAAGGCCAAGAACTGTTTTGCCTAGAATCCAACTATCCTTTTCCCCAGCCATTACACTGAATGAATTGGAGTTAGCTACTGAGAGAGAGTCTCGTAAATTTAAAGTATTTATGGGGTTTTCTCAATTATTATTCTGTGATACAAAATGTTCTTCATCATAAATGGAACAGTCAACTTTCACAAGTGGTTTAAAATGGAGAAAGACTGAAAAACAAAAAAGGCATATACACACACACACACACACACACACACATATATATATATATACAAATAAGCTTCTGGCATATTTTAATTTAAGAAATATCAATGCTTTTGTACAATAATTTTAATTACTCAAATTGCCCATTGCCATTATGAGCTAACCTTCATTCTTTCTTTCTCTAATTAAATGTGATGATTAGTTCAAACTGTCTTCTTTTCAGTGGGTAATGGGTACAAACTGACCTTGCGAAAAGAATTAGCTCCTCATAAAAAAGTGTTTCTCTTCACTTCAGTTTGCAATTAAAACAGACACACACACACACACACACACACACACACAGAGGTTGGAGGGAAGGCAGGAGTCTGAGCCAGCTGCCTAAAAGCCAACCAGCAGTGAGAGAAAAAACTCCTCTGTGCTGTCTGATATAAATGCAGAGGAGAGACCAGCAGAGCAGAAGCCTGTCAGTTTGAAGAGCAACCTTGCTCCCCGGTTCAGCTCAGAGCAGGGCCTCTGAGCTCCAGCAAAGGCGACCATGCTGCAGTTGCCTACTTTGTTCTCCTTGCCATCAGCTCTTCCCTTCCCTGTCACTCTCCTTTGCCCATGGTTACAGGAACTCACATATAAATAAACGAGTGAAACATGCAAAGTAGGGTCTGTCTGAGGTAAACATTGAGGCCTTATCTCGTCCCTATTTGCTGCCACGCCTGAAAGATATTAGCATACATATTACTCATTTTATCCTTCTTCGAAGTCATAGACGATTCTTTGGAGGAAGGAAAGGAACAAGGCAGGAATGGAGGAAATCAGCCAGTCTAGAGTGTCCTCGTGCATGGGGAGGCAGAGGCCGCCCTGCCGGATGCTTTGAAAGGATGATAATGTGGTCTGCTTTACAGGAGGCAACCTGGACAAACTTTACTTAAAGGGAGACAGGGGAAGAAGGCGATGACTGTGACCAGGGCTGACTTGACTCATGGCCACAGCAGAGAGGAAGCGGAACTGCCCATAGCTCTCATGGAATCCCAGGGCCTGTGTTGGCTGCCAGTGCCCTGGGCAGAAGCTCCCATGAAATGACAAGCATCTGGGCACTAGGCCCCCAGGCTTGCCACTCTAATGCCTTTCACATGGGCACAGACACTACGCCCTAGAGAGTCTTAAAACACCACAAAGGAAATTGTTGAATTCTGAGGAAAGCTTGGTTATAAACGGGGCTGCCGTTTTTTGGTTGCCTTAAAAGCACCCAAACACTCAAAACAGGGGGAAGCCAGAGATGAATGTTGGTCTTGACTATGGTTTGAAGTATGAGTCCCTCCAACATTCTTATTGAAAGCTAAACCCCAAAACAATGGTCTGAAGAAGCAAGGCCCCTGGAAGGTGATTAGGCAATGAAGATAACACCCTCGAGAATGGGATTCAGACCCTTCTAGAAGGCTTCTCCTTCTGTCCTGTGAGGCATCATTTGGCAGCAGAGAGCTGACCTCATTCAACACTGAAGCTGTTGGCACCTTGATCTTGGGACTTTCTTACTTCTTAGAATTACTTGCACAAGCAATAAATTTCTATTATTTTTTAAACTATCCAGTCTGTGGCATTTTGTTTCAGTGGCCTGAAAAACTAAGACAGTCTTTGTAAGATGTTCCAGTGTAAAACATTCTTTTCCAGGTCAGAAACAACCCATTGAACAGAAACAAAAATATTCTTTTCAGAGTCTGATGAATCCACAGAGGATTTGACTCTGCCTCTGTAACTCTGGGTTAAAGAAATTGTGCCCTGAGCTAGAATATTTTTCCTAAAAAGAATAGTTAGCAAGGAACAGATCTACACTGGAAGATTTTGGTTGGCTGTAATGAAGATGTTTTACTAAGAAAAACTGGATAAATTTGAATAATTTGAGGTGGGGATCATTGAACCTGTCCCACATAGATTTTACACAAAGGGTAAGTAGGACAGTCATCTCTTGGCATCTGAGGGAGATTGGCTCCAGGAACCCTGGCAGATACTAAAATCCATAGATGACCAAGTTATTTACATGAAATGGCATGAATTTACACATAACCTGTGCAAATTCTTCTGTATACTTTAAATCATCTTTAAATTACCTATAATACCTAATACAATGTGAATGCTAGGTTTATAATTGGTATACTGTGTTGTTTAGGAAATAAAAAAGAGAAAATGTCTGTACATGTTCCGTACAGACTCAATTTTCTTTTAATATTGAACCATCAACTTATTTATTTGTTTACTTTTATTTGAAAGGCATAGAGACAGAGACAGAGAGATCTTCCATCTGCTGATGTATTCCCCAAATGGCTGAAAGATCTGAGACTGAGCCAGGCTAAAGCCAGGAGTCCAGAGTTTAATGAAGTTCTCCCACATGAGTGGCAGGGATTCAAGCACTTGAGTTATCACCTGCTGCTCCCAGGGTATGCATTAGCAGAAAACTGGAGTCTGAAATGGAGCTAGCACTCTGATATGGGATGCAAGCATCCCTAGAAACATCTTAACTGCTGTTCCAAATATTCATGCTCAGACTCAAGTTTTATTTGAGTATTTTCAATCTATATTTGGTTGAATCCATGGTGCAGAACCTGTGGATACAGAAGGAGGACTTACTGCATAATTAAACCAGGGGTTAAAATCTCTTAATTTTCTGCTAATATCTCACTAAAAAGGCCTTCTAATCCTTTCTCCCTCTCCATGCCTTCAGGAACTCCTAGAACCCGAATGTTGGGTTTTTTAATAGTATCCTGAAGATTCCCGACCTAGAAAACTTAGATTTGCTATGGGTCTTGAGTAAGTTCTCCGGGAAACATATATGAGATGGACATCTGCACACTCAGTAGGCAGTGGACATCAAGCAGTCAGCTTGCCAACAGTGGTAAGGAACAGTCTCAACTTACCCTCACTGTCTCCAAGAAGCAGTGCTTCTCCCATGAAGTGCTGCATTCACGGAAGGATCCAGAAGCAGCAGTAGAAATAAAGAAACTTACCACCAGGTGTCTGTATAGAGGAGGGGACTTGGTTGGTGGTCTGTGGTCAAACTAGAGATGTCTCCTGGAAGTGGAATTCAGTGCTCGTCCTTTTCTTTGGGCTTGCGCTTATGACAGGAGTTTCAAAGAACATCTGTGAAGAAGGGAAACAGAAGAAAAATGATTCAATACCAACCTAGAGTAAGCATGGTCTTCTTGAATTGATCGTTTACACGGAAAAGGAAGCAGAACTCTGGGCTTCACATACATCTATTGCCACACTAAAGGACTAAATTCTCCTTTATTAAAATGCATTGGGTTTTGTGCTCCTTTATCATTGAAAAGCTTTAACTATTTTTCAAAAGATCAGATGTTAAACCCAATTCGTTTCTAAGATTTTTTTCTCTAAAAGTGATTGCCATGGCCTGGAAAGCTCTCATTCCTACAGTAGAGCAAACAGTGTTCCAATCACTGGGGACAAACATTTTATTGAAATAGTGTTCCCATCATCAGAAATTATATTCACTGAAGATACATAAAAAGCTATTTATAAAACAGCTTCACAAATTCTATGACAGAGTTATACACAAATTGTTGTGGGAGTCCAAAGGAAGAAATAATAAAAGCATGAAAACAACACACTTGTAAACAGTGGCAAGTGTTGAATTGAATGCAGGGATCATGGTTTGAACTTAAAGGTAACCTATAGTCTGGCAACTACAGCAGCCTGATTAGTTTAAGTTAACACCACTCCTGTTGATGCTATTCTTGCAGAGGCAGAATGGGATTCTCAGATACTGATAACAGAAGCAGCAGAGAAGGAGAAATATTTGAGTAAGCAGATTTTTTGCAATTATTTTCCACCAAACCTAAAGGACAGTGATGTTTTCACTCAAAAATGCAGATTTAAAGAATGTAAGCACAGTTAAGGTATCAAATCCTTTATGTCGTATTCTTTGTAGCAACCTCAGTCTTTCTGATTTCCACATCTCCTATCATCAAAGAACTTTTTACCTTGATTAGAAAGGCAAATTTAAGGACTCACTTCACTCCTCACCACCTCAAAAAACTGCTTCCATTTTTCATTAATTCAGTTGTTGTGAGAGGGAGGAAGAGAGTGAAAGAGAAAGAGAGATCTTATCCTCTGGTTCACTCCACAAATGCCCACAACATGGGCCAAAGCAGGGATCTAGGAATCCAATCCCAATCTCCATCTGGGAGGCAGGAACTCAGCCAACTGAGCCTGCTGCCTCCAAGCGTCCATATTAGCAGGGAATTAGAATTAAGAGCAAGAGCCAGGAATTGAACCCAGATTCTCTGATGCAATTTCCTAACTGGTATCTTAACCACTAGGCCAAACACGCATCTCATGTTTTTGAAAATAGACTTAATACTTGTTGGACTGTTTTGTACATATCATTGGCTTAACTTTTTGTTTGTAGTTTTTAAAATAGCAATTAGGAAACAAGAAAGGGCTGACCTCTATGAGTTGCAGTGGAACGTCTGGTTACGTGTTTATTCAGCCGTGTGGGAAAATTATTTCAGATGATCTTTTGTGGGTTGCTCAGACTTCCTTAACTTCCTTCCACTCTTAAGCAAACCGCTCCATTCCTGAGGCAATAGACTGAGGAAACAGTTCTGTGGCCAGTAAGTGTAGAATTAGGGAGAACCTATTATTGGGGGCATCCCTGTTAACTCTTTTATCACTAGTAACCTAGAAATAGGAGTTTAGAGGTACCCTTCTGCCATGAAGGATAGGAAAAAAATTCAGGAATTTTAAAATAGAAGAGCCTGGGGCTGGTATATTGCCATAGCAGGTTAAACTGCCGCCTGCTGCACAGGCATCCCACTGGACACCGATTCAAGTCCTGGCTGCTCCACTTCTGATTCAGTTCCCTGTTAATGCATCTGGGAAAGCAACGAAACATGGCTCAAGTGCTTGGGCCCCTGCAACCACGTGGAAGGCCCAGAAGCAGCTCTTGGCTGTGGCCTGGCCTGGCCCTAGGTCGCTATATGCATTTAGGGAGTAAACCAGTAGCTGGAAAATCCCCCCCACCCGACTGTAACTCTGACTTTCAAATGAATAAATCTTTTTTAAAATAAAATAAAATAAAAGAGCTTGTACATGAGTATTTGAGCCCAAGATAAAACCTGGTGGAGGAGAAGGAACAGTGGGAGATTAAGAAACATTTCCACTTGCTTAGATTTTTATATGAGGTTCAGAATGTGTGAGCTCCTACAAATAAAGATAGCTTTCTAATAAATGTCTAAGTTGTGTCAGAGTTAAATGATATTTATATAAGAAATCCTTTGTTTTCATTGTGTTCTATATGATTTCTATGAAACAAGGTTGTCAGAAGGAAAATTTGCTGAGAGAATGTTACTAGAAATACATGAAAATATTCTCCTATAGAGTATTCACTTTGCAGAACAATTTGTGTTCTCATGTGGCTCTCCTATGACTGTTAGGCCTGTGTTGGAAGCATGCATTGTACAGTCTTCCTTCTATCCTGTGAAGTTAGAATGGCCTTGGCCGTGGCATAAAGGCAGAAAGGAGATCAAGGCATATAAAGAAACTTGGAGGAGGCAAACCTGAATTCCAAAGCCCTCTGGCAGGGCGAGCAGAATGGCCCAGTGTATGGCCTGCCACATTATCTGTATTTATTGCAGAGGTCTACCTCCTACCAAGCCCACTCCACAGCACCCTCTTAATTATGGGCACCCACAGCTGCAGTTCAGCCACACCCCACAGTGAACACTCCTTTCCATGGGAACTGATAGGCCAAGGGAAAAATAACTGTTGGTGAATATGTTTATTAGACTGTAAGAAGAATAATGATGATATGAATAGTCCCATTGGCTATAATTCTAAAATATGTCAGACACTGGAAACTTTAAATACATTATCTTCAATTACAGTTCCATAAGCAACCGATTCCTTAAAAAGATTTGTGTCAAGAGTTAAATAATTTAAACATGTTTATGTCACTACCAAGTTCCAGAGGTTATCTTTGGACCTAATATTTCTGACTCTCTAAAATATTTACAATATCTCTATACATCCTTTTGATAATAATGCTGTCAGATACTGCATATTGAGCATTTACTGTGCACTTTACATATATCATATTTAGCCTCCAACACTCCTTTACATTGGATAATGCTATTTCCATTTTACAAATCTCTTACAAAGACATCATATTTGACAATATAGGCAAGGTTTTGAGATACATATTATTATTTGTATTAGAGTAGGCAAACTGCTTCTTTGTTTCCAATGTGGTCTAGAGAGCAAATTGGACTTTGTCTTGTATAGATCTCGACAATTCTATAAAGTTCCCTAACAATGTTAGCTAACAAACAATCCTCCTTGTGCATTTCATATGGTCATAAGTCAAGAACATTATTTTTTGCCCTTGGAGAATAATTATGGCATGAAATTGATGATACTGGTGGATAGAACAGATTTTGCAGTCTTGCCAAACTGGCTTAGAATCCAAGTTTTGTTGGGGTAGGTGTTTGGCACAGCCATTAGGACACCATTTGGGATATCCTCATCACATGTCAGTGCCTGGGGTAGAGTTCTGGCTCCACTTCTCATTCCAGCTTCCTTCTGATGTGCACCATGGAAAGGGGCATATGATGGATCAAGTATTTGTGTTCTGCCATCCACATAGAAGAACCAGATTGAGTTCCTGGCTCCTTAGTTATGCCTAGCCCAGCCCTGGCTGCTGTAGGCATTTAGGGAGTTAACCAGTGAATGGCAAATCAGTGTCTGTCTCTCTCTAACTTCCTGATTTTCAAATAAAAATAAATATATATATATATATATACACACATATAAAGAAAGAAATAGAAATTTAAAATAAAAGAATCATGATTGTCACTTGTATAAAGATATCTAGTTCTGGGGATACCATGTAATCTTTCTAAGTTTCTATTTCCTCATTTTTAAATTATAAGTAATAACAACTATCTCATAAGTATTCTTATTATGCAAATAAAATAAGATTATGTCCATAAAACTCTTATTAGTGCAGTATCTGACATCAACTAAGTGAAAAATAGTTGGTAGCTGTAGTTATTTTAAAATAAATAATCACATTTCATAGATTGAACCACTTAGGACTGTATATAACTGTGTTTAATAGAAAAAAATACCCATAGCCTAAAGAAGACAGAAATGTATCTCTCGCTCAGTTAAAAGCAGCACTGAGCAGCCCCCATGGTACGTGTAAGGTGTCTCTGGTGTCACTAGGGAGGCCCATACTTCTGTCTTTTTCCATCATCCGTGCAATGGCTTCCATTCTCACAGTCACCTCATGGCCAAGAATATCTGGAGAGGAAAAATCAAGACAAAATTTGTGCTCCTTAAATCTGAACTCTACTTAAGCGACTTCCCTTAAGTCCTATGGAACTGATCTGCTTCTATCTTGTTTTCCAGATCTTAGTTACATGACCACACCATGATATAATACAACAGAAATGTAGGGTCTCGAAGTCCTTGAAGGCTAAAGATTTGTTTCTATGGAGGAATAGAAATATGGATGTTTGTAAGGGCAACTGGCAGTCTGTCACCCTAGGTAGGAATGATTTCAACCTGATCAGAGCTATCAAAGCTGATGGAATATTAAGGACCCCTTAGTTCCATCACTTCATTTGAAAGGTTAGTAAACTCATGCAAGGAGACAGTGAAAAATTGTGACCATTGCACATCAGTCGGTGGCAGTGCCCAAATAGAATTCAAATCTCCTAACTTCCAACTGATCTAATGTACTTTCCATCATCAAATTCCCTATCTTTATAATAAATGAGGTTTTTTTTTTTAATCCCCTTTGTGAAATAATGAAATAAGAATTTCTTACAAGGCATTCAGTTTTTGTTTTTGTTTTGTTTTTAAGATTTTATTTATTTATTTGAGAGGTAGAGTTATAAGTAGAGAGAGGGAGAGACAGAGAAATAGGTCTTCCATCCACTGATTCACTGCCCAAATTGCTGCTACCACTGGAGCAGGGTCGATCTGAAGCCAGGAGCCAGGAGCTTCTTCTGGATCGCCAATGTAGGTGCAAAGGCCCAAGCATTTGGGGCATCTTCCACTGCTTTCCCAGGCCATGGTAGAGAGCTGGATCAGAAGAGGAGCAGCCAGGACTAGAACCAGTGCCCATGTGGGATGCTGCTGCCGCAAGCGGCGGCTTAGACTGCTAAGCCACAGCTCTGGCCCCAGTTTTTGTTTTGTTCACAATGGTTACCAACTGTTTACTAGCCAAAACAGAACATATTTGCCATTGTTACCACTGTTTGTAACCACTATCAGCCACTTTACCAAAGACAATGAAAATAACTCTCTCAGTTGTTCTATAGATATTATTTTCTAAGCCTTGATGCATTTTGTTCCCCTCCTCTGAGACCTTTTCATCATTTTATCTAAAATTTATCTTTAAAAGGTTTAGTTTGCTCTTCTTGATGCTATAGCCCATAGACACATTACAGAGCGCATGATTTGTTAGCCTGTGTTTTTATTATGGGAAATTTAGTTCACATGGTTCTATCTCATTTAAACTATAAGATGCAAAATGCTCGATTGCTATTTTGTGGTGATGCACTCCTCAGGGTCTTTTTAAGCAGGATTTTGAAGAACCTTTTATTCTTAGAAATAGGAAGCTTCATATTGCTAACGGCAGCCTAGTGCATGGACCCAAGTAGGGAAAGATTAGAGTTGTAAGTCTAGGCCAGTACATTTTAAATGAATTCTAAATTAGAGTGAATTCTCTAGCTCCTCATTAAAAAGGCTTTAATCATAGGCAATGAATAAAACACATAGAAGGACATGTGGCCTAAGGAAAAAAAATATTATCTAGATGGGAGGAAGCTGTATTGGAAAAAAGTCTGTGCAGTCGCATTAACTTATCATACCTCCCAGGCACAATTTCAAAAAGAGGCATATGAATTTCCTTCTGCTCTCTAAAAACCTCGGTTTACCTCCATCACAGCATCTTCTGGAAATGATTGAGTAGGGATTCCAAATTTTAAGAACATGTGTTCATGTGAAATGATGTTGATCTATGTCATTTAATGGAAAAGACAATAGGCTGTAAACAAGGGCCTAGAATAAGACCTTCTTTGTTACTATTAAAGAACACACACAAATATACATATTGTAAAGTTATGGAAGGATATACATCTAGATATTAGTGAATAACTTCAGAGGTAGAACTGTGAAATTATTTTTCTTTTTGCTTATACACGTATATACATTTTCTTTTATACTAAATATGTACTGTCTTCCTGAGAAGAAAAACATGTTTATGTTTTAATTTGAAAAAACATACTCAGCTGATTATGAACAACCATCTTTCAAATAAATAAAACAGGCTAATTTCTAATTTCACATTTGCACAAACAAATCATCTAATGACAAGTTTTTATGATAACATCATATTTGGGAAAATTACAGCTTAATTACTTCAATAAAAGTTTTCCTCTAAGATGTTCAAATTGTCCAACTTCTGTTTTTATAAAATTTGATGGAAAAAAAACTTCCCTTTCTCCAAATGTCCACAGAATGATATACCATATTTTATTACCTTATACTGGCAACTAAATTTTTTTTTTTTTTTTTTTTTTTTTACAGGCAGAGTGGACAGTGAGAGAGAGACACAGAGAGAAAGGTCTTCCTTTTGCCGTTGGTTCACCCTCCAATGGCCGCCGCGGCCAGCGTGCTGCGGCCAGCGCACCGCGCTGATCCGATGGCAGGAGCCAGGAGCCAGGTGCTTTTCCTGGTCTCCCATGGGGTGCAGGGCCCAAGCACCTGGGCCATCCTCCACTGCACTCCCTGGCCACAGCAGAGAGCTGGCCTGGAAGAGGGGCAACCGGGACAGAATCCGGCGCCCCAACCGGGACTAGAACCCGGTGTGCCGGCGCCGCTAGGCGGAGGATTAGCCTAGTGAGCCGCGGCGCCGGCCGGCAACTAAATTTTTAAAAAATGCATTCATGATTTTATTAGCACATAAGAAAAATTTATATTGTGTTATATTGAAAAAATAGTAGTAGAAATAAATAACACATATTGTTTATTTAACCTATGAACAATGACAATACCCATGGCACATACTAATTGATATCACTAGCAATAATTCCAAGTCTCCAGAGACATGAGATCCATACATTGTGCATATCCACTTGGGGTCCTGCTACCTTCCCTGTGTACAGGACCTAACTTGTCTGCACCTTATATTCCAAAAGGAATCTTTCCTGAAGTCAATGACTCTCATTCTCTTCCTCATGTACATTCTCCACCTGCCAACACCATCTCTACCAAGAAGCAGGAAACAGTGATAGGAGATGGAGATCCAGCTACAGACAAAAAGCAGGGCATTGAGAGAAAGAGTATTAGATAACGATTCATGTAGCACAGATAAAATAAAAATGCTCATCTTGTGCTTCAAAGTCTTTCCCACAGCCTTCTGTGGTGCCTCATGCCCTACAGCTATCTCAGTCGTAGCCTAAACCCTGTGCTCATGTAGGCACTGCGGCTTCATACCCCTCTCTAATAGAACCTACCTTGATCATAGACTGTGTCCTTTCTTTGTTCCTGGGGCACATGCATTGCTGATCAAATATGGTAAATCAATAGCAGAGCTGAATAGAAATCTCTATCCATTGAGCTGAGAATCTTCTAAAAGAATTCAACTAGGTAGGATTCAAACCCTTTTTTCAGCTATGGAATATGCACTAAAATGCCTCTTGGAGTTTTATTTGAATAAGGGGTCAAGAAGCCTTTCAAACAAGAACATATCCTAAAGTCTTTTTTTTTAATAAAAGATTTATTTATTTATTTGAGAGAGAGAAGGAGAGAAAGTGAGACCAAGAGAAAGAGAGATTGCCCATCCTCTGGTCCACTCCCCAAATTGTCGCAATGGCCAGAGCTGGGACAGGCCAAAGCTGGGAACTGGGAGCTTCATCCAGTTCTCCCATGTGGGTGGAGGAGCCCAAGCACTTGGGCAATCTTGTGCTCTCCTCCCAGGCACATTAGCAGGGGGCTGGATTGGAAGTAGAGCAGCCGGGACTCAAACCAGCACCCATATAGGATGTCAGCACTTCAGGAAGTGGCTTTACCTGCCACACCACAGTGCCAGCCCCCACATCCTAAAGTCGTATGAATTCAGAGGTCACAACCCTTAACAGATTCAAAATGAGAGAATCAGAAATGAGAAATGCTTAAGTATATGGCAGTTAAATTAGTTCCCATACATTTTCCAAGGAAAAGGAGAGCTATGAGTCAATGAGGAAAGCTCTGCAACTTCATAATTATTAGAGCAGAGCTGAGTCATCCCTAGAACCTTCCGGGTGGATTTTATGACTCGAAGATTGAGAAGACAGAGAAGCAGGTGAGGGTGCCCAAAGGCAAACAGATCATAACCCAGCAGTTTAGGCTCTCTGCTTGCAATTTATATTTGTTGGTTTAGAGTCCTATGTACCAAGTCTTAAGACACCAAGAGGGAGCCAGCATTGTGGTGTAGGGAGTGGAACTGCTGACTGCGACGCCCACATTCCCTATGGGTGCTGGTTCAGGTTTCAGTGGCTACACTTCTGATTGAGCTCCCTGGTAATGTGTCCGGGAAAGCAGCAGAGTATGACCCAAGTGTTTGAGACCCCGCACCCACATGGGAGAACCGGAAGAAGCTCCTGGCTCCTGGCCTAGGCCTGGCACAGCCCTTACGGTTGTGGCAGTTCAGGGAGCGAACCAGAGGATGGAAAATCTCTCTCTCTCTCTCTCTCTCTCTCTCTCTCTCACTCTGTGAATCTGACTTCCAATACATCTTTTAAAAAAAGGCACCAAGAAAGAAGCAATAGTTCTAACTTCCACCCTGATAGGACTGAGCCTCTTTTGATCAGTCAGTTTGCCAGCAGAGCAGTTGGCTCATGGTCGGCATTCTCTTATCAGTCCTGACTCTTGAAAAGTCCAAGGAGGATGCTGTACAGGGTAAGTAGAAGCATTGGTTTCCAAACTTTGATTCTATACCAACAATTTTTTTAAGCTCTTATCTCTTCAAATTGGGCTAAAGAACTTACTCAAATTATGCTAAGTTCTTTCCCTAGATAAATTCTGGGCCTCATGGCTGTGATATTGCCTCTGTTCAAATGATTCCAAGAATTAACTGCACTTTGTAGGGCAATTTCACCAGAGAATGTGACTTCTTCTCTTGGTTTATCCTCCCATCTGCTTCTGTGCACACATTCCTGCGTGAGCAGAGGGAGACCAGGTGCCAACACTGGCTGCTGGCCATTGTGTACTCCAAGAGCAAAGTCCATGTCTCAGCCTCACAGGCAGGCTTGCTAGAGCCCAACAGGCACATAGATCCTTGGTTTCCCTCCCTGAGAACTTTTCCCAAACTTTGAGTGAGAATTTCTTAATATAAATATTTATTAGCAAATGTACTTTCTTTAAAGAGAAGTTTTAAGCACTCAGGAAAAAAAAATACTGAGATTCCTCACTTATCTTTCTTCTACACATGTACAGCTCCCTGACTACCAACATCCCCCACCAGAGTGGAACATTTTTTTTTTAACAATTGACGAACCTACAATGACAAATTGCTGTCACCCAGAAGCTATTCTTAACAGTGAGGTTCACTCTTGGCAGACTATACTCTGTGAGTTTTGAAAAATTCGTAAGAGCATGTATCCTTCATTGTGCTGTATCATGCAGAGCAATTTCATTTCCCTAAAACGTCTCCATGTTCCACCTACTAGTGTATCTCTTCATCCCCACTAACCTTGGCAACCACTATCTATTTATTGTCTCTGTGGCTTTCCCTTTTCTATAACGTCATGTAGTTGGAGTCATACAGTAATTAGTCTTTTTAGATTGACTTCTTTTGCTTAATAATGTGCATTTAAGGCTCTTCTGTGTCTTTTCACAGCTTGAGAGAGCTCATTTCTTTTCAGTGCCAAATGGTATTCCATTGTCAGGATGTACCACAATTTATATATCCATTCAGCTCCTGAAGAGAATCTTGGTTGCTTTCAGTTACAAATAAAACTGCTACAAAATACATGCAGGTTATTTGTGTGAATACATATTTTCAGTGAATTTTGGTTAATATCAAACAGGGTAATTGCTGGATCATATAGCATGCTCAAGTTTGTAAGAACTGCCAAACCGTCTTCCAACCTGGCTGTTCCCTTTTACACTCCCACTAGCGATGAATAAGTAGTTCCAGTTGTTCCACATCCTCACCAGGACTTGGGGTAGTCAGTTTTGGATTTTTTCTGTTCTAAGAGCTACACAATGGTGACTCATAGTTTTTCTTTTTTTCTTTTTTCTTTTTTTTTAATTTTTTGACAGGCAGAGTGGACAGTGAGAGAGAGACACACAGAGAGAAAGGTCTTCCTTTGCCCTTGGTTCACCCTCTAATGGCCGCCGCAGCCAGCACGCTGCGGCCGGCGCACCGCGCTGATCCGATGGCAGGAACCAGGTTCTTATCCTGGTCTCCCATGGGGTGCAGGGCCCAAGCACTTGGGCCATCCTCCACTGCACTCCCTGGCCACAGCAGAGAGCTGGCCTGGAAGAGGGGCAACCGGGACAGAATCCGGTGCCCCAACCAGGACTAGAACCCGGTGTGCCGGCGCCACAAGGCGGAGGATTAGCCTAGTGAGCTGCGGCACCGGCTCAACTCATAGTTTTTCTTAAACATTATTTTCTTCAAGGGCCGGGATCTGAGCCTGGCACCTATCCACGTGACTTTCTATAAGGCTGACTGACTACCTTTCAGCAAGAGAGAACTGGGTTGTCTAGAAGCAAATATCCCATGTGGAAAGCTCAAGGGAGCACAAACAGAAGACTTTTATCAGGGGAAAAGAGAGCTGAATCCAGAATAGGCTCTACCAGTGCATGAGCTTCCTGTTGCAAACTTAACAAATTTCCTCAAACCTAGAACCTTAAAGCAATGCAAATGTATTGTTGTACAGTTCTAAAGATCAAAGATCCAAAATCGGTCTCTTGGGGCTGAAGACAAAGCAAGGCTGATTCATTCTGGAGGTCTGGGAGAGAATCTACTTACTGGCTCTTCCCACTTTTCAGAGCCCCTTGTGTTCTTCTCAGGTGGCCCTGTCTTCATCTAAGTCAGCAGCAGCATAGCACCTGCTTTTGTCATCAGGTTTCCTCCTTTTGTAGCCAAATCACCTTCAGCCTTCCTCTTAGATTAAAAGGATCCTTGAGATTATATTAAGGGCCCACCAAAATTCCCCAGAAATCTCCCCATACTGAGATCCTTAACTGAGCACAACCACCGAAAAATAATGTCTATGCTCCAAAATATTTTATAGTGCAATAGGCATTTTATATTCTTCAGATTTACACACTATGTTGCTTGGACTGCAAAGACTACTATAGCTTACTGTTAATAGAAGGAAAATAGAGAAATCTTTGCATTTTTATCTGAATTTTCCTCGGAACTAGTTTATATACCAATTAAGAAAATTGGTAGATTCTAATTTCAGCCTTTAGTTAAAATATTACACAGAGCAAAGCAAATTATTTCTATTTTTTTCCTATTTTGCTGTGTGTAGTAACTTTATCCTACTTTATCTGTAGCAGATCAGTCCTGAATTACTAAAATCTGAATGAGCACGTGGCCATTGATGTCAAATATGCAAAAGTATTTCATTCATGAGGTGGCTGTTTCCCTGGATTGAAGTGTGGTTGCAGTTACTGAACACACAAAACCCAAAAGGCTATGAGATTCATCAGGGAATTTTTACCACCTCACACATTTCAGATTTGTTGATGAAAATCCAAAAAAGGAGATGTAAAATAGGAGCATGCAAATATGTTAATACTCTTTTTAGCAATGAAGGCTCTGATTCAGTGTTATAGAACTTAACTAATCAATAATTATGTAAATAGCATTTCTATTATATTATGAAAGACAAATTACATTCAGATTAAAAAAAAAAACTGATAAAGACCTTTCAAACTTTTTTGTATTTTAAAACCTAAACTAAATGTGAAAGTTATTTGTAACTCTTTTGTAACTCAGTGCTAAAACCTTTTAAAAGATGCAAACTGATAGGGCAGTTTATTAGAAAGAACATTAGCATGATAGCAAAAATTCAGTTTGGGCTCTGTTTATGATACTCACAAGCTGTATATGTTAAGGCATATAATTTTCTTTCTCTGATATTCAATTATTTACAAAGTGCAAATCACATTGCCTTCTTTAAAAGTCAGTTATAGTAAGTAGATGAAATATTACCTTCTAAGTGCTTTGTGAATTGTTATACATAAAGTGAGATGTTATTTTGAAGGGCTCATCATGGACTAACACTGGCTCACAAGCATATACACTGCCAATTGTATGGATTTTAGTAATTTAGAGTGATTAAAAATTTTAGGTGCTCTTAAATTTGAAACTTATAACATGACTCATTTGTAGCCCAGAAGTCTAATCTTGCTGTGTTGTTGAAGCTACCATACTTAGTCACACAAAAAAAGAAAAACAAAAAAACTTCTGAACATTAAATCAGCTTCAGAAAAAAGTTAGTATGATTATGGTGACAAAGTAGCTGAAAGACATCTCACTCAACTCATTTGTTTGGTATGAAAGTGTACTTCAGAGCAGTTACAAAGAGATTTACATGACTTGGAGACAGATTGGCAAAGGGAGGGAGGAAGGGATTATCATCATATTCTTAGAATTTTAACTATAAACTATATTGAATATGTTAAAAACTAACTAAAAAGTATAAAAAATAAAAAAATTAAAAAACAATTGAAATCTACAAATGATTTCATTTAATACATAGTCCTTTAAAATATAGTTTCTAAATATGGAAACATAATAAAAATAAGCACTACAAACACTGACCCTGAACAACAGTACCTCCCTCCTAGACCTACTATAAGGGCTTAACCTATAGATTACTAAGTATCCCCCAGTCTGGGCCTGTGCTTCATGTTTTCCTCAACACACTTCTGTTTGCAGTCAAAGGGTTAATTCCCATAAATGAGCCTTCCAAGACTCTAAACCCTGTATCACATTCATGTCCCTTCTGATTTCTGTACACCAGTGCTATCTTGGACATTACATTTAAAGGTCACCTGTGCTTACACATATACCAACCGCTAGTCCCAGTATGTGGTCTGCCTCCCAGATGATGGGCAAATTCTGATGCCTAATTACATACACCTTTTCCCATTTCCCAGAAATCTAGGATTTCTGTTCATTCCTATCCCCGTGGAACACTTTACATAGTAGTTACTAAATTAATATCTATTGTTATGTAATTTCAATATGTCCTACTTTACATAATTTATACACCTTTACTTTTTCATCTAGATACTGTATTTTGTTGTTAATAATTTGGTTTTAATAATTTATTACAAATAATTGGTTGTTAATAATTTTGTTGTTAATAATTTGGCTTCTATTGTGGCATAACAGGTTAAGCCATCTCCTGCAATGCTGGCATTGCATATGGGCAATGGTTTGAGTCTCAGTTGAGTCCACTTCTGATCCAACTCCCTGCTAATGCACCTGGAGAAGCAGTGGAAAATGACTCAAGTCCTTGGGTCCCTGAACTCACATGGGAGACCCTCAGGAAGCTCCTGGCTCCTGGCTTCTGCAGGCTGCAGTGGCCATTGGGGGGTGAACCAACGGAAAAGGAAGACTTTCTCTCTGTCTCTCTCTCTGTCCACTCTGCCTGTCCAAAAAAAAAAAAAAAAAAGATGTAAATATACAAATGTTCATGAAAGAATCACTCATAATAGGATCAAAAATGAAAATGACATAAATATCCAATTACAGAGAGCTAGATAAATAAATTAGATTGATTTTATGTAACTAATAATTCCATTAGATGTATGGTATAAAAATGTTAACTTATTCAACAGTAAGCACTGTTTAGTTCTAATCTTACAGAAATAAAATTTCAAATAAAAGTAAAGATAAATCAAGGTAACATAACAAATAAATATAAAAATAAATATGTATATGTATATTTTATCTTAAAAAATTATACCAAAACAGAGATAATGGTTGTTTTTCAGAGCTGGATTAATTTTGTTTTGATTTTCTCTGCTCTTTTTTTTTTTTTTTTGTATTTTCCTAAAATCAAAAAACATGCTGAGACAAATTAATAATTATTCAATGTACCATCTCACTATAATAAATTCTCTTTTAGTCAGTGTTTTATTGTATACTTGGCTCTGTGGATTGAACAAGGTCATTACTAACGTGCTATTCATCAAAATGAATGCTCAAAATATCTCTATATAAGATGGTCTCAAAAGGATTTGGAAAAATGACTTCTTGAATACATTATTAAATATGTCCAGGAGGATACTATTTTGATTTTATAAATCAACTTCAGAAGACAATGAATGCAGGCACCATAGCATTCTCATGTGAATTATAAATAATTCGCTTCTCACCAATAGTACTTTGATGGCCCTTACATACAAGACATTGCAATCACTCTCATAGATCTCCATCACTTGAATTCGACTTATGGAAAAAGTACTCCATAAACATTTTCAACTCACATGACCACATTATTTGTTTATATAGAGATTTTTCAAACTGTAAGGAAAGAACACTTACCATTTAGAATTCTAAATGACTACTAATGCTTTTATCGTTTTAAATGTTTCAATTAATTAGAAGAAACAAGTGTGCTAGCTTCAACCAAAGATACCTTGAAATAAATAAACTTAGTAAATATATATTGGGAGGTCCCCAGTTGCAGAGGTTTATGAGGCACTGTCCCTCCCCAAGATGAACTAGCATATAAATATTTATTGGTGAGAGCACCAATGCAACAGAGGGTCTTAGGAAGGGATAGGAGTTGGAAATTCCTTGGGAAGCTGTGAAGATCCAAGGCCAGTTAAACATGATACAAGGGAAACAAAGCAACCAGCTAAATTGGAAATGAAGCTGAGCATTTTGACAGAATTTTCAGAAACAGAGTCATTGCATTTTACCCATGGGAATTAAAAGTGAATGTTCCTGCCTGGTCAAGATTTTGTTTCAGCCTTCAGCTAATTTTCTCAATGCTAAGAATCCCACTATGTTTGGAGTTATTGAATGTATCTCATCTTATTTTATTGCAAAATATTCCATTATGCTGAAACCATTTTGTAGAATTCTTCACCAAATGTGTACTATTTTTGAGGTAGCTTTAATAATTTTATGAATGCAATCTAAAATGCACCTGGGATCACTGTCTATCAAAGGTGGAAATTACTGCTGTATGCTGTATGCAGTGGTGAAACAGAATAGACTGTGATATTCAAATGAAGTGTCTCTGCAAGCAGTAATGTCTCGTTTGATTGTACATTTTGACTTTATAGAGGAATATTGCAAACTTCTAAATTGGGTATAAAGTGACAAATTGATACATGAATACATTTATCTATCAGACAAGAGAGTCGAACAAAGTTATTTCTAAGCTCCCTTCCATTTTTAAAATACTATGATTCTATCTTTTTCACTCACAATATGACAGTAATGGCTGCCCAATGCTATAGCAGCATTCCAAGAAGTTTTTTTAATGACCACCATCTGCCAACTATCATTTTCTGTGTCACTGGCCCAGAAAAAGGCTTGAAATACACTTGGAATTTATAGAAAGTGAGGCATTAGAATCACAGACTAAAGGAACGTTAGCCTTTTCTACATTGCTTCAGAGATAAGTTGTATAAGAATGCCTGGAGAAAGCATTTCTTAACACTCAATATTTTAGCCAAAACAAGCCAATGTTATTTATCAGCTTCCTGTTACTACAGTGAAATATCTACTATAAGCTAGCTATGAGTGAAAGGGATTTATTTTGGTTCACAGGTCTGGAAGTTCTTAGTCCAAGATCAAATGGGCCTCATTGGTTCAGCGATCTGGTGAGTTGAAGGATGGCAATAGCAGGGCCTGCGTGGAAGAAGAAGAAGGGAGAGTGGCTGTGCTCAACTCAGCTCTTTTTTTTTTTTTTTGACAGGCAGAGTGGACAGTGAGAGAAAGAGACAGAGAAAGGTCTTCCTTTGCCGTTGGTTCACCCTCCAATGGCCGCCACGGCTGGCATGCTGCGGCCGGCGCACCGCACTGATCCGAAGCCAGGAGCCAGGTGCTTCTCCTGGTCTCCCATGGGGTGCAGGGCCCAAGCACCTGGGCCATCCTCCACTGCACTCCCTGGCCACAGCAGAGAGCTGGCCTGGAAGAGGGGCAACCGGGACAGAATCCGGCGCCCCGACCGGGACTAGAACCCGGTGTGCCGGCGCCGCAAGGCGGAGGATTAGCCTAGTGAGCTGCGGCGCCAGCCTCAACTCAGCTCTTATAACCAACCCTCTGGTGAGCACTGCCTTCCGAGAGCAGACCACGAATGACCTAAGGACCTCCCACAAGAACTACCTCCTAGACACCATAATTAGATTAAATTTCCATCTTTTTAGTAGCACTTAATGACTTTATGACTTTATGACTTAATGACTTTAAAGTTTAACTCACTGCCTGACTTTGTGAGTTATATTTTATTTAAGCCATAGCCCCATACCAATCTTCGTTATCCTGACAAATAGAAGTGATTAGAATAATAATGACCCATCTTTTGTGTCTGTTCTCAGTAATATACATCTCCAAATATTCCTAAAAAGCTGTCTTGATTGTGCCAAAATAGAACCCGAATGCTTTTTGAAAAGTTCATTCAAAAGATGAACAACACTTTCCTGCTCTACAAAGATCCATTTGCCTTCTAGTGTTTTACAGAAAAAGAAGTTTAGGGAGATTTTAAGGGAGTAAAAAGAAAGTAGAAAAATGAGAGGTATTAGACAGCATCTGAATATTGAGTCGCAAGGATTCAGAGAAAGTACATGAAAATATCTCTGCGCACAAAGCCACACAGGGAGAAGTCACTGATAGTCTCTCTACTTCTCTACCAAACATGACAGTCCGGGAGCCAGGGCTTATGGGCTGCCCACTCCCAAGAGGAATTCAAAAGAAAAATCAAACACTAAGAGTTGTTTTCTTGAGTAAGTCATTGCCGCACTAGAGGGTCCTGAAATCACTTGGGAAAAATCTTTCCTTAGGTTCTACTTGGGAATTTGGAGGGGACTGGTAGATAAGTCAATTATTGTGTCAGTATTACTACAATCACCTTCTTACTTGCAAAGTAAATAGGAGCAGAATTTACTAATGAGTAAATGAAGGTGATATCAGAGGTGACTCCTAAAACATATATCAAAATGTGGCCCTTAAAATTCCCAAGAAGTGCAACCTGGGGTGCCAATTATGTTATCAAAATTTGGGGTGCCATATGATATCACCATGCTTATAATAAATCCCCATTACTAGTAAGTCCAAGAGGGTTCTTGCCTAATATTTAGAAAAGAATATCGGCATAAATGAACAAGTCAGCATGGTATATTTTAGACTTTTATTTAGTGTGAAAGATGCAGAGGAGAGTAAGAGCTTTATGTAAGAGAGAGGGGTAAATCTGGGTTCATACCGAGCACCAGGAACCAGCCATGTGGAGAGCATCTAGGCCAGGAAGCCTAGGGAGAGTGGCCCGAAGGCCACACACCCTGGAAGTGCAGGGCTACAGCCAGCCCCCTCCTGGAAAGAGGCCGGGGGAAAAGAAAAAAGGGCGGACACACCATGTCCCAGGCTTTTAACCCACCTCCAAAGGGGAATGGTTAATTAACCTGATTGGCTGGTGGGCTCCCAGGTGTGGCCAGGTAGGGGCATGAGGTCACACAGGGAAGTGGTGAAGGTATCAGGTAGGGTGTGAGGTCACATAGGGGCGTGGCAAAGGCATGGTCTTCCAGCTCACAAACCTAATCAATTGTAACCTGTATGTCTGCCTACTTCAAAGGCAGCTGTGATTCGTTTTTGTTTTTTTTTTTTTTACTTTACATGGTGATGCAGATAGTCTACATATTGTCAATATCCCTTTGTAAATTACATTGATCAACGAAGAGATCAAACCTGATGTCAAGCTAAAATTCTTTTTTTCATAATGAATTAAATTTAAAGTTTTAAAATGGAGACATAGAAAGAGTATTACTTATTTGCAAATATCATTATTATACTTGTTTAATAACTGGAAACTGGGCAAGTCAACACAATACTCTGGCCTTATATTTTTTATCTAGAAACTAGGGAGAAAAATAATACAACTCTTAAATCCTTCTATGACTTCTAATATTTCTAAAATCCCATGGGTCTATCACATAATTCTCAAGACAAAAATTGCATTATAGGCCGGCACCGCGGTTCAACAGGCTAATCCTCCGCCTGTGGCGCCGGCACCCCGAGGTTCTAGTCCCAGTCTGGGCGCCGGATTCTGTCCCGGTTGCCCCTCTTCCAGGCCAGCTCTCTTCTGTGGCCCGGGAGTGCAGTGGAGGATGGCCCAAGTGCTTGGGCCTCTGCACCCGCATGGGAGACCAGGAGAAACACCTGGCTCCTGGCTTCGGATCCGCGGCGGCCATTGGAGGGTGAACCAACAGCAAAGGAAGACCTTTCTCTCTGTCCCTCTCTCTCACTGTCCACTCTGCCTATCAAAAAAATTTTTAAAAATTGCATTATAAATGTGTGTGTATATATATATGTGAGTGTGTGTGTGTGTGTGTGCGTGTATAATAGATCAAGAGGGTTTGCAATTTAGATATTAAGATCTCCGATTACTTGATTACTTGTACTTCGATATGTCATATCAACAGTTATATTTGCAATATCCCTACTACAGTTTGCAGATTCCTGTTACTATTTGTCTGACTTCCTGATCTTCTAAAAAAAATATGAATCAAAATCCTCAGCACTGAAAAAAAAAACTTTGAAAATCAATATCTTATTTTCATCTTAATCTTTAATTTTAAATATTACTCCCATATAGATTCAGGGAAGTATGTTTCCTATGTTTAATCTATCTTCATTTCTTTCATAGTCTCTGCTCCATAATCATAATTAAGACAGAGCAAAGTGTTGGCTTTCTCTGCATGGCCTGCCAGCTGTTAAAAAAAGAAAGAATGTGAACCCTGGGCTCCTCCAGGAACAAGGCTCCTGAGTGGACTCAGATGATCTTTGTCTGTTCAGTCACTTATTCAATACAATTCACTCCAATAGAGTTATTGTTTCTAGCCTACATTAGCGTGTTCATGTAGCAATCAAACATATTGAGTCAGTCTGAAAATGAAATCTTAATTTGCTGCACTAAGGGAACACATTTTATTTCTTTTAAACTCTCTCTCTTTGATTACCACCTTGTGACAGAGAAGAAGTGGTGATAAAGCACTTTAATTGATGACACCCCCATGATATTTGTTGCACCTGCCATAAAGCAATTAGTTATTCAACTATAATAATTGTGTATTAAAGTGAAATGCAATAAATACTAGAAAATCAGTAAGTCAATTTAGCTACTTAGGAAAGCTATGGCCTGTTAAGCTACCAAGGGCAAAGATCTATCTGTGTGTATTATTGATGAGCCAGGTATGGCCATGCTATTTTATTATGTCCTGTGTTTTGATAGTCACAGCTCAGTTATTAGCAAACAGGTGTCTTCATTATACAAAAAGTGTAGGGGACACAAGCAGAGAAATCACTCAGTTCTCATGGAGCATCTCTCCACCATGGTGATCTTTCCACGCAAGCTCCAGTCTTTTCTGCTGTATATAGTGCCTGTCAAGGGAATAACTCTACTTGGGAGACTTGCATAGCATTAAAAACAAATGTTTCAATTGAAGGCTCACACAAGAAGCAACCTCTGGTTGCCTCTGCTGATGTTGACTCTGCTAGCTGCAGGCCGAGAGTACAATAGACAGGAACAGGTGATGCTGTAGATAGCTACAATGCTAGTGTAAGGAAAAGAAGGGATCTTAGTAACAATGTAGTAGTAGTCAAACATTTGTCTCTGTATTTCAAAGGAAATTGGCTTGTAAAAGGAGAGAAGTAAAATCTACTTTTGAACTTCTTTTAGACCATCTGGAACAAGACTATATGATCATAAGAAGAGAGAGCATGAACAGGGGTCAAGAAAACTGAAATACGTTTTCCCTCTTTCTCCATTTTCTGCAGCTCAAACCAACCAATCTTATTTATAGGTCTTTAATTTGAAATTTATTTTTAATTTTGTGTCTCCCAATAACTTTCCAGTTTATGAAAATTATCCAATCCCTTTACTGGTTACCAGATGAAGAAAACTTACTAGCAGGTGTAGAAAAGATCTTTATCTTATGAGACTTTTATGAAATAGATGTTGGTGTTGACTGCTAGCTACTCTTGCTCTTAAGACCACTTTAAAAAGACAAATAACACTACCTGAATCCACTCATTTCTAGTACTAGAGAAGCAATTAAGGGCTTATGCAGTTCTGCTACAAAAATAATCTATCTTTGAATCAAAGTTTGAATAAGTGAGCTCCCTAAAAATTGGCTAGAAGATTCTTAGTCATTTTCTTTGTAGAATTTCTTTCCTTTGTTTTGTTCCTTTTTCCTTTTTTATTTTTTTCTGTTTCACCACTCTCCTTTATTATTTATTTTTGTAATATATTTAAGAAATGCACATTACAAGTGTGGGAAAGAACTACACATCATGTGTAGATTTCTTTTATCCCATCTGTACTACAGTGGCTAGAGGTCAAAATTTGTCTTTTCATTCAAGATTTTCTTTCTTCAAGCTGAGAAAATAGTAAATTTCTTAAATTTTTTCTAATAAATAATCGCAATGAAGAGAAAGATAAAACTGCTGAAAATACAGATATAAAATAAAATATTATATTTTCATTAATCTTTATTCAAAAAGCTTTTCAGAACACTTTGAGTTGTAAAATGACATGAAAAACACACAGGGCCTCATTTTATATATCAGAAAACCAAGGCAGAGAGAGTAAAGGTTTTATACAACATAGAGTTTTAAATAGTAACCACGAGTTTACATAATAATTAGCACAATAATAATACAATTTGGTTGCAGATCATGAATAAGGCACTATACTAAGTAGTGTCATGCTTCAATTAGGTATTAAATGAGTCAGTAGTCAGTATTGTTTAGGAAGTTATCATGTAAGAAGGGCCTTAAATAATAAATTGGAACAGGAAAGGCAAAGAAAAATATAGTGGGAGCTGGAAGTTAAGGTAATTTCTTTAGGGCCCAGGAAGATAGTTGGTTTATTCCACAACAGTAGAGACAAGAGCTATTCAAAATCATCACATCACAAAGTGTCAATTTCAGTTCTATAGATTTCCTTCTAGATGCTCTATTAGTTACCACAGATCAGGGAGAATATATGGACTGGCTTACTTCACTACATTAAGTATAATGGTTTCCATTTGCATCCATTTTGTTGCAAATGACAGTATTTCATTTTTTTTTCTTCATACTATTTGTTGAACTCTTACTGTAGGGTTAGTCTTGTGAGTATAAGGTTAACTGAAAATAGATCCTTGTAAAAAATAGGAATAGAAGTAGGAGCAGGAGGAAGAACAAGGGTGGAGAGTGGGTGGGCAAGAAGGTAGGGTGGGAAGAATCACTATGTTCATAAATTTGTATATATGAAATGCATGAAGTTTGTATACCTTAAACAAACTTCTTTAAAAAAAAAAGTTGGTTTGACAAGAGCAAAGAACTTAAAGGAAAAGTGAAATCTGAACACCTGTGTAAGTAGTAGCTCTTTATTACCTTAAACATTATACCAAAAAGTTTTATTTTGGGCAAGTAATTTATCAGAGCAACATTTAAGGAAGAGATGTCTGGAATGACCATGAGTATACCTGACCTAGATCATTGGTGGGGAGAATAAAAAGAGAGAAATTATTTAAAATTATAAAAATATTATAGCACATATAATACTATCCCACTCAATAAATTTTGTCACAAAAATTGTAGGAGATTGAGCCAGGAGCCAAATACAAATGTTTTGACTTCAAGTTATGAGTTCCTTCTACTGATGTACATTAGAGAAGATAAAATTGAATTTACACATGAGTTTGAGCTTGAAGTGATAAAAGAAGAACAATTTATTCAGTAGCTGGGTGATATTAATAGAGGAAATAAACTTGAATTTACGCATGAGTTTGAGCTTTCAGTGGTAAAAGAATAGCAATTTATGCAATAGCACAGGTAGAGCTCAGAATACAGGTAGGACCTAGAGATATAGATTTCAGGGAAAGTCGGCAGAACTGAGTTTTGGGTGAAGACCTTGGCCTTTGCAGGATTATAGATTACTTTTTGAGAAGGGAAACAGAACAATAAAGTTTAATCCATTCACATCGTTCTTGTTCAAGCTTTTTAAGCTTGGTTTAATAGCAGAGTCAACTGATGGGAAGGTAAAGTGGGGTATTCCTCGAGAATTGGCATAGTGATCACAGTTGCAGGTTATGGGATAAGGAAATCTATGGTGTTGCTGATAATTACAGTAAATGTGGGACCAAAGAGGTAGATTTGAATGGGAAGCCCTGAGAAGCTTAGCGGGTTGAGAGAAATGAGAAGAAACAAGCATCCTGAGGGTGAAAGTGAAGATCATGGAGGCCTTCATACAGGGAGCTGCTGTCCACACTGGGTGGGGTGGACAGGGAAAGGCTTGGCCAAATGTGAGGTCTTCAATGAATGGCAAACCCAAATGCTGAATTGATTGAGAAGGGCTACAAGCTACAGTAACTGTGTGCATAGCATCATGTGACCCTGACAGAGGGATTCTGTCAGTGCTCTGGGCACCACTGTAACTCTCAGCGATTTAATGTCACCTCCTTTACACCCTGCGGGGCCAGCAGCTAGTCACTAGCATCAACTCTGTGTCTCTTCCTAGCTGGGGTTACCTAACACCTTAAAGAGGAGCAGTATGATCTCTAGAATCCAGAGTCTCCAACCCTTCAAATATTTTTAAATCAAAAGTTGAGCCTCAAAAAGCATGAGGTTTACCGAAACTCAGCTTTGCAAAATCCATTAAACAGAATGAATAAAATGAGAAGCATCAACAAAGCAGTCACTAGAAGGAAAATTTGTGCCCTTGATTATCCACAATCCAGACACTTAGAGAAAAAAGATAAAGATTTGACCCACCTCAAAAAAAAACTTTCAAAAAAGTTTTAGGCGATATTTTAAATGCATGGGGCTCTTTGTCTACAAAGAGCGTTGTCAAATATGCCATAAAATGGCTCTAGATTTGGTGGAAATTTTCCTCTTCTATTTTATTGGTGACTGAAATGCTAGTAAAAGGTACTAAGAAAATACAAGCCTCCTTTGAAGCATATCTATAAAAGATGACTTAGACATTTAGTAGCCATAACCTTTGGTTCTGGTTCTGAGTGTTGATACCTTGTAACAAAAAAAAAAAAAAAAAAAAAAAAAAAAAGCAAACGTGTTTTCAATGAAATTATAAGGAAAATGAAAGAGAGGTTCCAGATGACATTGTTAATATAATTGTTAAGGTTCAATAGAGATAATGATCAAGAGAAAAATAGAGGGACAGAGGGAGGGAGGCACTGAAGAAGGAAGGATGGAAGGCAGGGAGGGATGAAGGAGAGAAGGAAGAGAAAGAGAAATCGTTTTAGCCACAAATATGTCCAGGAGTTCTCTTAGCAGCAATTGCTTGATATATAATCCGTGGAGGTTGAAGCAATGGACTGAGGCACAATCAGTTACAACTAAGACCTTACATCAGCGTCTCTTCAATTAACCTAATATTTCCTTTCATTATGCCCACACCATTAAAAGGTTCTCATTTTATGGACTATGGGATGATAAAAAGGATTATTATTTTCCCATATCTGTAATGTTGACTGAAGAACTGCCACTCTGAAGTTCCTCACATACATTGCACATAAATTCAAAAACAACCTCTGCCCCCCACACCCAGCCGCCCAATCTACATGCCTTCTTCCAGAGGAAGAAGTGAATGGGAAGAAACAAAGCAGTTCACCAGCCAGAAGGGTTGCAAGCATTCTGTAATAGAGAGTGGAGCTTTCTCAAAAAGATCACCTACAACCTTGTCTGTCCTTCCACATCAGTGAAAGACGTCAATTTTAGCTGCGCCAGGGATCACACAATGAATGCAAGGTGATATAGAAGGTGTACTTTTCCCTTCTGATAAATTGCACACAATCACTCATGCACACACATGAACACATGTGCACACACATATTTACAAAGTTTTTTTCTTTCAATATAAAAAAATTAAAGGAAACAGCTTATCCTTGGGGAAATGTTCATAAGCTTAAAAGAAGGAAGCAGTCAGAAAATAGCTAAAAACCATGCTATTGTACTGGAAAATTCCATGCAATTAATGGAATGAATAAGATATGTGGTGTTTTGTTGATTGCCCTGGATTCTTTTCTTAATTTAGTTAACAAATATTTACTGATGTTCAGTGAACTTAAGGTTATCTGTAGATACAATCATCACCCAGACAGAGTTTCTTTCCTGTAGCACACGTTTTAGAAAAGAATTTTACTCCAGGTTAATTGCTAGGGTCTCATAACTCCAGTGAAAGTTATTTCATCGCATTTTCTCCGTGAGTAAATGAGAAGCAGAATGGCACTGAATAGCTACACACTGTTGCCTGCTGCTTAGATTCCAAAAAGGCTGCTCCTAATCAAAGACAAGGTTCAATCCCACCAGTGAATCTAGAATACAGCATCAAAATAGACATAGAAAAGGTACAGCATCATGTTGCCATAATGGAAGCTTGTAGCAGAAACACAGGCAGCAAAGGAAATGATAAATTCTGTCTGCAGGGACATCAGGTTGCATTGTGAGACGGAGATGCTGGAGTTGGCTGAGTAATGATGGATGAAGGGGACTCCATGCTAGGGAAGACCATTTTCACATGGTGATACCACTGGGGCTCCCAAGTGTAGCACCTACCAAGGATTTCACACCTACATCATCAAGACAGACATTATCTGCTTCTATATCACACACCAAAGAAACTTAAGAGATGGGTAAATCGACAGGCAACCCAGCAACAGGCAACCCAGCATAATGAGTAGTAGTGCTACTTGCTATTTTAGCTCTAAACAGACTATCAGCCCTCCTGTGGATATATGGTGGTACAAAAATATTTTGTGTCTATCATAGTCCATTCTCAAAGGAAATGCAGCTGAATTTGTTCTCAAAAGGAGAACAAGTTGGATTTGCATTTGCTGACTGAAAAGCAACAGTAATATGAATACACAGACAGTTGTGTGAATGTTAATTTCCATAACAAAAATAAAATGATAACTAGACTAGAACCACATTCTCCTTTAAGTTTTAAATAAGAAATATATATGTCATACATATGTTTCAATCTGTATTTCAGTATTATAGAATTTAACAGGCACCTAGTGAAAATTCAAGATTTTCTTTTGAGCTGTCTCAGAAAGACTAGTTTTTATGTCATACCAAGTCAAACCAATCCAGTGCATAAGGCTTTCTAGGGTTATTGCAAACTGTAGAACTCTAGAAATATGTCTGTGATGCTTAAGTGTAGCCCTTCTTCTCAAGATTCTTTACAGACCAATAAATAAATAAGGAATGACCCTGTCATCACTTTGTGTAGAATTACTTTGTGTGTTTGATTTCTCATTTCACAATTATATTTATATGTACATATATACTGTAAATGTTTGCATTTGAGAGATATTAATTTTTCTTCAGAGCTATCCATCAGTTTATTTGATTGAATTTTTTCTTATACAAATATTTGCTTTTGCTACTCAACTGAACTGTGAAATACAGCATATATTTGCAGTGTTTTTAGCATTATAAATAAATAATACATGAAACTATATGATCAGGGTTTTTATTGAAAATAAAATCATAAATTATATAACCCCTGCTAAATTACACTCTTTAACAATTAAATATTCAGCATTTCTTCCCCTACTCCACAATGGGGTTAAGCCTTCTGATATCTTACAAATGAGTAGTGCACAGGTACCTCAAAGTCAATGGATGCGTAACAAACACTCCAACTCATCAGCCTAATAACATGAGTTTCTTGATTGAATATTATATTACCTAGTCAGTGAGAAGACAAAAAATTTACCAAGAGGGCAATACGTGGATTATTTGTAAGATGAGGGCAGGATTACAGGGAAAGGTAACTATCATCACAGCATTTTGGAGATGGCAACAATGTGATGCCATTACTAAGTAATCTTATATAATAATGGGCAGAAGCAGTTACCAGAATTTTTCAGGAGAAAGAGAGACAGGTGGGGAGAGAGAACTATGCAAAGAGTTGCATCTAGATTACCAGTTTCCCAGTGATACTTCTTATTGGTTGGACCCAGCACAAAGACTAAAGGTAGGAGTGATCTATTGACATGGAATTTATGATTCAACCTCCAGCACACACAGCAAGGTGAAGGGTGGGGTTTCTATTTCAAGTGGCAAAGGAAATGTCTTACCTAGCAACAGAGCTACAAAGTAGGACTTGTAGTTTATTCTCCTGACTTGAGTATACCAACAGTGGATTTTGAACTCTAACTTCCCAAGCTTAGTTCTGGTCATGTTTACCAATCCTTTTTCTGGAATTCATTCATTCATTCTTACTGTTGGAAAGCATTACCCTAGTGAAGTAGAAAATGGTATGCATGCTGAGCTTGATGTGCACATTCAGACACTTAAATAGAAGAAATTATGGCTCTTGGGTCATATATTTTCATGTGCTTCTCTTTCAAACAAAGTGTAGAATTCATCAATAGCTAGCCAAATAACATGTTTAAATATATACCATAAAGAGAAACAATGAAACCTTAAAGAGAAGGTGCCAGACTCAATGTGTCAGACTTGATATCATGCTCCCTTAAGTGGACTAAACGCAAGAAGTATTACCTTAAGCAATATTTTTACTGTAATAGTTATGTATTTTGTTCTGCATTTAATTATGTGGCATTTCCTCTAAAACTAACTTTTCCATGTCCACAAAAATGAGATTAAATATACAATTATAGCTTTTTATGATTATTTCCTATAAAGCTAACACATCTTAATAACAAAAGAGAAGACACCAGATGTTGTAGGACAGCAGGTGAAGTTACTTCTTGGAATGCCTGAATCTCATGAAGGAGTGCCTGATGGAATGTTCACTTCTCTACTTCCCATCTAGCCTCTTGCCAGCATCCTTTATCTGAGTGCCAGTTTAAGTCCCAGCTGCTCCACTTCAGATTCACCTCCCTGCTAATGTGCCTGGGAAGGTAGCAAATGATGGCCCAAGTCCCTGACTTCCTGCCACCCATGTGGGAGACTCGGATGGAGTTCCTGACTCCTAGTTTTTGCCTGGCCCAGCCCCAGCTGTTGTGAACATTTGGGGAGTGAATCAGTAGGTGAAAGATTTTGTGTGTGTGTGTATGTGTGTGTGTCTCACTCTGCTTTAAGCTGGACAGATGGATGGAGGGATGGATGGATAGATAGATAGATAGATAGATAGATAATCTTTTTAAAAAATAAAGAAAATTCAGTGAAAAATCAAGTTTCATATAGATAAAGCCTACATATGGGAGATATAGCCTACCTATGGAAGAAGTTGAGAGCTTTCTAGATTATAAATAAATGCCTTTTTAAAAGTAGTTGAAAAGAACTTTTAAAACTTGATTTGCGAATTATTTTTCCTGATGGATTTGAGTCTATTATTAAGATCATTTCATTTATAACTTGAAGTCAGCTATTCATCTATTTCCCATAACACATGAATTTCCAATGACAATGTCCAATTTGAACATCTTCAAGTCGAGAATCTATGTAGGGCAACCTAACCTGGGATCAAGGGGGAATGAATTCTGTCACTCAAAACTACAAATATCCACAGCACTTTGTCTTTGTAATAAATTTCACTAGTCAACTTACATTCAGCATTAGCAACTTTTGAAATTTGGTGCCCATAACAAGTAAGCAGATATCTTTTTTTTGACTGGCTATTTAAAAGGTGACTGAATTCAACTATTATAAATAATTTTTATCTAAAACCAAAAATAAATGGGCCTTTCATCTATGTTCTCAAGTGAGAGTTGAGATCATAAATAATTCTACAATTTGGTGAAAATTATACACATTATCCTAAAGACTTAGATATTACCTTCCCATGTACAGGGGTTTCTAAAGGTTCTGAGTTTTTATTTCTAGGATTACAGGTGTGTTTATAAACTTAGCTTTTAAAATTTTTGAAGATAGTTAAAGGGTTGGATTTTCAGAATTACACCAGGTTACCAGCCATTTGCACCTCTTAGAATCTTCATTAAATCTTGACAAATATCTCGTAATCAAGATATTTAAAAATCACCACTTTTATGATTCTGTGTCATCTAATTTGCATGTATCACCGGCTAATTTGTGATATCATTAACTATGTGTATTCACCTCTAGATTATCTGCTTTGACATGCAGGTGCAGTTTTATAAACTCCAATGGTCCAGCACACTGCTTTGCATCTAATACAAACTCATTAAATTACTCTTGCCAATTCAATCTGCAACTTTAGTGTGAATCATTTGGTTATAATAATCTTTCATTTTATGAAACACCTATAATTTTAAAAAATGTTTCTAAACAATTTCTATAAAACAGCATTTTTCTCTATTGAAAAAGTTAGGTCTATTCTCTTAGATAAAATCTCAAATTGGTTTTGTTGAAAATTTTTAACACATCAACTCATGGCATCCTGATCACTATATTCCAAATGCTTCTGCAACAGTTTCAAAACTGTGACATGAACAATGCTATCATCCCCCAAGAAGCCTTTGTTTGAATACACTCTTATCTGAAGTCTTATTGTACTTACAACTGGAATGAGAAGGTTGGGATAATATTACCTACCTCATTTTATGCAGTTTCATTACATGTATTCATCAATTTTTGCAAGAAAATAAATTTATATTTGAATTCCATTTTTCATGAACTTTTTGAAGTATTCACATACCATGTCCATCCTACCTTTATCCAAACCAAATAAACATTTCTATATTTGAAAATATTTCAGCCCAGGGTGTGCATTTGGCATAGCCAGTAAGGAGTTATTTGGGGTGTCTGCATCTTGTGTCAGAGTACTGGGTTCAAGTCTTGGCTCTATTTTCAAATACAGTTTCCTGTTGATGCATACCCTGAGAGACAGCAGGTAATAACAGCTCAAGCACTTGGGACTCTGTCAACAATGTAAGAGACTACATTGAGCTCTGGGCTCCTGGTTTTGGCCTGGCCCCAGCCCTGTCTATTGTGTGCATTTGGGAAAGAACTGGTAGATGGGAACTAACTTTCCCCACCCCCTTCCCTCCTCTCTTTCTCAAATATATGAAATTAATAAAAAATTAAAACCAAAATATGTACAATCCCTAGAACTTTCCTTAATGTCTTATCCTCTAGATTCTAAGCCCAGGATAGGGAAATAGTTCCAGCTCACTTGTAACTCCTGCTGATTGACCTCATTGCCTGCAGGGCTGTGTTGAGCAATGTTGCAAAGCTACACCAAGACTCAACAGGAAAACCACCATAATCAATACTCAATACCTGCCAAGAGAGGCACTCCCGTGGAGACTTTCATGATCCAGCTTGGGTTATTTGCAACATGTAAAGGAGATGGTCAGTAACACTCTATAGTAGATTTGGTGTTGTAGCATCTGGTATACTCTAACTTTTCTAAAACCCAAAGTCAGAGCCAAATATGCAGAAAATCCCTCAATGTTTACATGAGTCACAAATTTAATCTTAAGCAATTGAAAAAACTCAAAAATATAATTTAATCTGTCTTTTAAGATGTGATCATTTAAAAGACAAGAAAAATCATTTCATCAAAACCGAAGGATAAAAGGTTTTAAAAAGATGAAATATGTATAATTTTCTAAGACTGTCTTTGGTTTTCTCAGGTTTTTTTCTTTTTATTGTCATAAGCTTAATACATCAAGAAACTCTATAGAAGTAGTTAGAGGGGCAAGAGAATAGAACAATTACATTCTATGGAATTCTTGTTTCAGAATTATAGTAAGTTCAATGTTATGGAATATTCTAGCTCAAATTCAGTTAGGGCAATGTCCAAGAAGATGCTTCATTAAACCATAAAATAAGTGGACGAATTAGATATCTACTTGATCTCCTCATCCAAACTATGAAATTTAAGCTTTATTTGCATGTATAATTAACATTGAAAGTCACCACTATTTCAAAATATTGTCATAATCTCACAACACAGAAGATCACATATTCCTTTAACAACAATTACCCTATAGGAGGCAGGTGGCATTGAAACCTGAAATATCTCAGTAGGTTTATTTAATATTACACTAACATCATAGTAAAAGCAACCTTTTGTATTTTCATCTGAAGAGATGTTAAAGAACTTTGAAAATATCAATTCAGTAATCTTCACAAATCCCTTCAATTTAATTTCTGAAAAATCTGTGCCAAAGTGAACCTCTTTTCCACCTTGCACATTTGCTCTCATCACAGAAGAGACTGGCTTTTTTCTCCCAAATTACAAATATTGACAGTCTGCACCTCTTACTTCTTTTTTGGGAAATAAGCCAAAAGTCTTAAGGAAAGAAATTTGTGACTTTCAGATGCAGTCCATGCTCTAGAGAAAGGAGAAAAAAATGACAATAAGTGGTTTTTAAAAGCCACTTTTGTTTTGTTCCTTAAGAAAGCACTGAATCTATTGTTTTAATAAGGAACATTGATCACACGCACACACACATATACACACACACGCATGCACAGCCATATCGCCTCTGCAGATAACAGCCCTGCTGGGACATGAGATGTTATTTTACTTTAACAGTGGAATTAAAATTTCTATCTGTTTAATTTGTATTTTTTGCATTTCTCATTTTTATTTTTACCAACATGCACTGCCTTTGTATTAATAAATCAAAGATATTTGCAAATAAAGTAAAACTTCTACTGAGAATAACGATATTGGGGATCTTCAAAGAGGGATACACACCAGATCACCCTGCAGTGTTCCACTGACCTGGCCAGTGAAGTTATTACACCACACAAAAGAATTTCATACTACAAAAAGGAACCAGAGAACTGGGGAGTAGACTGGGGATAAAGCACAAAAATCCAAACCAGAGATGAAAGCAGATAGTAACTAGTTTCACTGGTTGAAAAAAAAAAGTGCACAAAAAAGATAAGAAATTATGTGCATTATATGGCTCACATGTTAAGTCATTACAAGGTCCAAAAACTTAAGTTCTGCACATTGATCGTGATCTGATCATAACTATGTAATAGTATATGATATTGGGGTAGAAACATAAGAGGCAAGGAGGGGAGGGTGGTACAAAGAGTTGAATTCTCAGCTCTCATCTAAAAGTCAGAAGTTAATAGTTAAAACCTAGAAGGTACTTTTCATGAGTATTGAAGAGAAAGGCATTGTGGTGCAGCATGTTAAGCTGCCACCTGTGATGCAAGCATCCCATAAAAGTGCATGTTCAAGTCCTGGCAGCTCTGCTTCCAATGAAGCTCCCTGCAAATTTTCCTGAGAAGCCACATTAAAGATTGCCCAAATAGATGGACCACTGCTACCCATGTAGGAGATCTGAATGGAGTTCCCGGCTCCTGGCTTCAGCCTGACCCAGACCTGGCTATTGTGATGTTTGGCAAGCGAACCAGCAGATGGAAGATCTCTCTATGTATGTTACTCTGCCTTTCAAATAAATAAATAAATTTTTTTAAAAAATATTCCAAATACTGGGTTAAATCAATAATTAAAGATATAAACCTGTTAGTAAGAGATATGACAGCACATAAAAAAGAAGCATAGCTAAGAATTGAAAAAGGGTTGTTCCCAGGGAAAGAAAAATGAGATGGGACGATCAGGACCTGATGCTTTTGGTAATCAGCCTTATAGAATTACTTACTTCTTAAAAATTTATCCATAGGTAAATTAAAATAAAACCAAATTTGGACCTATTCAGTACATGATGGTAGAATTCTAGACTGACTGAAACTGCAGATGGCAAATTTATTGTATTCTGTTCATGATATGAATATTGTAGCAATCAACAGATTCAATTATAGTTATGTAACTATACCGTGGACTCTTTGAAGGATCAAGATTGAACATCCACTTCCCCAACAAATGACATTTGCAGGTGAGCACAGATGAGTTGATGGCACAGCATTTCAGTGACTGCAGTATAAAGTGCCACATTGTTGAGTGCTTCCAACAGTAATTGTCCATCTGACTGATTCCTCACATACAAGTGAGTTGAGTGGTGATATAGCAGAAACAGCTCTAACCTTGGAAAAAGGACTTGAAATATGTGCAGATAATCCTAGCTCTTCTAGTAACTGAATCCCAGTTATCATCCTATTTCCTTTTCTGTAAATTGAGAGTTGTAGTGGGGTCAGTCTATAGAATGAATCCACTAGGCAATATCTACTAATTCACTTCACGAAATCAGACTGTTGTACAGTAAGAGAGATAACTGATTCTAATAGTTAAGTCATCTCCTAGAAATACTACCAGCACCTTCTAAGACTTCTTTGGGATAATGGATCAAGTACTCAGCAACTTGTCCATCTCAGGCTACTCTGATCAATTACAACAGTTGTGCTACTGCAAGTGGGAACAGTATTTCAGGTTTGAAGTCAACTTGGCTGAAGAAATGTGGAGAAAAACATTGAATGATCACCAAGGAGGTCAGTGAAGAAGAGGCTTCCAGATTTGGATAGCATATAGAATGGATTCTAGACTAAAAATTAAGTTGTTCTTTCCAAAGTGCAGGAAAGAATATGATTGAATTTACAAATAATGTACACCTTTGATTAAATTCCATTTAATGGCATAATACCCCTCAGGGTGGGCAATTACTCTCCATCTCCCACCAAGAGCCACTGCCATCTTGTTTCATCATATCATAATTACAACAGTAAGCCTTGGTATTTTTGTACTGACAGTTCCTTTTTTCCCCAGATAGTCCTATTACTTGTTTCCTCACTTCAGTTTCAAGTTTCTACCCAAATGTCTCCTCTTCCAAAAACAAGTCAACTCAAATCACCAATCTAAAATAACACCTCTCTTTCAAGAACGGCTCTACTGCTTTCTTTTTCAGCGCTCATTACTCATTTTACATATTTTTATTTATCTTCTGCATCTCCTCATTAGAATGTAAACTTCATGAGGATGGCTTTTCTTTGTTCTGCTTTGCTCACAGCTGCCACTGTGATAGCCCTAGCACAGAGCAGCAGCTCAGTTAGCATGTGTTTGAAACGTGAACGCAGTGGCCCCACCAGCAACCACACTGCCTTAGTAAATTCCAGCTGCTAAAATGAATTGCCATACACTGGATGGCTTAAACAACATTTACTCCTCAAAGTTCTTGAGGCTGGAAGGCCAAAATCAAAGTGTTGGCAAACTCAGTGTCTGAAAAGAACCTGATTCCTGGTTTCCAGGTAGCCACTTCTTGCTGCTTCCCACATGGCAGAGAGTAGGGTGAAGAAACAACCTCTCAAAGTCCCTGCTTTTGAGAGCACTAACCCTGTTCGTGATGGTGCAGCCTTCATGACCTACTGACCTTCCAAAGCTCTACCTCCTAATATTATCACATTGAAGGTTAGGGGTTCAGCATGAATGTTGGGGGGAGATAAATTCCATTCCACAGGAACCTTATTATGCTTTTCTGAAGGGAATGGCTTTCATATGAACTATTAGAGATAAGGCTGTTATTTGTAAGGCATCAACCAGTTTCTACAATAATAGGGGAACATATTCCAGAGGGCAATGTACAGGGATACACAGTCTCAAAACCACCATTCTCCGTACCTCCTTGGGTCAGTCCTGGACTACCTCCAAGTAGCTCTATGGTGTACATCCCTTCTTCAGCTTTCAAATGCCAGTGAGCAATGGCTTAAAACATTGCCTAGACAGAAAACCCTGACTTAAACTTTCATAGAACGAGCAATAGTGAAAATACGCACAGTGGTCTAAATCTAGATTTCGAAAACAAACAGTTTTGTAAAGGAAATATAATCTGTAGATATAGCCTTTAATGCTGGCAGAGTAAAGCAGCATTGTTCTTTGGAGCTGTAAGTTCAGACTTCTCCCTTCCAGACTAGAATTTTCTCTATCAAATGCTTTTCTAGGACAAAAAAAAAAAAAAAAAACACCCTTCAAAGATGGATTCCTTCCTAATAGTTAACTGTATTTGTGCGAGTATATAGTACATATATCCTATTGATTCTGTTTCTCTAAGTAATCCACTGCCCTTGGAAAGAAAAAAAAATTATCATTTTTAATGAACAGTTTTCCAGTGTCTTCTCAACTCAGGTTCAAAGTAATTTCTGAGCCCAGATCAAATCAAAGTCACCTTGTTACACTAACATAAACAACTGCCAACTCAATCTAATATTCCAATGAGCATTTGTGTTTTGGAGCCATAGGCTACAAAAAACAGGCCTATTTGCAAAGAAGTCTGGGGATGAGAAAGAATATGGAAAAGGAAATAACCAGAAGGATTTTCACAAATGGTTTTAGTAACCCACTTCAAACCAGAGAGATTAGTTGCTTCTCTCTGGAAAGAAAATTCTTATACTGATCTTATAAACACACACACACAGAAAACGTACTGAAAGAAGTAATGCCAAACAAGTACGATTATGGAACATATTTGATAAATGTGTGTTTCTTAGCAATTTCACATTGTAAGATGAGATTGAAATACACAAAAAATGGGATAGATTGCCTTGCCTGAAATGTGGCATCTTGAGAAATGGCTGATGATCATAGGGAGTGTGACTGAAATTCTTACTAGGTTGCTTTCCATAGAAAACATGTGTAATTTGTTGTTAACTATGGTTAGGAAGTGACAATGTGCCTTTTATTGTTGTTGTGGTCAGTTGCATTTTATTAGAATGCCTTAGGAATCTCATGTATGAGATGTTTTGTGGCTTTACATGTAACAACAGAACATTTATGAGCCCACACTTTCTCAAAGATATCTAGATAATAAACTAACGTAAGTACTGTTACTAGCTGATATAAATTATCTCTCCTTAACTTCAAACTCCTTGAGAGGTTCTATTTGAGGGGCTGGCATTGCAGCACAGCGTTTTAACCTGCCACCTGCAACACTGGCATCATATATGGCAGTAATTTAAAGTCCTGGCTGTTTCATATCCATTCCAGCTCCCTGGTAATACACCTGGGAAAAGCAGTGGAAGCTGGCCCAAGTGCTTGAATTTTTGCAAATATATGGGAGATCCAAGTGAAGTTCCTAGCTCCTGCCTCCAGCCCATGCCAGCCTTGAACATTGCCACCATTTGGGGAACGAACCAGCAGATGACAAGATCTCTCCATCTCCTGCCCCCACCCTCACCCTGCTTCTCTATCTCTCTCTAAAACTCTGCCTTTCAAATAAATAATTCTTTTTAAAACTTCTATTTGTTTTGTTTGCAAAAATGAAGGTAATATCTATGTTATAATTATAGTGAAAACAAAATAGCATGTGTAAGGCACGTTGTGTTAACAACTGGCATTTGATAATAAATTCTACAAATGGTAGGTAGCTATAATTATTATGAATATCAACCTCAAGACTCTGCTAATCATAGTATTTAAGGGACTCTGCAGCTTTTCTAATGTTGGAGCCATCACTTGGACCTGTTCTTGACATTGCATACATAGGTAATTCAGAGACTGGTTGTGTCCTTCTGGGTTAGTCACACTTTGGTGTTTGCTTATCTTACTTTGTCTAACCTGTCTTCCTAACATCCTCACAACTTGCACTCTTATTGGCCACTGTGTTGCAACAAGCCTAGGCCTCTCACTAACCATCCAACACACCCCACGTGTCCTCACTCCTGTTACTTTTTGCCATAGATACTGACTCAAGTACCCTACGCCCTGTATAATTCTCTGTTAAGAGACTGCCCTTTCTTCACTGCCCAAATCAAATGTACCTCCTCTGAAAAAAGCCCCTTCTTTGAAATCCCTGCAAGATGGCTCTGCCCCTGCTGTGGCACCAGCCTTCTTTCCCAACCGTATTACTGTTGTAGATCATAAGCTTATCCCACACATCTCTTAATTTCCTCTATCATTTGGTGCAATATTTTACCTTTAAAAAGTGCTCAAATATTGGGTGAATTGAAAAACAAACTCCTGAAATCAGATGATAGTTTATTCTGCAACAATAATGATATTGACTATATGGAACAATTTGAACTTAAGTTCATAGTATCTGGTGCATCGTTGGTGATTATTAATGTTAAATAAGAACAACAACTGTTGCTAAGCAGAGAATCTTACTCATAAGGGGCTGGTGACTGTACTTGAAATATTTTATTTATGACTCACAGCCCTGTATATTGTTTTTTTGACAAAGTAAATTTTTAAAAATCTGTGTTTTTTAAAGACTAAGTATCTGTTGCTGCTTTCTGTGAGCTCTCACTGTACTAAATCACATTCAGTTCCTGATTTTCCTCCACTCATTGCCTGTCCTCTGCTACTTAGTTAGACTAAAACCAACTGATTTCACCATTGGGAAAATTCACCATGGGTGGCAAGAGAGAAGGAAAAGAAATTTAGACAGTAAATTTTCCTATTTGACTAGAATTTTAGGTGGAAAATCCATGGTAATTAAGCTCAATAACTTAAAACATCTGATTGCCTGTCATTCTCATACTTTTATGCAGTGATTTTTCCTCAGCCTACAGTATGCTTCTATAAATTTAACATCTTAGATAACCTTGGAAACAATAGTAGCAGTGCTTCCTCCAGCCTGTCAATAGATAAGCATTGTGCCTTATTTTCAGGAGGAAAGTGCATTTTAAAAAAAGCAACCCCTTTTTTTAAGACTGTGACCATAGAGTTACTCCCATTCTCTTTCAACATGTCTCATTTTGTCTCTTCTCATTCTGATTCTTTGAAGCAGAAGACTCCATTTTAGCACTGTGTCTTTTTAAAAGAGATTTATTTTATTTATTTATCGGAAAGGCACAGTTACAGAGAGGGACAAGGAGAGACAAAGAGATCTTCCCTCCACTGGTTCACTCCCCAAATGGCTGTAATGGCCTAGGCTGGGCCAGGATAGAGCCAGGAGCCCAGAACTCCTCCTACCACATGAGTAGCAGAGGCCATAGCATTTGGCCATCTTCTGATGCTTTCCCAGATGAATTAACAGGGAGCTGGATCTGAACTGGAGCAGCCAGGACTTGAACTGGCACCCATATGGGATGTTGGCACTGCAGGCAGTAGCTTAATCCACTGCACCAGAGCCCCAACCACAGAACAGTGCCTTTTTATCAAACACTAACTTGTGCAGGACTTCCATGGAAAAACAATGAAGTGTGAGTGTTTAGCAGATCTGTTGGGATGCCTGAATCCAATATCAGAGTGCCTGGGTTCTAGTCTTGGCTCTGTTTCCAATTCCAGCTTCTTACTAATAGACATGCTGGGAGGCAGCAGTTTGTGCCCAAGTACCGGGGTTCCTGCCACCCATATGGCAGACATGGATAGAGTCCCAGGCTCCTGACTTTAGGCCTGGCCCATTCCTGGCTGTTGAAGGCATCGGGGGAGTGAAACAGTAGATGGAAAATCTCTCTGTCTCTCACTCTGCCTCCCTCTCTCTTTTGCTTGTTTCTCTCTCCATCTCTGTCTCCCCCCCACAAATAAAATAATTATAAATAAATAGAAGATAAAGTCTCAGGTGCAGAAGCTTCTGGAAGGCAACAGTACACAGAATGAATTTAATAAAATTGTTTTTGTTTTCATTGGTCTGCTTTTTTAATTAATTGATTTATTTTATCTGTTTAAAAGGCAGATAAACAGAAATAGAGACATATAGAGAAGATCTGCCATTTGCTGATTCACTCCCCAAAATGCCTGCAACAGTCAGGGCTGGGACAGGCTGAAGTCAGGAGCCAAGAACTAAATCTTGGTCCCCCACAGTGGTATGGATCCAAGTACTTGAGCCATTACCTGCTGCCTTCAAGGGTGCACATTAGCAGGCATCTGGACTCAGACACTCTGATGTGGGACGCAGGTGTTCTAAGAGGCACCTTAACTGCTACGCCGAATGCCTGCCTCTGGCCTCATTTTTATAATTATCATTTGAATGCAATGATTTGGGTTTTCTATTAAAACTCCTTCTAAAATACATTGGTTTAAGTAAAAATATAAAATCAATTGAAGGAAAACATTAAGTACATTGGTGAAAGATGTTTAACATAAAAATCATGAATATGATTTACCATGACTACAAAAGTGACCAAACTGGGGAGACTGTCCTAGAAACTGATCCACATTTTATCTGGAGAAAATTAGAAAAAAAAAGTAAAGGTTTGGAACAGAGTCGGAGAATAGTGACTCTGCATTTAAAAACACAGGATTCTAGACTCCTTTAAATAAGTTTCTTTTTGTCTATTATTTTTGCAATTTTATTTTTGCAAATTTATTTTTTAAGACTCAACTAATTCTAAACTTGCAGCAAGGAAGTTAAAAAACGCTGCCCAATTCACCCTGTCTCTCATATTAATTACATCATTTTTCATATACAGTATTTATTTTTTCTACACTAAATTATAAGCTCTTCAAGAGTAGAGGATATGTGTTATACTTTAGAAAGCTTCTAAGTGCATCAGCAGGTACTGATTAATCCCAACTACATTTATAGCAACTCAGATGAAAAATATCCAAGGTATATTAATCTGTTCAATGGCAACTTCTTGACACTTGATATAAGACATTGAGAACTGAGGTCAATTAAAAAGATTCTCACAAACCTAGTCTTGAACTCATGTCATCACACTGAGAAGCTATGGAGTTTAAGAGACACACATTCAGTCAAACTCTTACAGTTAAGAAAAGGTAAGTCTAAGTAAGTTAACATCACAGATCTAAGTGGTCACAGTTGCTACAATGATCCTAAATTTTTTAAATTAAAAGTGAATATAATTCCCAGATCATGTTTTTCTTCACTGTAAGATTATATACTCAATAAACATTTATTGAACACTTGCTGTATATGTCCAACACACTCAAAATAATTATTTGAACTCTAGCTATAAAGTGCATAAGGTCCAGAGGCTAATTTTCTTATTATGAGGTAACATTGTGAAAAGAATGCTCAAAAGACCTATAGAGTTATTTTAATAAAAGAAAGCCATATGAAATGTCAGAGTGAGTCAAGGCTTTTGATACAAATCCCTTATGTTGAGAAAAGCTAGTATGATTCAACCAGAAGCTTTCTATGAAGTTTTTCTCTGAAAGGTCTGCCAACAACCCATGCATTCTGCCAATTTAGGATGATTGTGTTTCTGAAATTTCAAGTGGACAAAACAGTGCTTTTTGCAGGGTATACTTATTTCAAGAGTTAGCAAAATTACCAGCTTCCTGCCTCTAAAATTGATCTGTGATTACCTGTCTCTTTAATGCTGACAGCAGCCATCTAAAGACTGACATATTTTGTACTCAAAAACAAACTGATACGCAATTCTATTAGTCTCATGGATGTTCATCATCATCCTTCAAAAACTCGTCAGATATTACTTTGAATCTGCCCTTCCCATCAAGTTTTGTGATCCACACCTTCTGGAACTAATAGATTCATCATGATGATGTCATCAATATTGATATCTAGGAAAATTATATGCGATGTATAAATAATGACTTGCTATTTTCAAATTCAGTTACTTGTGTATATGAATAACCAGCTAGTGTGTGTCTGTGTGTGTGTGTGTGTGTGTGTGAAAGAGAGAGAGAGAGAGAGAGAGAGAGAGAGAGAGAGAAATCTTAACCAAACATAAGTTGTGGAAAATTTTAAACATTAATTTGACATCTTAGAAAAATAATTAATCTAAAAGAGAAAAGAAAATTGAGAAACTATTTGAGGTATTCTTCTCTTTCTATTTTAAACAGAACATAGAATACCAGAAGAGATTATTCATAAATGGGTAAAATGAAATGGAAAATTAAAGAAATAGTATGACTACATTAAAACACCAACCTATGTATAGCTCAATTACATTCCTATTTTTGGGTAACTGCCTCATTTCTTTAACATATTTTATATGTGTAGAGTTAACACATAGATGTTAAGTTTTGCCCATATCTTGAAATAGTATAAAGTGGATTTTATTCCTCTTCTCTATTTTTCCTAAATAGATAACTTGGGAAGTATTATTTGTCAATGTTTTGGCAGATATGTTTTACACTAATAAGTTTTTTTGTTATTGCCAAAATTGATACTTTGTTTATATTTAACAACTTTTAAAAATAAAGTTCTGAAGATGGATGGTTTCAATAGTGAATATTATGAAACTTTAAAGAGTATTTAACCCCAACCCTTCTCAAACTAGTCCAAAAATAAAAAAGGAAAACACCTCTTAAATCAGTCTGTGAGGCCAGAATTACTCTGACACCAAAGCCAAATGCAAGCTTTGGACAAATCCCTCATTACTACAGATGTAAAAACCCGCAAGAAAATACTGCAAAACCAAATCCTCTACCTGTTAAAAATACACACCATTACCAAGTGAGAATTATCCCAGAATGCAAGGATGGCTTAACACACATCAATATATCAATATATTACATCATGTTAACAGAATGGGAGGAGAGACATAAGCATCTCAAGTGATACAGAAACAGCTTTGAAAAACACTGCATGCTTTCATGGGAAAGACACATAGTAAACTAGGAATCAAGAGGAATTTCATTAACATGATAAAGGGCACTTGTGAAAAAATAACAGCTAAGATTATACACAATGGTGAGAGACTGAAAGGTTTCCCCTAAGGTGAATAACCAAGATAAGGCTTCAGCTTTTAGCACTCTAGTCAACACTGTGCTGGAAGTTCTAGCCAAGACAGTTACACAAGAAAAAGAAATAAAAGGCATCCAAACTGGGAAAGGAAGTAATACTGTATCACTCACAATCGTTTCTCGACCTTTTGACTAGATCAAGTGTAGTATCTACTCACAGAATACATGATCTTATATATAGAATATGGTAAAGAATCCACATTATCACCCACAAAAAAATTTTCATAGAGCAAATAAAGAAATTCAGCAAAGTGGTATTAAACCTAGATTAAAAAATCCGTTTTGTTTCTATAATCTAGCTTTGAACAATTCAAAAATCAGATTAAGAAAACACTCCAACTTTAAAAAAAAAACTACAAAAACATTTCTGGGAAAAATTAGCAACCTAAAATAAATGAAAACACAGTATATACTCACAGATTGGGAGACTTAATATTAAGCTGGCAATACTCCCAAAGTGATCTACAGAGTCAATGAAAGTCCTATCAAAACCTCTATCACTTTTTTTTTTCCCAGAAATAAAAAAAAAACTAGCTAGCCCTAAAATTCATTTGGACTTGCCAGGGACCATGAGTAATCAAAACAATATTCCAAAAGAAAACAAAAATAGCAAGACATACATTCTGATTTTAAAACTTAAAACCTAAATGAAAGATCTCTGAGAGTGAGATCCCAGGGGAAAGAACGGGCCATCAAAGAAGGAGGTACCTTTCTCTGAAGGGAGGAGAGAACTTCCACTTTGACTATGGTCTTGTCTAAATAAGATCGAAGTTGGCAGACTGGTGCCGTGGCTCACTAGGCTAATCCTCCACCTGCGGCGCCAGCACGCCAGGTTCTAGTCCCGGTTGGGGCACCAGTTCTGTCCTGGTTGCTCCTCTTCCAGTCCAGCTCTCTGCTGTGGCCTGGGAGTGCAGTGGAGGATGGCCCAAGTGCTTGGGCCCTGAACCCGCATGGGAGACCAGGAGGAAGTACCTGCCTCCTGGCTTCAGATCGGCGCAGCACGCCAGCCATGGACCAACAGAAGGAAGACCTTTCTCTCTGTCTCTCTCTCTCACTGTCTAACTCTACCTGTCAAAACAAACAAACAAAAAAAAGATCAGAGTTGGTAAACTCACTTCCATAGCCTTGGCAACCCATGACAAGAGCCTAGGGTGACTACTGATGCCATAAACAAGAGTGTCAATTGTTAAGTCAACAACAGGAGTCACTGTGCACTTACTCCCCATGTAGGATCTCTGTCCTTAATGTGTTGTACATTGTGAATTAATGCTATAACTAGTACTCAAACAGTACTTTACACTTTGTGTTTCTGTGTGGGTGCAAACTGATGAAATCTTTACTTAATGTATGCTAAACTGATCTTCTGTATATAAAGATAATTGAAAATGCATCTTGATGTGAAAGGAATGGGAGAGGGAGTGGGAGATGGGAGGGTAGCAGGTAGGAGGGAAGTTATGGGGGTAGGGGGAAGCCACTGTAATCCAAAAGCTGTACTTTGGAAATTTATATTTATTAAATAAAAGTTAAAAAAAACTTACAACAAAGTTGAAGTGATCAAAATATGTGATGCTAACATAAGGATAGACATGTAAATCAATGAAATAAAGCAAATTACTCAGCTGTTGTTTTTGTGGCAGAGTGAGTTTAGCCACTTCTTGTAACACTCACATCCCTTATTGGAGTCTTAGTCCCAGTTACTCTGCTTCAGATCCACATTCCTACTCACGTGCCTGGGAAGCAGCAGATGATGGTCCAAGTGTTAGGTCTCTGCTACCCTCCAGCATGGAGTTCCTGGCTCTTGACTTCAGTCTGGAGCAGACCCAGATGTTCACATATTTGGGGACTGTACCAGTGAATGGAAGATGTCTCTCAATCTCAATATCTCTCTCTCTCTCTCAATCTCAATCTCTCTTTCTCTCTCAAATGAAATTTAAAAAAAATCTTTTTTAAAAAGGCGAAGTGACTGAGGGAATAATTTTTTTAAAGAGCTGAGAAATAAATACCTGTGTGTGTATATGTGTGTGTGTGTGTAGTGTATATATTCAGTTAGTTTTTGACAAATCTGCAGAAAATACACAACAAGGAAAGACTTTGACTTCAACAAAAAATACTAGGACAATCAGCTATTCATATGAAAGAGAATGAAGAGAGTCCTTGCCTTATACAATATACAAAAGTTAACTCAAAATTAATCAAAGATAGGGAGAACAATTTGGCAGAGTGGTTAAGATGGTACTTGGGACGTCCACATCATATATCAGAGTGACTGAGATCCAGGCCCAGCTCAATGTCCAATACCAGCGCCCTCCTAATGAGGCAGCAGAGGATGGCTCAAGTGGTTGGGTCCCTATGCATGTGGGAGACCTGGTTTGAGTTCCCAGCTCCTGGCATTGGTTTGTCCCAGCCCTGACTATTACAGGCATTTGTGGAATGAACCAGCAAATTGAAGATTTTCTCTCTCACACTCTGTGTTTTCAAATAAAATGAAAGTAAAAAAAAAAAATTAAGGGAACACAGACATAAAAATTAAAACTATAAAACAATTAGAAGAAAACATCAGAAAAAATATTGATATTCTTGAATTTGGCAATTGATTTTTACATATGACATCAAAAGCACAAGTAAAAGGGGAAAACAAGTAGAAAAACTGGACTTGATCCAAATTAAAAATGTTTGTGCATTAAAGGAACTACCAAGAAAGTGAAAGGACAAGTTGCAGAATAAGAGAAATATTTGCAAATCAAATATCTGATAAGTGTCCAAAATTCAGAATATAAATATTTTAAAAACCATTATAATTCAATAACCAAAAAATGAAGAATCCATAAAAATGGGAAAATGAGCTGAATAGATGTTAACCCAAAGAAGAAACACAAATACTCAGCAAGCACATGAAAAGGCCCTGAAAATCATTAGTCGTTAGTGAAATACAAATCAAAACCACAATGAATGGCTAAAGCAATAGCAACAACAAGAACAATAATAATAATAACTGAAAATTAAAAGTGTTGATGAAAATTTTGAGAAATTTAAACACTCGTACTTCAGTAGTAGGTGAAATGGTACAGCCACTATGGAAAATACTTTGATTTTGCTCTCAAAGATTAAACAGAATTATCATATTGTTCAGCAATTCCATTCCTATTATGTACCCAAAAGAATTGAAAACAGGTATTTACATGCATATTTATACACAAATTTTCATATCAGCAATATTGACAATAGCCCAAAGATGGGTTATTAAAACAAATTTCCATCAATGGACAAATGGATAAACAAAATGTGATTTATCCAAGTAATAAAATATTAATCCATTATAAAAAGGAATGAAATGTTGATACATGTTATAACATGGATGAACCTTTGAAAAGACACAGACATAGGGGACCATATGCTTCATGACTCCATCAATATGAAATGTCTGGAACAGGTAAATGCACAAAGGTGGTGAGCAGACACTGGCTGACAGGTCTGTTAGGAGGGCAGAATGGAAAAGGACTGGTTAATGAATGCAAGGCGTCCTTTGGGCTCATGAAAATGTTTTTGAACTAAGTAGAAGTCATGGTTGCACAACATTGTGAATATACAAAACACCAGTAATTGGACATACTAAAATTATTCATTTTATTTTTTTGTGAATTTCACTTCAATTTTTAAAATATATCCATTGAGATTTTTAAAGTTTTTTTTTTTTTTAAAAAAACTTATCTGTTTATTTTCACCTATTTGAAATGGAGAGAGAGAGAGACAGAGACAGAGACAGAGAGACAGAGAGGGAGAATCTTCCATCTGCTGGTTCACTCTCCAGATAGTCACAGCAGCCATGGCTGGGCCAGGCTGAAGCCTGGAAGTCAATGCCCCCAGCACCTGAGCCATCTTGTGCTGTCACCCAGGATGCATTAAGAGGGTGCTGGATCAAGCAGAGCAGCAAGGACTGAACAGAACTCTGACATGCAATGTGGGCATCCCCAGTGGCAGCTTACCCCACTGTTCTACAATGCTTATCCATAAGGATCTATGGAAAATTAAGTCCAATTCCATGTCCAAAAACCTCTCAGTTTCTAAAATATTCATTTTTGCTGTTGTTGTTTTTTGGAAGGAAGGGAGGAAAGGCCTGTGCCTATTGACTTTGTTATTGTTTTCTGTTTTAATTTTATTCAATTATTAAGTAGAGCCAAAGATTCAATACTCAGTGAGTGACTCAGTCAAACAAAAAGAAATCTTCTGGGCTTCCTAAAACATATGAAGCAAAACAGAACCAGCAGATCTGATACTCTTCAAAACTCTAACTGCCATTAGACTATTTATTCATCTAATAGCTGCCATAGTAACCTAACTTTACCAATTACATTACAAGGTATCTGAGTGAAAGCACAGGAGCTTTTATGTACAACATGCTAGAAATAGAGTAGAGTTGGCCAGTGCCGCGGCTCACTAGGCTAATCCTCTGCCTGCGGCGCCGGCACCCCGGGTTCTAGTCCTGGTTGGGGCGCCAGATTCTGTCCCGGTTGCCCCTCTTCCAGTCCAGCTCTCTGCCGTGGCCCAGGAGTGCAGAGAAGGAAGGCCCAAGTCCTTGGGCCCTGCACCCCATGGGAGACCAGGAGAAGCACCTGGCTCCTGGCTTCGGATCAGCGTGGTGTGCCAGCCGCAGCGCACCGGCCACAGCGGCCATTAGAGGGTGAACCAATGGTAAAGGAAGACCTTTCTCTCTGTCTCTCTCTCTCACTGTCCACTTTGCCTGGCAAAAAAAAAAAAAAAAAAAAAAAAAGAGTAGTGTTAAAATCCACTTAATAATCTAATTTTCTTCTATTTTAAAAATAAATTTAAACTAGAATCTCTTACCTCAATGGAAAAATTTAAGGAAGTTTTTAAGTTTTTAATCTGAAAATTAAAAAGTTAGGATTGATCTACATTGCTGTGTTCCCAGTTGACCAGGATTCTTATTTGGACAAAGGAAAATGTTAAGGTTACTTGTTATATACAGTTTTACTAAAGGAAAATTATTGACTTACATATTTACCCTTTAAAACTACACTTCTTCAGAAGCTCTAAACTCACTTAAGGAAAACTGCAGACAGCTTCTATGCAATCATCATATTTATTTACACACCCACTGTCTTAATTCTTCCATGTCTTTGAAACATTAAACTTCAGAGTTTTTGAAAGGGTGCCCGTTTCAACATAAAAGTATGAGAACATCCATAATGCGGCTATTTCCTTTCAAAAGAAGGAATGCAGGGGAATTTTTTTTTCTGTTTAAACAAATGCTATTGTTTTATTGCCAATTTTTCTTTAAAAGCACCCATTAATGAATCTAGCAACCTTATTAGGTATTTTTAAGCAGTTAACAACACTGTCAGAACTTGTTATAAATTCTACACACTATATTAAAGTTCCTACATCTCTTGTCATTCTTTGAACCTGTGGCTACATATTTGGCACTTTCTTTCCAGAATGTTCCTTTATTATCCTATATTTCATTGTGTTAAGATATAATTTCCTTAATATAGGATAAAAGCTTCTCTCTTAACTTTTACTTCATGAAATTTGTGATAAATTCATATTACAACCTCTCAATATTTTCCCAAGTTCTAAGTCTATATATACCTGTTAAATGCCAAAGTAAATAATAACTCCACTCAATTTTTTTTTAAATTTTTTTTAATTTGGCAGATAGAGTTAGACAGTAAGAGAGAGACAGAGTGAAAGGTCTTCCTTCTGTTGGTTCACCCCCTCAATTGGCCGCTGTGGCCGGAGCTATGCTGATCCGAAGCCAGGAGCCAGGTGCCTCCTCCTGGTCTCCCATGTGGGTGCAAGTGCCCAAGCACTTGAGCTGTCCTCCACTGCCTTCCCGGGCCACAGCAGAGAGCTGGACTGGAAGAGGAGCAACCGGGACTAGAACCCGGCGCCCATATGGGATGCCGGTGCCATAGGCAGAATATTGACCAAGTGAGCCATGGCGCCGGCCAACTCCACTCAATTGTAATCACTTGTAAATACAAGCATATTCCCTTCCAGCTT